>NC_071388.1:105178112-105479056 GCF_022682495.2 Desmodus rotundus
GGTGGTGGCCCAGACAACTTACAATTCATTCATGGACTTGAGAAAATGCAAAATCCTGCCCCTCCTGGGCTTTCTCATAATTGTACTTTTCCTGGAAGAGACTGCACTCTGATAATCTAGTCAAGATATCTTCCACTTCTAGGATCCTGCATTTACTATAAAGAATAAAACCTGGGAGGACATCAGCAGCGAGTCCAAGTGCAACCACCACTTCCTGCTGCCTTGAATAATGGGATGTCAGAGCAGTGTAAGCCATTGAGACCATCCAGTCTTATACTCTCAGGGAGGCTCAGAATCACTCAGGGAACTAGCTAACAACGTAGGTTCCCACAGATTTCCCCAACCCCATGACTGGTCCACTAGGCCTGGGTGAAGCCCCAAGATCAAAGTTTTGTACAAAATTTCCTAGGCAATCCCAATATGAAATATTTGAGAATAGTGATTCTAGTTCTTTCTCCCATCTTACAGACTCCAAAAGAAATTCCCTCCTCACCATGGCCCGCCAGAGAATCTGCTGTTGAGCTGGACACCAATTCCCGAGCTTCTGACTCCCACTCCCCTGGGCTGGCCAGGGCTAGGATAGGGCATGGAAAAGATTTCTTTCCTAAGTAAGTTGTGTGACTTTTGTCCCCTAACAACCCCCTCCCCCCTTTCTGATTGTAAGAGGAGCCTCTTGTTGTAGGGAAATGCCAGAAATGAGGGTGGATACTCTGGTTTTCCCTTTGCTAGAGAGGCTGCCAGGATTGACACAATAAGGCCACCGGCCCGACACAGTAGCAGCCCAGTTCCAGTTCTGGTTCTTCTAAGGCCATATGTGACTTTGGACAAGTCATTCCTCTCCCTGAGTCTCTGTTTTGTCCAGTTTGTAAAACAGGGATAAAGCTGCTGTCTACTCTGCCTATCTCCCAGGCCTCTGGTGTGAATGTGCTTTGTAAACCCCAAGTGCAGCCCGAGCGGGAGGGATTACAGACACCAGAGATGTGACTAGAATATTGATTTCCACTCAATGTTCCTTGAGGACATGCTGAGCCTGTCTTGGAAAATGTAGAGGAAGCTAAGAAATTGCTGGTGATGCTCATGGGAGATTCTCAGAGTCTTATGTGCTGGCTGGCAGGGAAAGCCCTTCAGCTCACAGTTCTCCTGTGCCAGGGAACTTGGAATGAATGAAGACCCCCTCATTGCCAGGTGTGTGTGTGTTAGGGGTGTGGGTAGTCACAGGATCAGGGCCCTCCTACTTGTGACCTGGTCCAGTCAGGACACTCTGTTTGTCTCTTACAGTGTCCTGGCTCAGGAGCCCTAGGAAGTGTTCAGAGGATCCCAGGGGATCAAGAGAAGTCACACCCCACACTTTCCTGCCTCAGCCTGTTTTGGCTGTTAGAGCAGATACAAGAGGGTGGCTTAGTTCAGCCAGAGGCTATCTTCCCTCTCACCACAACACACCTCTCAGCACCATCCCCTGGCTGGCAGGAGTGCCGGCTCACTGAAGTCATCAGGATGCTGGGGTTCTGACACCATTTTTCCAAACACTTGCTTTGTCACTTCGCTCAATGTTTTCCTCTCTTTGAACCTGTTTTCTCATTTGTAAAGTGGGGGAAATCTTTCTTCTCCTTCCATTATAGGTTTGCTGTGTACCAAATAATGGTATCATTACTGGTAAGATAAGAAGGCAGAGGAGGCCTGGACCAGGAGGGAGGGATGGGAATAGAAAGGCCTTCAACCTCAGGAGGCAGGAAAACTTTGCAGAGTTATTTAATTCCTCTCCCTACTTGGGGCTATCCCAGGGTGGTAAATCCTTTGCATTGCGATGCCCCTCAATCACTGGTGCTGTACTCAGCCTGGTCACCCCTAGAGAAGACATGTGAGACTCAGGGACCTTATGGTGACCAAGCCTAAAGAAAAGTTTCCAGCCAGAGACCTAAACAGATAATTCCTTGACACGGGTGTGAGATCATCTGGGCCAGTGGTTTCCAAACTTTTCTTTTTTATTAGAACCCTTTCTTCATAAGATCTTAAAGCAAACCCTTTATCAGTTACTTCTAAAGAATTGCTGAGACTCCAGGAAGCACCACTGATTTATTGTGCAGTTGGGAAAAATGAAGCTCAAAGAGAGAATGGAATGTGACCAAACTACACAATAAACCAGTGGTTAAAACAAACAAATTCTGCAAACCACCTTTAGCTCAGGCCTCTAGCCCTCAGCACAGGTGTCTCTAGCTCAGCAGCACATCAAAGGGAAATGCAAAGTTTTTTCACTTCCAGACTACTTACACATCCCGAAGAAGAAGGCTCAGAAAGGGGGCCGGGGTAATAAATAGGGGCAATGTATTGACAGAGTTGTACTAAAATCTTACTGGGGCACTGGGGGCTGTAGTCTCCTTTGAAAACAAGGATGTTTGGCAGGATGCTTCCAAGTGCTGAGCCCCTTGCTGAAATAAAGCAGAAGCAGGCCCTGCAAAACTAGACAAAAGGGAATTCCTTCCAGCTGCCTTCTCCCTTGCTCCTCTGAGAGCTGGCAGCCAGGCTTTGCTGGTGGCTAACATAAGACTGACCCAGCAGCAGAAGGGCTCCAGATGTCTTCCACCAGTGGTTACAGGGCACGTCATGAGCCATGAGGCAGAGAGCGACTTTTGGTGGGCTTCTTGGGTTGGCTTCCTGCCCTGGGAAGCTGACAGCCTAGGGTGGGGAGTGAGCAGAGTTGACCCACAGTCACTCTACCATGTTAATATGGGAGAGGTGGACAGGGACTGAAAACCAGGCACAGGGCGTTGTTGCTAAGAGGTTTAGAAATCTGACCTAGGTCCCGAAAGAGCTGAGGAAGGCGGTTACCCTCTGATATCCATCCATGTGGCCCAGAGAGGAGGGAGGAATGCACCCCAGCCGCTCAGCTGGGAGGCAGGAAGAGGTAGGACTGGTAAGCATCAAGAGGAGACGCATGTAACTGGTGGGGCTTCCAAGGCCACTGGATGTGCTGCCTCCTGTGTGTGAGTGGGTCCCCACTGCTGGTGCCTCTGGAGCTCCTGAGGAGGTGAGCCAGGCAGAGGACAGGTGCTACTGGGGGCTGACCAGGGAAGGCTGCAGGGGGTCCTGCGGCTGGGCACGCTGGCATTTGCCTGCCCAAATGACATGGCTGCCTCCATTCCTCTCATCTAGGGAGTAGGTGTTGCCACTAGTTTAAAGAATAGTTGCTTTCTGAAAGGAGCTGAGGTTGAGTGAAAGGTCCCTCAGCCTGATCTCTCCAGGTGGAGATTTTGCTCACCTAGAACAGAGGTCATTTTGTAGAGGAACTTGCAGACAGGTTCTGAGCAAACCCTTAACCCTGGTCTCTGCTGGCATCAGGCAGGGCACCACATCCTCTGTGTTCAGGGCCTGCCAAGCGCCAGCTATTCCTGGCCACGAGAACCTCTTAGAAGGCTCCAGCTGGAGGGGCCTTCAGAGACTAGAGGGTTTTGTGGCTTTCACACTATTCTAGGACTGAGAGGCCTCCACTGTAGTGCAAGGGAGGCCAAGGGGTGAGAGCTTAGACTCTTCCCCATTCTACTCAGGACCCCAACTTTGATCTTTACTACACTGAGATTCTGTATGAGACTTATGTCCTCTTTCGAGTTTATTGTTCTCATTTTCACTCTGTAGTGCATGACATTGGGCAACTTAAAAACCTCTGTGTCTCAGGTTCTTCATCTGTAAAATGAGAAGGGCAATAGTATTGTCTTCATAGGGTCATTGTAAGGGTTCAGTGAATTAGTGTATATAATGCACTTAGAACATGTTGAACCTGAGTCACAGTAAAAAAATGTGTGTTAGGAGTGGTTGTTATTGTTATCATCAATATTATTTTAAGATGAGGAGAGTGAGGCCCAGAGAGGAGAAGGGACTTGCCCAGGTGACAAGGGAACTTGGTAGCAGAAAGGTGATGAGCACCAAGGGTTCCTGACTATCTAGTGCACAGGTGGCAAACACAAGGCCCGTGGGCCGAATTCCGCCCCCCACCTTGTTTTATCCAGCCTGGCACCTTGTTTCTACCCAGCGGCAGCACCGAGCTCTCACTTAACTGTTAAGGAGTGGTTACATTTATACAGTCCTAAAATTACATTTGGCCCTTTGAAGGCAATCGCGAGGCTGATGTGGCTCCTGGTGAAAAAGAGTTTGACACCCTTGATCTAGTGGAATCCTTTATGTCTTCCACATTTTGAGGTTGATCCTCCATGGAAATCTTTGAAGATAAACAAAAGCCCATTTAGGGGAGGCCATGCTGTCTAAGGGGCCCCTGGAACAACCTCTATGATCCTCTGAAGAGGAAGAGGAGAAGGAAGAAAAAAAAGAGGAAAGAAGAAGAGGAGGAGCTGGAGGAGGAGGAGGTGGAAGAAGAGGAGTCTTGAGCCATCTAAGAGATGGCTTCTTAGCTTGGCCTGCTGTAACAAGGTACCACAGACTCAGGGCTTATAAGCAACAGAAATGTATTTCTCATAGTTTTGGAGGCTGGGAAGTCCAAAATCAGGGTGCCAGTATGGTCCAGTGAGGGCCCTCTTCCTGGTACATAACTGGTTCCTTTCACTGTGTCCTCGAATGCCTGGTGGAAGGGGCTGGGGAGTCCTCTGGAGCCTATTTTATAAGGCACTAATCCCATTCCTGAGGGCTATACCCTCATGACTTAAGCACCTTCCAAATGCCCCACCTCCTAATACTATCATCTTTGAGGGATAGAATTTCAATATCTGAATGGGGGCTGAGGAGGGAAAACAAACATTCAGCCCACAGCAGATGATCTCCCTGGGGATGATCTTCTTTTTTAAAGATTTTATTTACTTATTTTTAGAGAGATGGGAAGGGAGGGAGAAAGAGAAGGAGAGAAACATTGATGTGCAAGAGAAACATCAGTGGGTTGCTTCTCACACAACCGGGGACCCGGGCCTGCAACCCAGGCATGCGCCCTGACAGGGAATTGAACCGGCAACCTTTTGGTTTGCAAGCCATCGCTCAATCCACTGAGCCACGCCAGCCAGGGCCTGGGGATGCTCTTGAGGGAACATCTTCACTAGGTAGAGGAACTAGACCTCAAAAATATTTCAAGTCTAAGAGTTTTGTGTTGGAGG
The DNA here is from genome assembly GCF_022682495.2 of Desmodus rotundus. Classification (NCBI taxonomy): domain Eukaryota; kingdom Metazoa; phylum Chordata; class Mammalia; order Chiroptera; family Phyllostomidae; genus Desmodus; species Desmodus rotundus. The sequence goes on from NC_071388.1 coordinate 105,183,203, forward strand.
ATAAGGACTACACTTGTTTTCTTTTTCTGACCTTTATTTTTATTTCTTATTTTTTTAGGACTACACTTCTGGTTGCTCAGGGTCTCAGCCTGTTTTATGGCCAATTTCAGCACAGTCATAGCCTCCTTTCCATCTGAGCTGAGCCACAGTCCCCACTGGCCCAAGACAGGTCAGGGAGGTTGCAGGCAGCTTGGCAGGAACCCTGCTCTTTGTTTGAGAAATAGTCAGTGTTTGTGCTCAGGAGTTAAAGAGAGTCTGGTTCTGAATCCTGTCACTTTCTGACTGATTAGGTAAGGTATTTAAACCTAAGCCTCAGTTAAATCATCTATAAAATTTGGATTGTAAATCTTGCCTCATAGTATTACTGGGAGGATCAAATGGGATAATGCACATAGGAAGTGCTCAGTAAATGCTTATGATCATTGTTATCAAATGTGGTTTCCTGCCCCTAGGTGTGTGCAATGGCTTTCCCATCCTCGGTCCAGCTGGGGCCTCTGTTAGTTAGGAGTTAGTTTGCCTGGAAAAAAATAATTACAAAATAGTGGTAATACAGAAAAGATAGAAGTTTATTTCTTTTCACATAAAATCAAGATGGGTGGTCAAGAGCGGAAAGTAGTTCCCAGTGTCTGGCATCCAGACACTATTTTGTAATGTCCATACATGACCTTGACCTCATGGTCCAAGATGGCAGCATCCAAGTTTAAGGCAGTAGAATTGAAGGGATGAAGGAGCCAAAGGGAACTTACAGCCATCTCTTAAGGAAGGTTCCTGAAGGCTGTTGTACAGCTATGGCTGCTTATATGCCAATGGCCAGAACACAGTCACATGATCACCTTTAGCTGCAAGGGAATCTTGGAAATGTAGTCTTTATTAAGCATAGCCATGGGCCCAGTCATCCGTTGATGTATACATTCCTATAGAAGGGAAGACTGGAAAACAGAGACCTGTAGCAGTCTCTGCTCCAAGCCTCTGGCTTGTCCAGGCTAACTAGGCAGCTGGAAGCCAGGTACCTGAGCACTAAACAACTGAACACTGACCACCAATCGATGGGATTATGCTGCTTCTACTCAGCCACCTACAGTGGCTCAGTCTGCAACTGAGAATGTGGAACTGGAACTGGAACTCAGTCCTCCTGCCACGGGTTAGAGAAGGTCCCATTCTGTTTAACCACCCCCAGGACTCTCCCTAGCCTCAACTGAAAAGGCAGGAAGGATCCTGGGGAGGCAGCTGACTGCTCCCTTCCGGCCAAGAAGAGGACACTGAACAAAGCACACGTTCTCAGGGCCTAGAGTGGCACAGCAAACAGGTGGGCTTGGCACAGCTTGATGGCATTGCCCACAGCAGAATACATACCTGAAAATTGTGGGGAGGCCAGGACACCAAGAAATGCCACAATCTGAGTGATAGACTAGACAGGCGAATCTGCAATGGGAGTTTCTAGACTTCCTTTCCTGGTAACGATAACAATCCAGCAGGCTGCTTAGCCCCGCCCCTTACCCTCTTTCACCACACAAAGGTCTTTGAAAAGGGAAGAAAAGTTCACCAGCATGTCCTTACCCTGGTGCTTCTGAAACAAGCCCCAGACCCTTTTTGTTTTAGGAGTTACCCTCACTAGTAGCTCCAAAGGGACAAGCAAACCCACTGTCACCAATGCGCCAGCTCTCCCCTTGTGTTTGTGCAGTAGAAGAGTGTAGACTAGGTGAGGGACATCTAGTTTCTAACCCCAGACCTGTCACTAATTCAGATGAAGTGTCCCCTCTTCTTTTACTGCCCCTTTCTTAGCTGTGCCTTAGAGATACCTCTTAGAAATAAGGTTTCTGGGCTCCACTCCAGATTCACTGGTTCTGTGTTTTAACCAGTTTCCCAGGAGTTACATGTGCAGGAGTTAGTTTGGAAGCCAAGGGGCTAGTGGCTTTTAAGGTCCAGTTTGGAGTGATAGTTCTGGGGGTCAGGTCTGCCTGAGATCTCAACCCCCACTACCCGCCCCCACCACCATCCTTTTATCCCAGAGGCTGGAAGTCTTCAAACCTCTCAAAATTATGGCACTTGCCTTTCAAGAACTCTGTCCTTGCTGGATATGGGGCTTGTCTCATGCCATTCCCCTCAGTACGAATTGCCCTGCCAAGTGCCCTGACTCCTGTTTCTACCTGTCAAAATCCTCTTGTTAAGGCTCCTCTGAAACATGACTTCTTTTAGGAAGCATCTGGAATCTTCCCAGTCAGAATTCCCTTCTCTGGGCTACCACAAATGGTTGTACACCCACTGCAGCATGCTAGGTTGGGGCACAGCCCACCTGCCCCACATGACAGGAAACCTCTTGAGGTGGGGAATCAAGTCTTACTGCAGATCTCCTGCAGCCTGATTACAGGCAGCACTTACCCCTCAGTCCTTGGATGCTGAAAGAGAAAAGACAGAGAGGAAGGCAGGCCTGGCTAAGACACAACTGAGAAATAATGGGAAGAACCTAGGCAGACAGTGAGGTGGGAAGAGCTGGTTCACCCCCATCCCAAGTGGAATGAATGGGCTGGACTCCTAGACAGTTTCAATGGTTTTTGCTTCAGAAATACCTTCTTCTCTACTTGGGATGCACTTGTCTGGGCTTTCAAGCTTCAGCCCTTCAAGCCAATAATTCCTCAATCCACCTAGCATCCCCTTCAGGGATTTCCAGTGAGGAGATGATGGAGGATGTAGAGTTTATTCTGCACTTAGCATGCAGAAAGGGGCACCTGGAGGAGAAAATTACCTCCTCTGTATCAGGCCCCTGGAGGGAGCAGGGCAGGCAGGAAGGTGGTCTCTGGCTCTGTAATTCAACCTTGACTGATTCTCACAGTTTCTGTCTCTGCCTCTGGAACACCCTTGTACTAGGGCTTAAACATGTCCAGAAAGGTTGGGTGGGGTTGGGTGGAGACCTGGCTATGCTGGGTCATGCCCTGAGTCCCTCTTCCTGTGCCAGTCACAGTACTAGGGAGATTACACACTCACCTGATCTACAAAACAACCCTGCAAGTTACCTGTTGTCATCCCTACTTCAGACATTAAGAAATTGAGACAGGAAGAGACTAAATTACTTGACAGCATTATATAGTCAGATTCAAAGTCAGGTCTATTTGGCTCCCAAACTGTGTTCTTTCTACTTAACCCAGAATGAACTTCCCAGCAAGACCTGTTTCTTTCCTACCCCTCTGGCTGCAGGGTCTCCAGGGTCCTTCCATCTCTAACAGGGCATCACCAGTGGACTCTCCTCCCCAGGGGCTGCCCCTCGGGGACCCCTAAGTTTTCCTCTTCTTTTTCTGCTGCAAAAAACCAAGAGCTTTCCCAAGAGCATCTTTCTAGTGTTCTATTGTATTTTTTTGTTGTATACTTAACCTCACAAAAAATAAACCTCAAAGCTGAAAACTCCAATTGGTCACATTCCTTGAGGTGCCATCCACTCTTCCATGTCTCTGCTCAGCCTGAGCATTTAGTCTGATTCTACCTTCAGCCTCCAGATCTCGTGTGCAGCCCCAAATGTCACAGAGCCCCTGCCCAGTCATTCTGCAAGTGGTCCCACGACCATGTGCTTGGTCACCTCATATTGTAAGCATCTGGGCAAGGCCCAGAAGTGCTTTTTCAGTGACACTCACTTTTAATTTTTTCTTTGAGAAAGTGAGGAGACTCCCCAAGTAGGGAAAGACCCTTGCCCATTCGTGCTCCCTCACATACAAGGTTAGTCCAGAAGGTATCCAGCCATGTAACATGAAAAATAAAGACATTCATTGAAGAAGATACAAGATACAAGAAACATTGTACGTAGGACAATGACACATCAGTCCCCTTCAAAGTAGGCACCTTGGGACCTCACACAGTTCTCCCAGTCACCATCATCTGTCCCATTGTATTTTCCTAAATTTCATCAATGGTCTGAAATCTCTTCCCTTTCAAAGATGCTTTTAGTTTTGGGAGAAGCCAGAAGTTGCAGGGCACCAAATCTGGACAGTAAGGGGGCTGGGTCACCTGGGTGATTTGATGTTTTGCCAAAAAACTCTGCACAAGACGTGAAGCATGAGCAGGCGTGTTGTCATAATGAAGCTGCCAATCACCAGCTGCCCATAGCTGCGGCCTTCTGAATCATCTGAATAGTTTCTGAATGTTCAAGCTCAATGCAAAATTTGATGCAGATTCATTGCTCTACTCAGTCATTTGAATGCAACGGACACACAGTACACATGCTCACTCAATGACGTCTACCACCCTCACTGACTAGTACAGTGAAGTCGTCATTGTTCACACAGGCACATTCCAGTCCACTCTCCTTGGCTGCCAGGTTACACAATGTGAAAACCATTCTCATTATATTAACAATGGTTTGACTTTTTCTAGACAGACCTCAGTATGCCATTGACCTAGAGCTCCAAGGTTGGGCAGGGAAGAAGACAAATTAAGTTGTGTGTAGTTTAAGTTTTATTTATTTCTGGTAGAATAAAGCATTTCACTTCCTCCCCCAAATTATGGTACTTGTCACCCTGGGTTTAACTTTCTGGCCTCCTGAGCTCTGGGAGGGCAGTGGGATGCCCGCCATTGGACACTCCTGCTCAGGACAGGGCCTGGCACAAAGAAGCAACTCAAATAATAAAGGGAACAGAAGAGTGAAAACAGATGCTACTAAGCACAGGGTTGACATCTGAATATGGGAACACTGAGGGCACTTGGATCATCATTAGCAGTTGCTCCTCCATTCCCATCAATACCCCCTGAAATCGCATCATGTCTGCTGCCAGTCTGTTCCATTGAAACAAGTCTTGTTGATCCTGCCAGCCCACAGGGAAGTTTACAATACCCTTCATAATGTCATAGAATTTTCATCAGGTCCTAGTGGTCTGCTGCTCTTAACCCTGTTTCCTTGAAGGTGCCCTTGAGTCTTCCTAAAGCATGTGTTTTCCATTCAATACCATGCTCTTTCTTTTTACCTTATGGCAAGTCCCACACCACTTTGTACACCTTTGGTCAAACATTGAGTCAAAACCTTTGGCCAAAATACAATATAAGTAGGAGAGAGAGAGTAAACAACCCAGTAAGAGAACTCACAGCCAGGGGCCCAGCAGAAGCTTACTGGCTGGGAGTGGTCCCAGCCAGGCAGTAGCCTGAGAGAGAGCCCAGTGTAGTCTGTCAAGTCAGCTCACATTGTCTGAGAGCACTGTTTAGCAGCACTGACACCCCAGGAAAATGGACAGTACCTCTTGAAATGGGGTTGAGGTGGGGGTGGAGGTGGGGTTGACTGCAGCTGAAGTTGAGAAGAGCAGCCAGCTCACTGCTACTTCTGACAGACCCTAGTGTGGTTACTCAGGGAGCTGTGATTAAGCTCATCTATAATTTGATGAGTGGAAGCAGCCTCACATTTTATAGAGTAATTAAATCTCACTGAGAAAACAGTACAAGGTTTTTCAGGGCTTCAGCATCCCCTAAGGTTGGTCCCCATGTACACTCTCTGCTCTAACATATGTCCATTGATGCCAAGGCCAGCATGGTCCTCAGCCACAGCCCTGGGAATACCTCCTGGCCCTGCTTTCTATACCTCCAGCCCTCCATAATGCCCAGGCCACTGACAGATCCCATAGACACTCACAGTTGCAGTGAGACGCAGGAGAGACTCGGCCTCCCTTCTGTGCAGCTCTCTGCAAAACTGTGGAAAAAGTTGAGTTTAATGCTTCCCACACCTCACAGGCTACATGGTCAGCCTCTGGCTAAGCAGAGTCCAGCCCAGCTCAAGGTCCCTGATGGAGAGACTGAGGTCAGCTGGGGGCTAAAGGAAGAGGTCCTAGGGAAGGTCTGGGATTCTGTCTTGGCTCTCCCACTTTCTGTGATCTTGGGCAAGCAGCCTTACCTCCCTGAGACTTAGCTTCCTCATCTGTAAAATGGGAACATGGTCTTGTCTAACTCATAAGCTGTTTATGAGGGTCAGATGAAAGGTAAGTTGTAGTAAGCACACTTGATTAGTTGTGAAGGGGCATGGGCATGTGAGGACTCGCCAGCAGCTTCCCAAATGTATTCAAATCTGAGTCAAAGCTTTTGGCTCCTTGAGGGGACTCAGGTGGCCACTCAGCCTGCTGTGTATCATCAAGAATGAGGGTTGAGATAACCAAAGCTGCAAACTTCTGTTCAGACAGTGAGGAGTATGAAAAACTTGCATAATGAAGGCCCTGGACTCTTGACCTGACTGGGCCATTTCCAAGTATCCAGTGGACTAGCTGAGATTTAAATTGTTCTGTGTGGGTCCGAGTCAAGCCAAGTGCCAAAGGAGTTCAGTTAGAGGTGATAGATTTCTGCTCAGTCTTTGGATAAATTTTCCCCAACCAAGGAAACACGATTTGGGGAAGTGATGAGTTCTGTGTCACTGGAGGGCTTCAAATCCTGGCCAGCCCCCAGGAGGCGGAGTCCGGCTTGATGAGGGCTGAGTCCCTTCTTTCGTTCTCTGAGTTTTGGGGGTCCTGGCAGCCTCTCCCAGCCCCAGCCCCTGTCCCGGCCCTTGGTGCTTACCCTATACCTCTAAAGTCACCACTCGGAAACCACCTCCTTTGGTGCCTATAGACACGGGGAAGGCCTTACGGTGCTTGGGGTTTGTTTGTTCAGGCTCCATGAGAGCACACAGCACCACAGCCCTCCTCGTTCCATCTCCTCACCTAAGGATTCTCAAGCTCTGTGCTCATTAACCCTGAAGCCCTTTGGGGGCAGCTCCAGAGTCTCTCTGTCCAAGATTTGGGTTTTGGTGTTCATAGAGCCCTCAGAAATGCCCCAGATAGGGACAGTGTTAGCCCAGACAAGGCGGAGTTCCTGCTGGAGGGCTGCTACTAGGCACCTCCAGTACCTTCTCTCCTAGGTAGTGGCGCCCAGAGCCCAGAGGGGGGGAGCAGCAGCTGGCTCATACTCCGCAGTTGTTACTGGGCACGTGTGTACAGACTTTCCCCTGATACATAATGGAGGTGTTTTCCCCCTTCTTGTTTTAGATCCCGGTGCCAGCTGCCCTGATTTTCATGCATCACTAGCTCTGGGTTGGAGGTTAAATCTGATTTGGCTGCCCAGTTGAATCCCCTACTGGCTGAGAGACTTGGAGTAGTCTGTTTCCTTAGGTATAAAATGAGATACTGACTCCACCCTGCCTACCTCCCAGGGCTGTTGCAAGAATCAGGAGAGAGGAAGGGGTGAACTGGCTGTATAAGGTGCTCAAACTATACAGATGTCTCTGGTTGTTACCTGGTGCCACCTGAGCTGGGGGAGCCTCTGCTTGCTCACATCAGCACCTGTACCAGGTTTGCACAGCTTTGCAGAGCTGGGCACTGTTTGAAACAGGTAGTGAACAGGCCTCACAAGTGGGGACTCTCTGGCATGACCCTGCTGGGGGCAGCAGAGGCACAGCCCAAGCAGCTTGAGGCAGGCAGGGCCAGGCCAGCCTGTCACCTGCTCACAGTGCCTCTTGGCCCTGGGGTAGAAAGTTAAGCATAGCTCTGTAATAAGGCATTGTCAGGAGCATCTTGCAACAACCCCTCCGCCAGCCTCCAGCCATCAGGGCAGGCTTAGTGTGTGCTGAAGGCAGCAGGCCATGGGTCTCACAGACAGATGTACTACTGGCCAAAGTCCGGGGTGCAAGCTGAGCCTCTCCTGACACCCCTCTCACAGTTCTAGGCTTTATCTGCATGCTTTCCCTCCCCCAGCCTGAGGCTCCAACTGAGGCCCTGGACTGAGAGCCACCTGATGAAGTACACACCACAGGGGTGGCAGAGTGGCACCAGCAAGGGATGCTGGACTCTCTCCCCACCTCACAGGCCCTGGGGAAGATTAAGTAGGATCAGGAATGCTTGGTCCCTGGCCCAGGCACCTCTGACTAGGAGGTGGGTGTACACTTCAAGGGGCCTAGGCCAGTGCCACAGGCTCAGACAGCGGGAGAAGCGTCTTCAAGCCTCCCTGACCCAGCGAATCCTTCCAAGGGGTAGATGCAGCAGACAATGCCCCTGCCGAGGCGGTGTCATTTGTTCCCAACAGGACTGGACAGTGAGAGCCCGGTGGCAGCCTCTGACAAGCCTCCTCCTTCCCCTCAACCCCACAAGGAGGGGCAGCTCTCTGCTGACAAGGAGTGAAGGTTCCCAGGGCTGTTGGGGCCACAGGGTAAATGAACAGCAGCATTAGGGAGCCTTTCACGCTGGTGTTGGGCCTGCCCTGATCCACTGTGATGCTAGAGGAGTCGCTTCCCCTCTTGGAAACAGCCATCTCTTCTGTTCTGCCCACCTCAGTGAGCTCTTGTAAGGATCAAAACTAGACTCTGCACCTCTTTAGGCACTAAGCTGACAAAAAATGAATGGTAAATGTGAGGTTGTAACTAGCATTGAGATTATCTGAGGGGGAGGTTCTCTGGGCTTTTCAGTCATGCGGATAAAAATTAAAAATCAGGGCAGCCTGCAGGCCAGCCTAGCAGTTTCCTTTCTCCTGGAGACCCCAGCAGACTTGGAGGCAGCTTGTCCAGTGTCCAGTTTCCTGCTGATCCCAGGTCAGAGCATGTGACCATCTCTGCTTCCTGCTAGTTCCTAGCTATCCATGCATTTGTGTGACAAGTGTCACATTTATTTCCCTTTAATAAAATTAAGCATGAAAACAGAAGATGTGAAAATGCAACTCTGAAAAGCAGTCTGTGAGACAAAAGGACCTTATTGTTATATAAACATGACGGCCATCAAATGTCCCTCTCTGGGCTCTGGATAATCTCAGAGCCCAGAGAGGGACATCTGACTGTCTGCCCTCCCAGTCATCCCTGCAGGCCCTCTTGGCCTCGCTTTCCAGAAGGGAGCTGGGACAGGGCATCCATGATTGAAGACAGGGGACAAAAGCCCAAAGGGCTGGGTGAATTTGCTCATTGTGGGATCCGCTTTTCCTTGGCACTGTCTGAGCCCCGTGGCCAGTCACAGCTACCCAGGAATGCTGTTTCTAAAGGGCCTTGTGTGTGTGCCAGTGGGGATCAGGCACCTCTGAGAGACCTCGGGCTTGAGTGGAAGCTCCCAGCGGGGAGCAGAGGCTGCGGAGGCAGTGCGCCCTCTAGCGGCATGCTGGCAGTTCCAAGGACAGTAGAAGGGCCCATTTTTTGTGGGAGTGAGCACTCCTGAGCCTGTCCTAGGCCTGCAGCCACCTGGAGGAGGAGGGTCGTGCCTGGTTTTGGTCCAAACATCCAGACCCTGGCAAATTTCAAGGATAGCAGCCTTCAAACCCAAACCCTAGAAGTGATAACACAGACTCTGCCTATCAGTGACCTTGCTTCCTAATTAAAAATAAAGCACAGCAGGAAGGCAAGCCATCAACAAAGGCCACCTTGAGCCGTACAGAACAAATGTGTGTGTGAATGTGTGTGAGTGTGAGCACCACGCGAGACAAGAAGAGACTCCAAACCCACGCCTGGAGGAAAAGGTGCCACAGTGTCTGGTCTTTGTACCACAGGTCCTGCCAAGGATTCCCCATTAACGGAGTTTCCACCCTGAGCAAAAGTAAGCAGACTCAAACCGCAGCCGCCCTCTTAGCTGAAGAGCACCTCTGTAAGTCTGTCCTAAGTCTTAAGAGGTTGGAGAAATCTGCAAATAGAAACCTTCACAATGTCCCCACTCTCTCCACACAGTTCTGAATTGCCGGCTATGGCCACGCACACCAGACCACGCACATGCAGAGAGGTGAACAATGGGCACGTGGCAAGTAAGGCTCGGGTGAGGCCATAGAGTTCTCGGAGGAGACTCGGCTGGATCCAGAGCACCCTGTAACACAGAATGTGAAGCAATGCTACAGAGGGGATAGGAACACATGGCTTGGACTGTTTATAAGCAATAAAAAGATTATTCACGCATCCAATTTGGGCTACGAATTCTTTGCGTACAAAAGAAAAAAATCTGTTCCCTTACTCATGAGGTTGGCTTAAGGATCAAATGAGATAAATTTTTTGAATGGGGATTTTGGCTTAAAAATGTAAAGGATTTGGATTCTATTTTATAATAAATCTGCTTTTAATATAAAGATGTTTCCCAAAAATCTTTGTATGAAATCAACTCCGGAAAGATAGATGCAACATGTTTGCCCTGCGGTGTAGCGCCCTGCCCACCATTCTGTAGTCCTATCAAGGAGGCCTGGGCTGGCTCCCCCTTGGCTGACACCAAAACTGGTAGTGGGGTACTCCAGGGATGGTGGATTACCCACAAGTGGGTAATGAAGAAGTGACTGTACAAGCTCCTCCCTCCCTCCCTGCTTTCTCACCCCTCCCACCAGGGCTCCCGACAGAGGCCAGCTGGAAACTCTTCAGTGTATATAGATCCTGTCGGAGATCGCCCCAGGCAGGTGGGTCATGATCTGCATTCGCAGCCACCAGTAGTAGTCCATGGGGTGGTAGCGGGTGTAAGGCTTGGCAGCAGTTAGGGCATGGGTGACAGCGTCGATAACAGGGGACGTGTCAGTGGAGCCACTGTTGCAGTAGGTCTGCATAGTGGCGGTCTTCTCATCAAAGTACTTCTTGCCATAGTCCTTGCGCACCACCTCGGGCAGCTCGTCCCACATCTTATCAGCGATGGCCTGGATGCGCTCGGGACTATAGAGGCTTGTGGCAGCGATGAAGTTGCCAGGTTCCACCACACAGACCGTCACACCTAGAGGATGCATCTCATAGCGCAGGCAGTCAGAGAAAGCCTCCACCCCAAACTTGGTGATGCAGTATGGGGAGCGGGCTGGATTGGCCATGCGGCCCAGCATGCTGCTGATGTTGACGATGCGGCCTGCAAAGGAAGACAGCAAGCACCTGCTCAGAAGGCACTGCCTAGTGGGACAGAGGGCCTGTGCCTGGCATGTTTCTATAGACCTGGCTAGACCCTGGCCTTCTGCACCACCCAAGGTCAGCGAGCCTTCTCGTTCATAGTCAAGGCCCACACATCAGCATCAACATCCCTGATATTTTCCAGGTAGTCAGCTGTAGTGGGCAGAACAGGGGAGGAGGAATGAGTGAGAACCAGGCCTGCATACAGGGAGGGCACAGTATAATGTACAACACACAATTAAGCTATGCCTCACCTCTCCCATTGTATCTCCCCCCCCCAAATGTTATCACTTGGAAGTGCTCTCACAGATACCAGCGAGGAGCAAGGGTAGGGGCAGGGTTCTGAACCTGTCTTCAGGACTAGGACACGTGGGCAGAGTCTTAGACATTGGGAGAGAGTGGTAACTTCAAGAAGTTCTATCACAGGTCCAGCCTCGGTGAGTTAGGAGCTGACCATAGCTTCTCCCAGGCCTGGGGGTGGTGGGGTGGAGGTGGAGCCCATCCAGACAGACAGCCCAGGCAGCCCTGGAACCTGCTTACCCTAGGTGTGCACCCAGGAAATAAAGGCACAGCTCTATCCCGGGCCCTGTGAGAGGCTCCTTTCAGAAACCTCTAAGCTGGAAGTCAATGAAGGGTTCTTCTAAAATCCTTAGCCCGCTGTGGGTTCATCCTATCATTGCTGGGACCTTGGGATAGATCATATGGATCTCCCGTTCTTGCCATAATGTTTGCTGTTCTAGGGAGAACATCTGAGTTAGTGACTTATTAGGTGGTTTGGTTACATTTGGTTACCTAACATGGTTTGGGCATTTTGTGCTCTCCAAATTTCTAATCTCATTATTTTTTACTTATTAGCACAATTGTCTCAATTTTTTTTTTAAGTACAGCATAGTAACACTAGAATGGATATACCAACATTTACTAACTATACCCTTACTGATACTATGATATATAAAAAGCTCTGCACACAAGGGTGGTTATTTCTCTAGATTAGGTTCCCCGAGTGGGATCCTTTGCTGCACAGACTGCTTACCTCTCACCTGAATACCTTTTGTTTTGTTTTGTTTTAAGATTTTATTTTTTAGAGAGGGAAAGGGAGGGAGAAAGAGAGGGAGGGAAATATCAGTGTGTGGTTGCCTTTTTCACAACCCCTACTAGGGGCCTGGTCCGCAACCCAGGCCTGCACCTTGACTGGGAATCGAACTGGCGACCCTTTGACTTGCAGGCTGGCACTCCATCCACTGATCCACACCAGCCAGGGCAAATCTGAAACACTTTATGAAAACCACACATCCCTTTCTGCCTGCCAGGCGACAGCTCCTCCACTCACCACTACCCACAGGTCCCACCGGCCCCTGGGAATCATGTGCTCAGCCTCACTAGGCTGTGGGTGTTGGCTCTGCTGAGACCCACTCCCGTTCTGAGCAAAGATGAAATCATGGGGCAGGTCCAGGGGGCAGAAGGGAGGTCCCTTTCCAACTTACCTTTGGCCCTTCGGATGAGGGGAAGAAAGGATTTTGTTACCCTCACTGTGCCCCAGAGGTTCACTTCTGCCACCTCCTTGTAGGTCTCCATGCTGGTGAACTCCACCTCCCCGAACGTTGAGATGCCTGCGTTGTTAACCAGGCCCCACATGCCTGCGCGGGAGGGAGCAGAACCGAGGTCACCACATGTGCTACGTCACCCATCAGCCTGCTGCCCATTCTCCTCCCCACTTTCACCCTTTTCCCCCATGACTTGCCAGCTTTGTTCCCAAGGCTCTGGGGGCACCTTCTAGAATCACCAAAGAAAGCAGGAGATGGGTAGTGCTGGCCATAACCCTCCCTTAGTCTAGACGGTCCAATCCTTATCTTTTTTCCTCCTTAATCAAGCTCTGGGCCCATCATGACCCAGGCCTGCTGGTGCCCCTAGCCTGGAGTCCCACCTCACCTCACCCACTTCCGCTCTATTCCAGCCGCACAGGCTCAGCTGCACGCTGCTCACCCAGGCAGCTGTGTGTTATCCCTGCCTCTGAACCTTCACTGGCATTCTCCCTCTTGCCGGAGGCCAGGGGAAACTCGGGAACCTTCTAGGCCAAGCTCTTCTGGAAGACCAGAGAGCTGATCCAGCATCCAAAGTCACACAGCAAGTAAGAGGCTCAGCCAAGCCTTGATCTCAGGTTGGGCCCCCAGTCCTGCTTCACCCTGAGACCCACCTAACAATGACTCCATGCTCTGACCTCCCTTCTCTGAATCATGAACTGTTGCTGGTTATCATGTGGTGAGCCCCTGTGATCCGGTAACCTGCGCATCACTATCCCATCTGTATTCACCTGGTCTTTGCAGGTACAGAACACCCCTCAGACTTGTGTGGTCCCATGGGGCTGAGCACAGGATCAGAGCAAATGCATATTCTCCAAATATACCTGGGTCGACTGTTTCCAGTAAGACCAGCAAAGGGGCAGCTGGCTTTTACAGATGCAGAACACTGGTGCTAGAAGGCTCCTTAGTGGTCACTTAGTCTGATAACTAATCTTGCAACTAGGGACACAGAGGCCCTGAGGGGAAAAGACTGGCTTCAGCGTGCCCAGTAAGTTAGAAGCAGAAGCCAGTTGGGGAAAGTGGTGGTAAGGAGGCAGCCATGTTTTACAGGGCCCCCTTTGAGTTTGGGTTTTTGGGATGCAAGCACAGGATGCGCCAGAGCCTCGGGACAGAACAGGGCCCTGCCACTTTGGTGTGCAGACCCTCAGGGTTCAGTCTCCAGTGCCCAGGAAAGCCCTTGTCTTTCCCACGGTGCAGCAGCCTCAGGGCAGGGCTGCCCTCCCGGGGGCTGTCTGAGGGAACTCTGGCGGGCTTGCTTCTGAGTTAATCATGGACTTTGTGTCAATGACAGAGTAATTGGTCTCAAGCCGCTTCTCTTCCATGTTACCCAAATTAAAGCTTTGTCATCTGACCTCTGATGTCTTCTCCTTCAATTATGGAAAGTTAAGGACATTTATTAGGGAAAGGAAATTGCTGGTTAATATAGTGCTCCTGAAGTTCTCACTCCCACTCCCCACCAAGAGCTAAAGCCTCTGTGCTCAGATTTCGCTGGTGACCTTGCACTGACTCAGCCACTACGACCCCCACAGCTGCAGCCTCACCCCGAGTAATTCCCAGTTGTTTCCCCACCCTCTTTCTAGGAGGCGTCTCTCATCACTTGGAGAACCTGACACTTTACCCTCCACCTTCCTAATGGTAAGCCATCAGTCCTCTCTCCTTTTTGCATCTTCAACTCTTCCACTGCCCCTATGTCCTTCCCTTCAACGTCGTGCACATTAGGTGGTTAATAAATGGTTGTCAGGTGAACACAAATACAATGTCTCCATATCCGAAAGAACCTTCTCGTGACCATGCTACTCCCTCAGGCATCTGCTCCCTGTCCCTCAGGGTCCAGGCTTCTGAGAACACAAACTAGCTTTCCAGTATCCCACTTCGCGGGCACCCTGGGTCCCAGCCCTACCACTGCTCCGGTGACCCAGGGTGCTGCACGCTAAGGACACCATACTGTCCTTGCTCTCAACTTCTCCGCAGGACGAGCACTGCTCACGGTTCTCGACGCTCACTCACTCCTCCCTTGGCATTAATAAAACTCACATGTCTCCTCCGCCCTCCTTGCCACCTTTCTTCTGCCTGCCCCACCACGGCACAGGTGTCTGGTCCTAGACTGCCTCCTCTGAAATCACACTCGGGGCTTAGGCAGCCCCATTGTATGTTCATGGAGTTTTCCAGCTACTTTGTGCTCGATTCATATGGGACAGTATCACACAAACAAAAATAAATCATCTTTTTTCCATCTAACACTAATTACAGCAGACACTGATATCCAAAACATTTAATTGCACTTGACCTGTGAAAGCACAATGCTCCTGCGTGACAGCTCCGTGGCCTTGATCAGTAGTGACAGTGTGTGGGCCCAGGAGTTCGCCTGAGTCCTCGGCCAACATTCTGAGTAAACCCATGATATCCCTGCTGGTCTAGGTGACAGCTATGTTCCTGCAGTGGGCCCCCCTCCCCCTCTGTGGAAGGGGCCCCATATACCCCTCAGAGTCACGGCTCTCTCCTAACCCCAGCCTCCTCTTCCTGACAGTCACTTTCACCTGAATGTCCCACAGGTCCCCAAAGCACCCTAACCATACCAGTATATCAAGTTCCCAGCTGCCCAACCCTACTCCTCCTCCATGTTCATAGTTCCACTTTCATTTTTGACTCCTCCAGCTCCTTCATTTCTCCACCCATCTAATGAGTACTGTTAATGTTACTGACAAAGATCAAAAGGGCAGCTGCCAGGCCCTGACCTAAACATTTTGCATCTGTTAATTCACCTTTCCTCACAACCAACCTATAAAGTAGATATTAAATTGTCCGATGTCTGAATGAAGCAGCTGAGGCTCAGACGGGTAGAGTGTCCTGCTCGTGTCACTGACAGCGAGGGGACAGGACAGAATGTGGATCCAGGCCTGTGTGAGGACACAGCCCTCATGTTAACCCTGTGCTGCTGTTGGCTTCCTCTGTGGTGTCACCAGAATCGATGTCTTCTTTCCTGTTCCCATGGCAGGGTTTGGGTCCTGTTATACCACCCTCCTGTATTACAGGAGAAGCTTCTCCCATGTCTCCCTGTCTTAGTCTCGTCTCCACCTCCACCCTGATCCAACCTCCTTAACCAGAGCTGCCTCTGCCAGTCACTTCCTGCTCCGGAGGTTCCCTTCCACAGTGGAGTATGTGAAGTCTTTCCAGGCTTCTACCACCCACTCCCTTTCAAGTAGTCTGCCTTCTTGAAGCCCCACCAGCCTGCCGCTCCTCTGACATCATGGCCCCTCCTGCATCTGCTGCTTCCTGGCTCTGTGCAGCTTCCCCACCCCTCAGCTTGAGAGCAGCAGACAGGTCTAGGTATGAGTACTGGATGGCTAGCAAAGCACCTTTCCCGCTTCACACATGGGCAAGCAGAGGCCCACAGGTGAATACACAATCCCAAGATCACACTTCTAGTGAGAGGTGTGAAGCTCAGAGAAAAGCTAGTCTTCTAACTCCCAGACCAAGGGTATCCCAGACAATATGGTCTTCCCTGCCCACGGCATAAGGTCCCCGTGCTACCACAGTTCCTCACAGGTTCTACCATGAACCGCCAGCGTCCACTTGGCTGGTGTCCAACTGCAAACTCCTCCTGCCAGGTCAAACCCCTTCTGGTGCTCAGCAAGTACTCAATAAATGTTTACTGACTGTTAGGTGAGTGATTTCAAGATTGGATCATGCCCACAGCCTGCTGGTAGGCCCACTCACTCAGCCTTTCCCTGGGGTGGGAGTCACAGGCTCCGGATGTCCAGTGCCTTGGAGTCCTGCTGGGGAGCAAAGGGACTGGTGACAGCGGGCTAACAGCTATAGCAGACAATCCCCCTCATCTCACCCCTGAGGCTGGCTCCCCCGGCTTTGGCAGCAACTGTTCCATAGAGCCAGGGTGAAGGACACCAAACTTGCCATCAAAATGTGCCCTCCACTTGTCTCCTGGGAGCTTCCTGCCCCGGCAGAAGTTGACTCTGAAGCTGCCACCCCTTTAGGAACCACAGGCTGGTCTGAAAACTCGGGGCAGGGGGGCCACCTGGAGTTCAGAGACAGTACTGCCAGAGAAGGAGAATTAGAGCTGCTTTACCTACCAGGAAGACGGCCCTGGGAAAGGGGCAGGGGACAGCTGGGAGGGAGAGAGAAGGGGAGGGGGAGGGGGGAGGGGGACACCTGTGCAAACATATACCTAACAGATTTATTTTCTTTTCAGACCTAAAAATCTTCAAATCTTTTCCCCCAAAATGCAGTTTTGGTTAATGTTGAATGGTTTATCAACCCTTGTTGGAATGGGTCATGAGGAAAAGCATCATGGAAAGGTTTTTGCATCAGGGGTGGTACTGGGGTTTGAGCACCATCCAAGGATAGTGATTTGAGTGTCTCATGGCTCCAGATTCACTCTGCTCTTGCTGGTGAGGTTATCTGCTCAGACCAACGCAGGGAATGGAGGTGGTTCTGCCCTGGTGACAGGGGACAAGGACCAGAGCACTGAGTAGCCCCCAGACCTGGTGCAACTCCATGTTATCCTCAGTTCTACAGTGATGATTCCTTTACACGGGCATTTTAAACTACTATAAACCCATAGGGCAAAACGAAGTGGCTTCATGGTGCTAACTGCAGCTGTTTCCCTGCCTAACAGTTTATGAAGGCAGCATCCCAGCCGCCAGGGAAGGCGGAGAGAAGGAGGATTTACCACGGAGAGGGGGCGAAGCAGGCTGCACCGTCTGAACTGGTAGTCATCCCAAGGGAACCCATCCAGACTTTCTTAATGGCACAGGAGCCCTGGGCTGCCTGGTAACTACTAAACAGACATTCTGGAAGTCACGGGCCTCTCCTTAGAGAGCAGAGAGGCCTGGGAATGGCCTGCTGTGAGGTGGGGATGGCACTGGGCTGACAAGGTGACACATCAGTGACAGGCTGGCCGCTAGAGCAACCGCTTCTCTAATACCCACACAGCACAGGAGCTGCTAAGGTGGGTGCTGGGGACGACGGCATGCCCACCTGACTGAGCGTGCCCAGCAGAGTGCCCAGCACAGGCCCTGGTCTCCCTGACCCTTTCCCTCCCCACTGCCAGCAACTGAAGCCACTGCTCAGGAGAGCTGTCCCCACCCCCACCCCATTCTGGGGGAGAGCAGAGAGCTGAATGAGGCGTACTCTTTCTACCTGGGCTGCCAGGAAGCTCAAGGGTAGATGTCACAGATGAAGTCAGCAAACCAAACTGGCTTCCCCAGGCAGCACCATCCACCGCTGTGTTCTCCATAAATGGCGTCCCCACCCCTCTGATGCACAATAGAGACCCACGCACCAGGGTCCTCCACAGGCTGAACTGGGGGGACACTTGAGTCATTAAGTTATGGAAACTTTCTGTAGCATGTGCCCATGTTGGCTACTGCCCCCCAAACTTTTTGCCCCTTTGGCTTCTGGGGCACGTACCCAACCTCTCTGACAGTTGTCTCTTCCCTTTCTCTGGTACCTAATTGCTCATGTTCCCCAGTAGACCCTCCTTGCATCTCCCCCATTCCTAGTTTCTCTTCCAACCCTGGACACCTGATCTCCAGCCCAGATACTCCCCAGGGTGTCCCTTGGGCACTTTAGCATCTCCACATCCCTCGACCCTCCATGCGGGGTACCAGGTGTCCAGCATAGAGCCCTCTTGTCTCTCCCTCAACCTCATGCATCAGTCACCAAGTCCAGCCAGCTATGTCTTCTCAGTACTTGCATCTGATCCTCCTCTTTCCCAGGACTCCCTGCCCTCATTCAGGACTCTTGTGCCTGTATTGCCACTTTAAATCCACTCCTCACTGGCAGCACAGCCCCCAGAGCAAGCTTTCACAAGTCTGACCGCGTTATTCCCTTCAGGAAATCCCCTTCAGTGGATCCCACTGCCCTCAAGAGAGTGGCGACTGCCCTTGCCTGGCACCCCAGGCCCTGGAAAAGTTCCTTCCCAGCCTAATTTGCTGAGATCACCTTCACCAGCCTTGACCCCTGACTTGTAGCCCCTTCGCACACCTTGTGTACTTCCCACCATTATTCATGGGCTCCCCTCCTCCTGGAACACCCTTCTCTGAGCTCTGTCACAATCTGCCCTAACTGACCCCTTTCCTACCTCGCCCCCAGGTGGAGTTCAGTCTCTCTGTCCTTTGCTGCTCCCAAGAGGGGACCTGGAAATCACCTGGTTTAGTCCCCCAATGACTGCGAGGTTCTCAAGGCCAGGGACTATGTCTTAGCCATCTTTGTGTTCCCAACCCTTAGGCTCAGCACCTGGCTCTGAGTGGGCATTCCATGGACATTGGCTGAGCTGACCTGACCCAACATATCCATTCATCAATCTTATAGATTCTGAAATCACCTTTGGCTTTATTTCACATTGCCTGGTTGCAAAGTGTGTGTCATTTAACCTACTGTACAGGAGTTTGTACAGTAAAGAAAGCAGTCTTTGGCAGGAAACCTGCAAATAGAGGGTGGTGTTTAGAAAGGGCTCCTGTATAGCACCTCACTGCCCCAGGGTACCCCCTACCTTTCTCGGGGTCCTCCAGGCTCGAGCATATGATCTCCACCACTTTCTCCACCTCCTCGCTTTTGCAGACATTGAGCTGAACAGTTCTCAGTCGATCGCTCTTCAAGCTGTCCAATTCCTTGGCTCCGACATCCCCTTTGTCCTGAGGAGGAGAGAGAAGCTGTGCCACTTCACCCCCTGCCTCCACGCTGAGGACAAGGGCCAAGGTAGGGAGCTGGCCCCAAATCCCTGCTGAAGCTGGGGCTACTAACAACTAAGGCAATGGTCCCTAGAGGCCCACTTTGCTTGCTCCACCAGTGGGGGGTGGTGCTGAAGATGTACCAAGCACCAAACTAATGCCGTAGACATAACTTTGAGCCCCTAAATCCTCCCTGGCAGGACCATTTCTCTAAGCAGAGGTCACAAATTCAATACCTACCAGTTCTAGGCATGTGGGCATCCCATGGTGAGAAGGGGTGATACTCAGGAGTGGAGTACAAGTCCTGCCTCTCAGCCCCTGCCAGCTGTTGTCCACATGTGCAAGCCCAGGGTTAACAGATGCTTGTAACTGGAATTTCTGTATAAAATCTCTTAATTTTTTAAGTGTTTGCAACTTATTTGTGTTTTCTAAAAAAAACAATACTTGGGCCAAAGCACATCCACAGGCCACATGTGACCAGCAGGCTGCCTGTTCTAAGCCAAGGGCCTGTCACCTGCCAGGGCCAGGCTCTGCTGCCAGCTTGGTCGCTAACCAGGCTCTGTACACTCAGGTGCATTTTTTAACAGGTGCCCGGTTTTTCCAGCTACAGTTAGTCATAAGGACATTGCCACCCATCCTGACCTGCTCAGGTTAATGGAATGAGGGAACTTTTTAAAAAAAACTGTTAAGTGATAAAGCACTATGCAAGTTCAGGTAATATTATACATGAGAAAAGTATCACTCACTCAGCAAACATTTCTTGGGCCTCTATCGTGTTCCAGCACTGTGCGAAGTACTGGAGACGCAGAAATAAATAACAGTCCCTGTTCTCAAAAATCCACATTTTAGGGAAGGTGGCAGATCAGTAAGCAAACCACAAAAGGAGTATTTGCTGCAGGAAGCCTTGTGGAAGCTGAGGGGCTGCAGAGCAGGTGGGGCAGGCAGGTAAGGTTTTCCAAAGACGGCTCAGGACAGGGGCCCCTGAAAAAGTTGTGGGGTTTGAGGCTGGACAGGTGGGCAGAGTCTGTGTGGTGAGCTGCAGGAGGGTTCAAATAAAAGCAGGTGTCATTTATTGAGTGTTTACTGCGCTTCACATTGTGCTAAGCACTTGACATACATTTTCTTATTAGTCCTCACTCACATCATGAGATGGTCTGTATTATCATATTTCATCTCTTCTATGACATATTTTTTCACAATAGGGATGAGCTACACACAATGTGAAAATTAAACACTGTCAGTCATAATATAATTCGCAGTGATTTTCTCAATGGTGATGGAATAGCGATGCACCTTACAAGAGGAAAGGAGGAGCTATGGAGGATAAAGTGGTAAGAGGATTGCCTACTCTCAGACCAGGGCTTGCTCGGGGCACATACAACCGGCACTAAAGTGAGGGCTGGCGTAGAAAGCACAGGGATGGCCAATGTCAGTGGAAAGTTCTCTACGGGTTAGGCAGAGTCTTGCATAAGCAGTTTGAACCACGAGGACCCAAACCCCAGGACTGGAGTTCAATGTCAGAGGGATGCACTGTCAGAAGAACTCAGAAGAGAACAGTGAAGGGACCATGTCCAGTGGGGCCAAAGGTAATAGAGATAATCATTCTGGAGAGAAAATTCAGGGAGAACATGGTGGCAAGAGAACTGACCTGTCCTATGCAGCCCAGAAAACAGAACCAGGGCCAAGATGTCAAATTCAGCTCAAAATGAGGAGTGACTTTCACAGTCCAGAGGTGGCATGGACTGCCTAAGGAGGTGTTCAGACAATGAGGGTGGAGGTGGGGGTTGGGGCAGGGTGGGGAACATGGTGCAGAGAAAACCCAGGCATCAGAGAGGAAGTCAAGCTGATCCCCCTCCTTTTAGATATCTTCCGCTCCTAAATTGCTATCCTCTCCAGGGAGCTCCCCAGGCCCTACCCCAGCAGCCCTACTGAACATGCAACACTCAGGGCTCCTGAGTCCCAATCTGGCACTATGAATGGCAGCTACTCCCAGAATCATCTCTGTACAGAGCAGCCAGGTGTGGGGCTTGGTTCATGCAAGGCTTGGCTCTGAAAGACCTGGATATGCCAACCTTCCCAAATGACACAGCAGGTGTTCCATCCACAGGACAGACAGGCCTGGACTTTCTGCTGCCATTCCCACAGAGGGCTCACCAAAGAAGAATTCCCTGGCCCACCATCTTCAAGGCTGGAGGGGCTGGTGCCGCAGAACTGCTCTCTTCCACACACAGCACAGGCACCAGGAAAACACATCTTGTTTTAATGCAGTCTTCATATCATGGCTCCTCAAATGCCCCTCAGAGCTGAGCCCAAGAAATCTAAGTCTTCAAAGGAGTGCTAATGTTTACCTCCGACAGCAGAGTCCAGCTGAGATGCGCGAGAAGCACCCGAGTGTCCTTTCCTCTTCCTGGATTTGGTTAATCCTGCTGCCATCTTCAGCAACTCCTGGACGCCACCCCTGACCTCTCCTTGGGTCTCTAGCTAGCATGAAGCCAATGCTCTGGCAGCCCCCAGGGGAAGCCCCTCACTTCAGGTCAGGGTATCCAGAAGAGGTTGGTTTGGCAGCTTGGCAGCCAAGAACTTACTCTCAAAGGAAACTGCCCACGGCCTCAGGTTCAGCATTCAGGCCCCCAGGAGAGAAATCCTACCCTCCTACCTTCACCCGACAGACTCCCTGGGAGTCCTCATCCACCTCTGAGCAGCCCCCACGTCCTACTCCTGACAGCCACCTTAACAGGGAAAGGGCCTCTTGTTTTGTCCCCAGCTGTTCCAAGGAGACCTTTCCTGACTGTCCTCAGCCCATGAGCTACAGACTATGGTGGCTCATCCCCTTCCAGATCCACCTGTCCTCGGGCCACAGGCCGCATTGCCTGGGCCACAGTGCCTCCCTGGCTCCAGGGTTTCTGTCTTTGCCCACGTCTGTCTTGATACTCAAAGACAAGCTTTCAGTCCTGCTGCATTGGTGCTGGTGTAACTAGTTTATTAGCAAACCCACTTCTTACACTATCCCTTTAAACTTCATCTGTAAGCTATTTTTTCCACCCCGGATGAAATTTTAGGCAAGTCTTATAGCTTTTCCACTCATTCTCAGATTATAGAAAACCTCTTGTTTTGGAACAAAGAGTTCAGTTCAGTCTGGTAATCAAATAACTCCTGCCCAGCCTGGTTTGAAAACCCAAACTCTCAAACTTGTACCCAGTTTAGAGCCTGCCTATCTCAGGCCTGCAGGGTATGGGAAGCCAGTGTGTGACGCCAGGTAGAAGGGGTGGAGGCTGTCTTTCTCACTATGTTCTAGCTCCTTCTCCTCTCTTATTCCTTTGTCTCAGACCCTCCCAGGTTAAACCCAGGAGCTGACAAACGAGGGAGCAAGACCACAGTCTTCTGAGGGTGGTACGACTGCTGTCCGTGGCTGGTACCCTGGGACAGCAGGCGCACTAGGGCTGGCCCTCCCTCCCTGGTGCACTTTGGTGGGTTCTGGAAGATCCCTTCACTGGAGACACCTGTGCCCTTCCCTCCTCCAGCTGGGCATCTTCTCCCTCAGCCTGGGCTTCAATGAGGCACCCCCTGGCCAGTTCACGTGGACCCCTAGGAGTTTCACTGGGCAGGTGCCCTTAAGATGACTCCAGGATCTCTTCCCATTATCCATATGGGGTTCAGGCAATGGTGTCTTGCTCAGGTAGGACAGGCCTTCCCCTACGCAGCTCTCTCTGCTCTGCTTCCAGACAAGCTACTCTGGCTTCTTTCTTAGGCCGTTAAACTTCTTTTGGTAAACATAACACTCCATTCTGTGGCCTCAGACTCCAGGGAACAAACGGTAAGCTCTCCAAGGAGTTCTCCTGAGACCCGATAGAAAATATCACAGCACATTAACATCTCTTTTCAATCTCTCAACAACCTCCACCTCAATTTATTACAATGGTGAGGCAGGTGATGGGCTAATCCTGGCAGAAAGGTCTCACAGTCTCTCAGCATTTATTGTCAGTGATCTAGCACCTCAAGGCAGGATGTAACAACACTCGGCCCGTGTTACATGTGAGCATCTTTTAAAAAATATTTTATTTATTTATCTTTAAAGAGAGAAGAAGGGAGCAAGAAGGGGAGAGAAACATTGATGTGAGAGACATACATTGATCAGCTGCCTCTCACACGCACCCCAGCTGGGGACCAGGCAGCAACCCAGACACATGCCCTGACTGGGAATTAAACCTGTGACCTATCACTCTGCAAGATGACACCCAATCAACTGAGCCAAGCCAGTCAGGTCACATATAAGCATCTTGTCACATGTTTTAGAAATACTGTAACAAGGGAACAGAGCCTGGGACATAGTAATAGTTATAGGAGAAACAGCAGGAGGAGCTAGCAGAGAAGATGGAGAGAAATCAAGGGAGCAGGGAGCCCACAAAGTCAAGAAATAAAGTTACAAACAAGAGCAGTTTGGCAAAGTCTGCTGATGGGTTGAGTGTGACACAGTCTGAGAAGTGACCAATGGATCTGGCAAAATGGGGACTTTTGGCATCCTTGATAAAAGCCAAAAACCAGAGCCCCTCCTGGTCCAGTCCTTCCCTCCTTCCCCAGCTCACCTCCTCTTCTTCCATGAGGACCACATCAGACTACTGGCAGTGTCTGGATATGCCACCTCCACTCATCACAGCAGACTCCTGCCTATCCTTCCAGATGGTGATTACACATCACCTTGGCCTGCCGAGGCTTCCCCACGATCCCAGAGAGAGGCAATCTGTTCCTTCTCTTACACAAAATTGTATATTCCCCTCTACACGCGCCCCCCACTCCCACCATTCTCGCCTCACACTCCTCCCTCTCACTCACTTGGCTGCAACCACAGAGGCCCCCTGCTCTTTCTCTAACACATCAGGCACATGCCCTTCTTGGAGCTTTGGCTTAGCTGTCCCCTCTTCCCCAGATAGTTTTCAAGATTGCTCCCTCACCTTCTTCCATTGTCACCTTCCTGGTAAGGTCTTTCTATCCTCTTTAAAACTGAACACCTCCTCTATCCCATTCACCCCTCCATCTTTTCCTGCTTTATTTTTCTCCATAGCTTTTTACCAACCCACAGATAAGCAACTTATTTATCGTATTCCTTGCCTATCTCTCCACTATACCCGCCATGTAAAATCCACAAAGGCAAGAACTTTTCACTGAATTGTTATATGCGCTATTGTCACAGAATTTTGTCAGCTCACAGCAATAAATATTTGTTGAATGAATGAATAAACAGAGTGGTACAGGCAAAAAACCAATCCAGGTGGGTTGGAGAGAAAATTGAAAGAAAAAAGGTGAAAACATCTACTACAAACAAGCTGACCAGAGCGCTCTTCTACTAAGAGAAGCAGAAAAACGGGGCAGCAGTCCATGTCGGGTGTGGGGAGTGGGGCGTGCACCTTCACCACAAAATGATCCAGTAGAAAGCGAGGAGTTAGCAACTTATGAGGGTTAAGACATCTGCCATAGCCAAACCCTTGAGGTGGCCTGATGCACTGAGATCTGAAGCACAAGAGGAGGTGAATCTCTAACTAAGGGCCACAGTGTCTGGGTACAGAGGTAGCTGGAATCTGTCACATGGCTTAACATCTCAGAGCCAGGCTGTAGACTAATCTCCTCATTTTTTAAAGCCCTAGTGACTTCTGCCTTCTCTAGCTTTTGCCCAGAAAAGACAGATCATGACACAGAAATAGTCAAGAGGTGGACACCAAGATGACAGTGAGTGGAATGACCTAAGATTACCTAATCCAACCCTCTTACTATAACAAAGAGTAGACTGGGGCTCAGAGGAGTGTTGGCCAGTCCCTGGGTTAGAGACTGATCTGGAACTAGAACTCAAGGCCCTGACTCTGTCTCAAAGGCTCCTTCTTCTGCAGCACTGAGCAGCCTCTGCCCTGCACTCTGGACGGAGTTCAGCCCCTTGTATCATTGGACAAGCCAGCACAATGGTACAGGTACTGAATATATGGACAAAGGAATTTAAAAACACAAAACGTTTTGTGGTATCACAGCTCCTGCCAGGCCTGCTGGCAGGCCCGCATTATGCGGACAATCCAGCTCCAAGCATGCCGTCCCGCCGCCCCCAATTCCCTCCCAAAACAAGTGCCTTCATGCACTGTCAGAGAGAGCAGGCATTGGTATAGACTTTTGGGGAACAACTGGGCAGATTTAAATAAAATCTAAAGTCTACAAATCTTTCCACCTAGTGCTTTCACATCTAGAAATTTTTCCTAAGAACCACTAAGGAAACTATGCAAAGACATGTGGCTTTGTTTGTAACAGCGAAAGTCACAAATAATATGCACACATGCATTTTAGTTACTTGGGGGCAAGAAACTGAACTGAAAAGACTTCACTTTTTTACATCATCTACTTCTGTATCGTTTGATTCAATCACAAATATGTATTACTTTCATAACTCAAAAGAAGTAAAAATTAAAATGACAAACTCTTCTCTGATCTAGAAGTATGTTAAGACCACAGCAATGCAAATTACTTTATTATTTGTACATTTTTATATTATAGAAATTTTTACATCGAATAGATATTGTTTTTAAGATATTAAACCTAGTATTAAAAAATTCCTTCCCTGGGTTCCTACTACCTTCAAAATAAAGAAAAATGTCTTAGCCATTAAGCAGAGGCAACAAGCTGTCCCATACCCATCTTTCCTTCTTCTACCATAGTAAAACCTCTGACTTTAAACAGGGTAAATGCATTGTCTCAATACCCACTACATTTCTCAGCCTCCCTAGCAGTCAGTTAAGGCCATGTGACTAAGTCCTGGCCAACAGAGTGAGAGAGCAGGTGATATTTATGTAATTTCTGGGTCATGCCTGCCTTTAAAGAATAGGGGGGTAGGTAACAGGCTCATCGAGACAAAAAAAAAAAAAAGGCCCAAATGAAAGAACAGTTCAAAGCTCCAGAAAAAATACGACTAAGTGACGAAGAGATAGCTAACCTATCAGATGCACAGTTCAAAACACTGGTAATCAGGATGCTCCAGGAACTCACTGGGTACTTCAACAGCATAAAAAAGACTGAGGTAGCAATGAAGGTTGCATTATGTGAAATAAAGAAAAATCTACAGGGAACCAACAGTGATGGGAAGGAAATCAGGACTCAGATCAAGGATTTGGAGCAGAAGGAAGAAAGAAACATTCAACCAGAACAGAATGAAGAAACAAGAATTCAAAACAATGGGGAGAGGCTTAGGAACCTCCAGGACATCTTTAAACGTTCCAATATTCGAATCATAGGGGTGCCAGAAGGAGAAGAGGAAGAGCTAGAAAATGAAAACTTATTTGAGCAAATAGTGAAGGAGAACTTCCCCAATCTGGCCAAGGAAATAGAATTTCAGGAAGTCCAGGAAGCTCAGAGAGTCCCAAAGAAGCTGGATCCAAGGAGGAACACGCCAAGGCACATCATAATTAAGTTACCCAAGATTAAAGATAAGGAGAGAATCTTAAAAGCAGCAGAGAAAAGGACACAGTTACCTACAAAGGAGTTCCCATTAGACTATCAGCTGATTTCTCAAAAGAAACCTAGCAGGCAAGAAGGGGCTGGAAAGAAGTATTCCAAGTCATGAAAGGCAAGGAACTTCATCCAAGATTACTCTAGCACGCAAAGCTATCATTTAGAATGGAAGGGCAGATAAAGTGCTTCTCAGATAAGGTCAAGTTAAAGGAGTTCATCATCACCAAGGCTTTATTATATGAAATATTAAAGGGACTTATCTAAGTAAAAGAAGGTAAAACATATGAACAGTAAAATGACAACAAACTCACAGCTATTAACAAATGAACCTAAAAAACAAAAACAGAAACAAACTAAGTAAACAACTAGAACAGGAACAGAATCACAGAAATGGAGATCACATGGAGGGTTATCAATAGGGGAGTGGGGGGGGGGAAGGTACAGAGAGTAAGTAGTATAAATGGTAGGTAGAAAATAGACAGGGGGAGGTTAAGAACAGTATAGGAAATGTAGAAGCCAAAGAACTTATATGCATGACCCATGGACATGAACTAAAGAGGGGAAATGCACGTGGGAGGGGGTGTGCAGGGCAGAGGGAAATAAAGGGGGGGAAATGCGACAACTGTTATAGCTAATCAATAAAATATATTTAAAAAGGAGAACAGGTGTGTAGGCTCACAATAAGAGAAATACAAACTACACTGAGATGTATTTTTCACCTATCAGGTCAGTACAAATCAAAAGCTTGATGCACACTCATTTGGTGAAACTGTGTGAAAACAGGAATGCTCATACATTTATGGCAATATAAAATTACACAGCCCCTTTTATAGAAAATTTGGAAATATCTTTTAAAATGAAGACATTTTTTTAACCCTTTGACCTAAGAGTAATCTCATTCCTAATTATTTAACTTAAACATAAACCCCTCAATAACACAAAAATGTATATGTACAAGATTATTCATTGTTGCTTTATTTGTAATTGCAAAATATTGAAAAACAATGTTCATATATAGAAGATGGGTGGAGTAAACTACAGTCTACTCACACAGTACAGTACTACCATGCTGTCTTAAAAAGTGAGAAAGATCTCTATGAACTCATATGGAGTCATTTCCAAGATATATTAAGTTTATTTTTAATTGTAAAAGGCTATGTGCAGTAAGCAAACATCTGTGAAAGAGGGGAATGAAAGAACGGAGCGGTAAAGACAGGTGGGTTAGTAACACTGCTCAAAGCACGCCTTTTTAAATACTTTTGACTTTACAGCCTTGTTAATGTTTTACATATTCCAAAATTAAATCAAATCAACAAGAACGAAATACAAATAAATGAATCAAACTGTATTTCAAATAACTAATATAATGATAAAGACAAAAAAGAGTTAATCCATGTTAATTTTAAATACAGCACGTTGTATACCATCAGTCAACAGATAAAAACACTTTAAAGAAATCTTAAGCTGTACCGCGGTGAACATAGTATGCCTCCTTCAGGACAATCTGCTGTGGGAGCAGTTGACAGAAGCTCTCCAGCTGCCACACCTTCAGAGCCACCACAGCACAGATGCCACAGCCATAGCTATGCTTGCCAGGGCTTCTCTCAGCCAGTGGCAATGCATGGCAGGTACACTGGACCGTTCCTGCCTGAGGCAGGTCTCCTTTAACAGGAAACCTTGGCTTAAAGATTCCCCATCACCCGAGCTAAGACCCTTAGACCACAGTTGAAAGCTCTGCCTACCTAATCCTCCTTCTTACCAATTTCTTTTCACAGACCTGCATTGCAATCTCAAGGATTTCCCTGCCTCTACATGCCTCATTCTGCTTTAGCCACTACAGGCCTTTCCCAAATCAACCTCTTACACTTCGAATCCTATTTCAGTATCTGCTTCTTGAAAGATCCAATTTGAGACAACTACTTAGTAGGTTTGCTGTTTGTAATGTAATGGGATGAATGTAGCAATTCTGAAGCTATTATGTAAATGTCATACGATTAACCAAATGAGTAAATATATTGATATAGTTTGGAATCGGGGTTCTAAATGCAGGAGAAAAAAGAAACAAATACGGAATGAGGGAAGCAAGAAAGAACGCTGTTGTGTTGAAGTGAAATGGGACATCAGTATAATCTCATAAATTATATGTGTGTGATATTTACAGGAAATGGAGATGGGAGATAAATAGATACAATATGTAGATATGTGTATATGTGTGTGTGTGTGTGTGTGTCATTCTTTATACATCTTCTAGCTCTGTCCACTGAGAGCAGAAATGCCCCATTAGCAATCAGCACACTTAATGCTCAGATGTTGGTTTCTACATACCACTAAAAGGAACCAGGTAGAAACATACCTACACAGAAAAATGTATGTGAATGCTCATAGCAGCATTATTCTTAATGCCCCAAACTCCAAACGTACATTAAAAATGAATGAACTTTTTAAATGTAATATATCCATACAACAGAACACTATCCAGCAATATAAAGGAACAAACTACTATACATTCTGCAACATGGATGAATCTCATAAACATTATGCCAAGCTTGGCACAAAAGCCTGTGCATTATATGATTCCATTCATATGAATAGTCCAGAAAAGACAAATCTAAAGAGACAGAAAAAAAGTGGCTATTTAGGACAAGAGGAAGGTGTGGCAGTTGTGCAAATGCTCAAGAGGGAAATTTTTGAGAAACGGAAATGTTCTAAAAGTGAACTGTGGTAATGATCTCTAAATTGGGGAAACTGTCCCCTAATTATTTTTGCAGCCTCATGCCCCAATACTCCCCTTCATGCACCCTAAATTCCACTGACAAGGGTGCCAGGACCATTCAGAGGGAGAAAGCACAGTCTTTTCAGAAAATGTGCTGGGAAAACTGGATATCAACGTGCAAAAGAATGAAGTTGGTCCCTTACCTAACACCATATACAGAAACTCAAAATGGATTGAGGAACTAAATATATGAACTAAAACAATAAAACTCTTAGAAGAAAACATAGTACAAAGGCTTCATGACATTGGATTTGGCAATGATGTCTTGGGGATGACACCAAAAGCATAGGAAATAAAAGAAAAATAGACAAACTGGACTTAATAAAAATTTTTAAATTTTGTACATCAAAAGATACTACCTACAGAGTAAAATGATAACCCACAAATGGGAGAAAATGTTTGCAAATCATACAACTTGTAAGGGATAAATATCCAGAATATATAGAGAACACCTAAAACTTAACAAAAACAACAGAAAAATCCAACCCAATTCAAAAATAGGCAAAGGGCTTGAATAGACATTTCTCCAAAGATATATGAATGACCAATGAACACATGAATAGATGCTCAACATCACTAATCATTAGGGAACTATAAATCAAACCTATACGATACCATTCATACCCATTTGGATGGCCACTATCAAAAACAAGAAAACAAGTATTGGCGAGGATGTGGAGAAATTAGAACCCTTGTACACTGTTGGCGGGAAGGTAAGATGGTACAGCTGCTGGGGAAGACAGTTTGACTCAAAAATTAAAATAAAATTACCATATGATCAACAATTCTACATCTGGGTATATACCCAAAAGAAATGAAAGCAGGGTCTTGAAGAGATATTTGTACACCTATGTTCATAGCAGCATTATTCACAGTAGCTAAAACATGGAAGCAACCCAAGTATCCAACAATGGATGAATGGATAAGTAAAATGTATTATAAACATACAATGCAGTATTATTCAGCCTTAAAAAAAAGAAATTCTGTAAATTGCTACAACGTGCACAAATCTTGAAGACATTATGGTAAGTGAAAATCCAGTCACATCAAGACAAGTGCTGTATGATTCTACTTATATGAGAGACTTAGACAATGTAAATATATTTAATATCACTGAGCAGTACACTTAAAAATGGTTAAGATGGTAAATTTTATGTTATGTGTATTTTACTGCAATAAAAAAATCCCTACAAAACAATGACCATGTGTGATGGACAGTGGTGGTGAAGATGACCCATTTCTTACCTTCATCAAGCAGCCAGCAAACACAAGGAAGCCTTTTGAATGCAGATGCTTAGCCAAGGAGAACCCAAATCCAGAGTCACAGCCGGTGACCAGGACAGCTTTGCTGCCAACCTATTTTAGAAGATTAGACCCCATGTCAGGAACTAGGATCCTGAGGGCAAAGTGGCCAAGCCTCCTCTGGGCAATAACAACTAGCGCTTCCTGAGTGGACGAGGCCTGGCCCTCTCTGCCGGGCTGTTTCTGTCTGGAGAAGCATCATTGTATGGTTGGAAAAGCTTGGTCTCAGAATCGGGAGACTGGGTTCTAACCCAGGCTCTGCCACCAGCTACTAATGTTGCTTGGGAAGTTACTTCCCCTTCCGGGAACTCAGTTTTGTCATCTGCCATCACCCTTATCACCATCACCATCATCACTGTCATCTTCATCATCACTTACCACATGCACGGCACTGTGCGTGCATTATTCTTAATTCTCATAACTCCATATAATAATTACGATTATTATACCATGTTATGAGTGAGGAAAAAGATAGTTTTTAAATGTCCAACATACTAAGTAATAGAACTGAAACTAAAACCAAGCCTGAGGGATTCTAGAGTCTCAACTCCTCACCTCGAAAACTCATTTGATGGGAGGTTTGGGGGGAGGGAGGCAGGGGTTAAGAATGGGAGAAAGTGGCTCTGAGTGCCCTGGAAGCTCTAAAGCCCTGCTCTGAAGGTGGCTCAGGGCCTGGGGGCTCTGACCACTGGGCTGGTTCCCAGGTAGCTGGGCTGCCACTCACTGGGTTCACTGCATCGGCATAAGTGCGACGACCCACAGGGACGAAGGAGGCGGAATAAAACTGCAGTGTGAACCTGCAAGAGAAAAGGAAGCCTTGAGCACAGGCTGAGGTCACACCTAGACCTTGTTCCTGGGGCAGAAACAACTCAGAGTACCCTCAGCCACCAGTGAGCAGTACTGGCCATCTCCCCATGCTGAGCCCCTGGGGACAGCCTGCTGGTACTACTGAGGAAGAGGTCCTCTTTCCTCCAGGGCTGCTAGGCTGGTAGAAAGTGGGACATCGGTTGCAGTGACCATTTTTGCCACTGTGTAGGAAGAACGTTCAGGTGATATAGCTTTGTTAACAAAACCTTTTGAAAATTCCATGATTTGTCCCTTGGGCTTTATGTTGCTTTCTGATACTTTGATTAATTTAACCTTTTATTTTGAAATAATTGTAGACTCACATGCAGTTAAGAAATAGTACAGAGAGATACCCTGTTCCTTTTACCCAATTTCCCCTCATGTTAACATCTTGCAAAACTACAGCATGATGTCACAACCAGGACCCTGACATTGATGTAGTAAAAACACAGAGCATTTCCATCGCCACAAGGATTCCTCGTGTTACCCTTTTACAGCCACACCCTCTTCCCTCCCACCCCACATCCTCTTTAACCCTCATCTGTTCTCTGTCTCTATAATTTTGTCATTTTATGATGTTATATAAATGGAATTTTACACAATGCAACCTTTTGGGATTGCTTTTTTCTTTTAAAAATTTTTTAAATGGAATTTATTGGAGTGACATTAATAAAATTATATAGGTTTCAGGTGTACAATTCTATAACACATCATCTGTATATTGTATTGTGTGTTCACCACCCAAAGTCTCCTTCCATCACCATTTACCCCCCGCTTTACCCTTTTCTACCTCCCCTCACCCCCCTTTCCCTCTGGTAATCACCATACTATTGTCTGTCTATGAAGTTTATGAGGTTGCGAGGTTTGGTTTTCTTCTTATTCCCTTCTCCTTTTCACCCAGCCCCACAATACCCACCTCACCAGTTGTCAGTCTGTTCTCTGTATCTATGAGTCTGTCTCTATTTTGTTTGTTAATTTATTTTGTTCATTAGATTCCACATATAAGTGAAATCATATGGTATTTGTCTTTCGCTGACTGGCTTATTTCACTTAGCATAATGTTTTCCAGGTCTACCCATGCTGTTGCAAAAGGTAAGATTTCCTTTTTTACAGCTGAGTAATAGTCCATTGTATAAATGTACCACAGCTCTTTTATCCATTCATCTACTGCTGGGCACTTGGGCTGCTTCCAAATCTTGGCTACTGTAAATAACGCTGCAGTGAACAAAAGGTTGCTTATGTTCTTTTGAATTAGTGTTTTGGGTTTCTTTGGATGAATACCCAGAAGTGAGATTGCTGGGTCAATAAGGCAGCTCCATTTTTAATTTTTTGAGATATCTCCATACTGCTTTCCACATGGCTGCACAAAGCCCCATTCCCACCAACAGTGCAAAAGTGTTCCCTTTTCTCCACATTCTGGCCAGTACTTACTGTTTGTTGATTTACTGATGATGGCCATTCTGACAGGTGTGAGATGATATCTCATTGTGATTTTAATTTGCATTTCTCTGATGATTAGTGACATTGAGCATCTTTTCAAATGCCTATAAGCCATCTGTATGTCCTTCTTGGAGATGTGTCTATTCAGGCCCTTTGCACATTTTTTAATTGGATTGCTTGTTTTTTTAGTGTTGAGTTTTATGTGTTCTTCATTAATTTTGGATATTAACCCCTTATCAGAGGTATCAGCAAATATGTTCCTGGGATTGCTTTTTTTCACTCAACATCAATCCTGGAGATTCATTGAGATTGTTGTATGCATCAAAAATTTGTTTAATTATATTACTAAGTTGTATCCAAAATTTGCCCACTATGCAGAGCCAGTTAGAAGAGTAGGTTTCAGGTGTTAGGGCTGGGACCACACCCAGACAGTCCTGGGGAGGCTTTCATCTGGACAGATGGTGTGTACTGGGTGACCACTGCCCTGAGGCAGACACGCACGGGAAGGAGGACGGTGTTCTGCTCAGGGCATCACATCTCAAAAAGGTGCTCAGGCTGAAAGGACACATTCAGGTGGAAGACCTAGATACTGGTGGGGAAACTATGGGAGATGAGCAACGAAAAAACATGTAGGTGGAATGAGAAGTCAGAGCGGTGGGAGGTAGGGCTGAAGTGGCAGGGTGTCCCTAGGGATAAACGTTAACTTGTTCAGTATGAATAGAGAGAGCAGACCCAGGAACAAGGGGCAGAATTTACAAGAGAAATGATTTCTGTTCGATATGAAGAAGGACTTTATGAGAAAACTATCTGAAGGCAGGCGGCCTGCTGTGAGAGGTACTGTACTGTCTGCCCCATAGCTGGAGATATAGGGCTGTAAGGTCAATTGTTAAGGATGCTATCACAGGACCTACCCACAGGCGGGGACAGAATTATGAGGCCCTTGCCAACTGAGATTCAAGCAAAATGACCAGGCCATAGTTTTGCCCCACCCAAAGTCCTTCTGCCTGATGCAGGCAACAGTGACCCCTTCCATCCTCCTCACCCATCCGGGCCTCCCTCCTAGACCTCTGCTGACACATTTGCTCTGAGGACAGCTAATGCCCTCTGACTCAGCTCTGCCCCCTGATCTCTCTGTCCCCAGCCCCTTCAGCCTAACCAGTTATTTCTACAGTCCTTCCTGAAGATTCTCAATCTCCCCATGACAGTCTTTCTTTCCCCTCAAATGAGCCAGAAGTTTGACCAATACCTCCTTCCCCTGTAATTTGAGGATAAAACCTTTGTAAAAGTATTTAATTTCCTTTGGGACTATTTTCTCCTCTATAAAAAATAATCTCCAGAAATCTCTCAAAGTCATGTTTGAGATAGGATTTTGCCATTTCTTTTTTTTTTAATCTTTTTTTTTATTGTTCGAATACAGTTGTCTCCATTTTCCCACCAGGATTTTGCCATTTCTATGAATCACTCACTGAAAAAAAAAAAAAATTGCAGTAATTCCCCTCCTCAAAGCCTTTCAGTAGAGCCAGGCTACGTTCTCTCTTCAGAGGTGACAGGGTGTCATTTTAACTGGAAGGGCCATTTTAATTCTTGTTACCTGGTGTCCTCTGGTAGTTGAAGCCCCATCTCCAACCAAGTTGCTGTATCCTGAGGAAATGCTTTCAAGTGAATGCTCCTATAAGCCTAAATGCATGCTCTTTTCAACATATTAATTGGCATAGAAAATACCTGTCAATTTTATAGCTTGAATTTAACCTAACACTTAACTTCACTGCTTTTTAACATTAAAGAAAAAGGTATTATTTTTCCTTGCTCTGGCTGCAACAGAGGAAAACGAGGTAGCAGAGTGTACTGAATCCCCTTGGAAAAAGCAATCCCAGAGCTCTCAAAGAAGAGCTGATTGTTTAACTTGTATTTATCTTTCTCTAAATCACACAAGCAGCTCAGTGAAGTCTTAGGACATTTAGTTACCTGGCTTCATGTATAAGGTTTGAAAAGAGCAGTTTCCCAGGTGACCAAAGTAATGGAGCACGTCACCCAGGAGTGTCCTGGGCCTGCTGATGCAGGGCACTGAGAAGACACCACCTCACACGGGTGGCACTTTCCAAACACGAATACCTAAATCTAAACAGGACATCACACAAACCCACATTGAGAGACTTTCTTCCAAAGGTCAAGTTCAAAAACAACAAAGACTCAGGAACTGTCCCTAATAGGAAGAGAGTAAGGAGACAGAACAACTAAGTGCACTGTGGGACCCTGGTTTGTATCCTGGACCAGTAAAGGTCCATTAATGGGCCATTTGACATTTGAATTAGGTGTGTTAATAGCACGTCAGTGGTAATTTCCTGCTTTTCATGATTGCACTACGGGTTTGTAAGATGTTATCATTTGGGGAAGTTAGGTAAGGAAGATACGGAAACCCTTTTACTATTTTGGCAACTTTTGTATCAGTGTAGTTATCTCAAAATAAAAAGT
Organism: Desmodus rotundus; assembly: GCF_022682495.2. Classification (NCBI taxonomy): domain Eukaryota; kingdom Metazoa; phylum Chordata; class Mammalia; order Chiroptera; family Phyllostomidae; genus Desmodus; species Desmodus rotundus. Next base: position 105,218,588 of record NC_071388.1, read on the forward strand.
TTAAAAATCTGATGACAGATATTCTTCTGTGCCCTGTGTGGGTCTCTGTCTTCTGAGGACACCTTGGGGTTTCCTTTGCTGGTCATGGCAGGAACTGAGAGACACTGTTGAGGGTCAGGCTTTAGGACCACTGTCATCCATGTGTGAAGAGCTCTACTTTGACCAGAAAGTGTGTCCCTCCAGGCCACCTCCACCATTCAGTTTCTTACCTTGTTCCATTTCCTCTGTCAGGGAAACTCAGGGTTCTCCCTGGGAGCATTGACAGGGGTCTAGAGAGGCGGGCAGTCAGCATTGTGGCCACACAAGGTGGAATGAACAGCCTCCCCCTGGCGGGTTCTGAAACACAAAATGCACTCTCAGTATTGCCGTGTTGCCCTCAGAGGTTTAGGCAGGAGGGGCCGTTTTTCTTGCAGGCTGTGAAAGTCAAACTGAGGCCGGTCTGATGACCGAGGTCCGATTAGGCAGGCCTTCCTGCGCCTTCCTCTCAAGCTGCGGCCTCATGTGATGGAAAGAGTCAGGAGGATGGGACATCTAGAAACCTGGGTTCTGGTTCTGGCTGTGCCACCAACTCATCAGGCAACCCTAGATGAGTCATCACCCATTTGCAGCATGAGGAGGGTGGACCAGACCAGTGATCCTCAAACTAAGCTGTGCAGCAACCACTGGGGACTCAGGGACTCAGGGGCCACCCTCTCAGGGATTCCAACTCCATGAACCTCATTCTCTGTGTTCCTCACGCCCAGCAAATCATCAATCTGAGTGACCCAGGACAATAACCTTCAGTCTCAATTTGCCCACATGCCTCCTCAGACAGCTTTTCCAGCCCTGTACCATGTATTATTTGACTTAGCTCCTCACCTCTCACTCCAACCCACCAAACACAGGGCCTGACTCAGGCTGGATTCATCCGTAACTCATTATTGCATGGGGATTGCAATTATATTATAAAATGAGCACACTTTAATCAACCTAAATGAAAACACACAAACACAGTCTCTCCCACCACCCTACCACCCCCTTTCAAGGTTAAATCAACCTTATTACAACAAGGCCAAGTTAAGGTTACTCAGCACCATAACTATTTGTGTATTATTAACCGTTAATCACAGTGAGAAAAAGGTATTATTAAAGGTATTATTAAAGGTATTAAAGGTATTAAAGAAAAAGGTATTATTTTTCCTTGCTCTGGCTGCAACAGAGGAAAACGAGGTAGCAGAGTGTACTGAATCCCCTTGGAAAAAGCAATCCCAGAGCTCTCAAAGAAGAGCTGATTGTTTAACTTGTATTTATCTTTCTCTAAATCACACAAGCAGCTCAGTGAAGTCTTAGGACATTTAGTTACCTGCCTTGACTTTCACCAAGGACATTTAATACCTTGGTTGCCTCCCTGTCCTGGTCACTTGTTATGACTCCTCCTGGCCTCAGAGAAGAAAGGGAGGCTGGGAGGGAGCTGAGCAAGGCAACCATAACCAGAGAGACATCACCCTTTTCCTGGTGAAACTTCCCAGCCTTTGCTGCTGAGCTTCTGCCTGGAGGCAGCTCCTGTCCTGCCCATTTGCTGTCTTCACCCAAACCTAACTTGGCCAACAGGCCTGTAATAAGCTCATTAACTAGCCAACCACTGCAAGTTCACTGCAGGAAACAAATGGAGGTTTAATCTGTTTAATCCTCGAAAAAGGAAAACAAACAGGAATTCTTGGTTTATGTGATCTTTCCTGGACCATGCAGTAGGCTCCTGCTTCCCCTATGGCTCCTACTCTCCATACTCTACGGCCAGCACTGCAGACCAGTTATGTGACTCCCTTACCTAAAAGCCTCCTTTCCTTGCCTGTTGGAGTGGCCTCTGCCTCCCTTCCTAACCTTGTCCAGTACCGCACTCCCCTGGGCTCACTGCACTGTAGCCACACTGACCTTCTGGAAGTTTCTTGTGTACATAAGGCTCTTTCCTACCTCAGGGCCCTGGTCCCTGCTCTTCCTCACTCTAGTTGGATGAGTTCTTCTGCACTTTCAGACTTCACAAAGGCTGCCCCCAATCCCCTATGCAAGACATAGACATGGTACTCTTTAAGATCACTCTTCAATCCAAAATTAGTATCTTGTTTCATTACTTTATCTTCTCCTTCTAGATCATAAGCTTGGTGATCCAGACACCTTGTCCATCTTGTTCTTCACAGAATCTCCCATGCCTAGCAGAAACCTGGCACCAAGGAAGCACTCAGTGAGTCTCTGCTGAATGGGGATAATCCGTGTGCTCACAGACCCACACCCCATCCAGACTGGCCCTCCGTGGAAGGCTGATGCCCATCATACCCATGAAAGACTCACATTCTTTATTTTTTAAAATATATTTATTGATTATGCTATTACAGTTGTCCCATTTACCCCCTTCACTTCACTCCATCCCGCCCACCCCCTCCCTCCCACATTCCCCCCCTATACTTCATGTCCATGGGTCATACTTATAAGTTCTTTGGCTTTTACATTTCCTACACTATTCTTACCCTCCCCCTGTCTATTTTCCACCTACCATTTATGCTACTTATTCTCTGTACCTTTCCCCCCTCTCCCCATCTCACTCCCCTATTGAGAACCCTTCATGTGATCTCCATTTCTGTGGTTCTGTTCCTGTTGTAGTTGTTTGCTTAGTTTGCTTTTGTTTTTGTTTTAGGTGTGGTTGTTAATAACTGTGAGTTTGCTGTCATTTTTACTGTTCATATTTTTTATTTTCTTTTTCTTAGATAAATCCCTTTAACATTTCCTATAATAAGGGCTTGGTGATGATGAACTCCTTGAACTTGACCTTATCTAGGAAGCACTTTATCTTCCCTTCCATTCTAAATGATAGCTTTGCTGGATACAGTAATCTTGGATGTAGGCCCTTGCCTTTCATGACTTGGAATACTTCTTGCCAGCCCCTTCTTGCCTGCAAGGTCTCTTTGGAGAAATTAGCTGACAGTCTTATGGTAACTCCTTTGTAGGTGAGTCGTTATCTCTTGCTGCTTCTAAGATTCTCTCCTTCTCTTTCATCTTGGGTAATGTAATTATGATGCGCCTTGGTGTGTTCCTCCTTGGGTCCAGCTTCTTTGGGACTCTCTGAGCTGCCTGGACTTCCTGGAAGTCTATTTCCTTTGCCAGATTGGGGAAGTTCTCCTTCATTATTTGTTCAAATAAGTTTTCAAGTTTTTGCTCTTCCTCTTCTCCTTCTGGCACCCCTATAATTCGGATGTTGGAACGTTTCAAGATGTCCTGGAGGTTCCTAAGCCTCTCCTCATTTTTCTTAATTATTGTTTATTCCTTCTTTTCTGGTTGGATGTTTCTTTCTTACTTCTGGTCCACACTGTTGATTTGAGTCTCAGTTTCCTTTGTATCACTATTGGTTCCCTGTACCTTTTCCTTTGTTTCTCTTAGCATTACCTTCATTTTTTCATCTAATTTGCGACCAAATTCAACCAATTCTGCGAGCATCCTGATTATCAGTGTTTTGAACTGTGCATCTGATAGGTTGGCTATCTCTTCATTGCTTAGTTGTATTTCTTCTGGAGCTTTGATCTGTTCTTTCATTTGGGCCATTTCTTTTTATGTCTTGGCGCACGTGTTGTGTAAAGGGGCGGAGCCTTAGGTGTTCACCGGAGCAGGGTAACGCTGGTCGCTGTGCTGTGACGCTGTATGTGGGGGAGGGGCCGAGAGGGAGCCATGGCACCTGCTCCACTCTCTGTGGGATTTCAGTCCCTCCCTCCACTACCCACAATCAAACTGGGCCCCTCTGGTACTGATTCCCGAGTGGGTGGGCTTGTGCACACTCTAGGCCCCAGTGGGTCTCTCCAATGAACTCTCCTGTGAGGCTGGGAGTTTCTCCTGCTGCCTCCTCAACCCCCACGGGTGTTTTCAGAGGTTTGAGGCTTTATTTCCCCGAGCTGGAGCCCTGGGTTGTGCAGTCTGTTTTGTTCCCCCGCTGTTCCTCCTGGTTTATCTATGCACGAATGTGGGGCCACAGTGTCTGCTAGCGGTCACACTGCCTGCCCCGTTCGTCCCACAATCCACCATGTCTCTGGGTCCGGCTGCATTGGTGCGAGTCCCCTCCGCCCTGGCTGCCCATCTCTGCCCCTCCTACCAGTCTGGATGAATGTTTCTTCTTTATCTCCTTGGTTCTCAGACTTCTGCGCAGTTTGATTTTCTGTCAGTTCTGGTTGTTTTTTGTTTTTAAGTTGTTGTCTTTCTTTTGGTTGTGTGAGGAGGTGCAGTGTGTCTACTTATGCCTCCTTCTTGGCTGGACAAGACTCAGATTCTTCAACTGGGTGACCTCCACCCCACCCAAGCACAGAGCAGCTGGCTGAGCACACACATCTCCACCTTCTCTCACCAGAACTGGAGTCTGAGGTCACCACCACTGGGTGATTTCAAATCCAGTCATCTATAAGTAAAGCCCTTTCTATCCCTTATGCTCAAAACTTGTGGCAGAGAATGCTTCAATATTATCTCCAAATAGAGGGCTGCTTTGAATTTTATTTTCCTTATAGTCAGCAATATCTAAAAGTGCTGGAGTCAAAATAAAGTGCACAAAAGCTCAGCCCCTTGAATAATGAATGCACTATTGACAATGTTGTCTCATATGCAGAATGGTAGGCCTGTAAATCTTTTTCTTCTTTTTTTAAGTTTCTTAAAAATATTGCTATTTTTACTCCAAACCCAGTATGATAGGCAGTGGGATTCCCACATACTCTTCAGGGTTCTTTGCCATCTTAATGCCTTGAGCTGGGCTTCCTTCTCTGTAAATATTAAACTCTCAAATTTGAAATTCCCCTCACTTGCCTGTTGGTTTAGAATCAGAAATGATTGTGGGAGGTAGGTGCTGAAGAATGGCAGAGGAATTGTGGGGGTTTGGAGACAGTCTCCTTAGCCTTGAATTTAATGATCTGTCCCAGGGAGACTTGACACAGAGGGGCTTGACTCCCAGTAACCAGATTTAGAAGACACTGTAGCAAAATCAAAAAGTTCACATGTCAATTGTAACCTGGAATAAACTTCACTGAGAACACTTACATCTGCTTTCGGGAGCACCTCCCCTTTCAATTTTCAATGCATAACCCATTGTAACCTGTGAGCACCCCCTAACCAAAAATACAGTGTGCATCCTTGCCCTGATGCTGGGCTCCATTGCTGCATTTGGACAGGACTATCTTACAGACAACATAGCTGGGTTTATTCCTGTGGGTCAGGGTCAAGGTGTCCCCTGCAAGGGACAGACATTCCCAGTACTGACATCCTTGAAAAAGGTGGGGAATCATCAAGAAACAAGTAACACAGAAGGCAGGCCTCAGGCAGGAAAGAGAAGTCACTTATTTCTGGACAGGAAGTCCAGATGGGCCTTGGCACAACCAAGTGGGAAGGGAAGGAAAGCCCTGTCCCACTGGGGAGGGCAATCTGGGTTTAGGCAGGGAACCATACCATGTAGGAACCCCAAACTGAGGACCTTACGACCAGTAAGCTGTGTGAGACTCCAAGGCCTAAAAACTGGCAGCCTCTATTATACTTAGCTGTTTCATTTGACTAGCCTAGTGTTTTAGATGGCAATGTTACTAGGCAGCTAAGTTATGCTTGAACTCAATGCAAACAATTTTCACTTACTATCTTAAGCCTACCCAGGTGTCACCCTTGTTAACTGCCTGGACATCATGGGATTTGAGTTTGAGATTCCTCACCAGATAGATACATATTATCCTTTGGCTATTTCCCTTCTGTTTATTACATATAATGTTGCCTAAAAGTTCCAGCTCAATTTAGCTATGCCTGCTAACTGCACAGTTAATGGGGGCTTCCTTGAGGCCCTGCAAAAGAGCACCCTGACAAGTTTTAAAGCCCTCATTCAAAAAAGATGCCTGTTATTCCTTAGAAAAATAACTGTGCTGGAACAAAAGTCTAAAAGCATTACATAGGAACATCAAGTGATATAGTAGACATTGTTCTCACCACCATTTTATCATAAATACAACAATGACTCTTATGTACCTGTGTTTAAGAGACACCCTAATTAGGCAAACCTAATGCTGACATTTGGATTAGCTCGAGGCACTCTAGTCACCAGATTAGATTTAGGAGGTGGCCAGTTCTCTCTAGGGAATACTTCACAAACACTCTCTGCAGTGGTCATCTTTTGGATGTCTGTCCTGCTCACTTTATCCCTACTCTCAGACTTTCCTCTCACCCCCATGATTTGGCCTCTGCAGCTCTAGTTGGACAGTGAGACCTACCCCCAGCCATGATGTACTGGGTCGGGGAGAGACACCCAACCCAAGATGACCCCATCACTCTGTCCCCTGGCATTGAGAAAGAATGCAGATCAGCGTCTGTGGGGCAGGACATGTGATCTGGCTGCTGGAGTGGAGAAAGGGGGCAGTTACCCTACATTGGGCCTGATGCCACAGAGAGATGGAGAAAGCCAATCTGCATAAAAGAGCCAAGCACACATGCAGAAAGGAGTGGAGTTGGAGGTGGAGAGAGAGAGAGAACAACGACAGAGCGTCTTTCAGCACGTGGATCCGTAGAAAGAAAATGCCTACTAAGAAGGGCTCATGGTGGCTAACTAGGCTCAAATTTAAAAAACACAGTCTAGCAGCCATTTCTACACAGGGGCCTCTCATGCAAACTGCACTTCAGGGAGAAACCTGCAACTGAACTACTTGCCTCTGCACTGAACTGCCTGCCTGCACTGTGTTTCTGCCATCTGAGTCAGCCCTTATGAAGTAGTTCTTTTAATCCTATTTCAACCAATAGGACTGAGGCTTTCCCCATCCAATTAGAATTGCACAGCTATATCCACATCAGCATCTTCACCATCCAATCAGAGCAGCTTTATTCTGACAAATCAGGACCGTGCCTTTTGGACCAATCGAACTTATGAGGATTTGGAGTCCTCATTTGCATGAGGACAAACCAATCAGGGGCAGGGACTTCTGCCTATATTGAAGTCAGCTCCCCTCTGGCTCTAGAAGCATACTTTCCCTTTCCACTGAAGACTGTCTCTCCCTGCTGGAGCTGAAACCCTAGAGATGTCTATCTGGAGCAGAGCAGAGCTATCTAGCCAGAGAGGGGCTGGCCCCAGGGCTGCCTCACTCTAGCGCCTGTTAACAGCTGTGCTGCTTCATAATTGAACTGTAACATTATTAAGGGTTCTCACAGTGGTGCTGTTCTCATAGCCATGCTATATCACTATTGAGCTGCTTGCACTGAATAAAACTTTTCTTCACCCTATCCCAAAGTGGGGATCCCTGTTGGTGTTGAATTGATGCCAACCATAGGTTGACAGGCAGATCTGTGTATGAGGCCTTGGTGCTCTCCTATCCTCCAGCTCTGTGTAGCATGCAATGTCTTTATTCTCCATGCAGATTTAAGCAGCTTCAAGTTTCTGTTACTTGCAGCCAAAACAATATTGGCTAAAACACACTGAAAGCACGTTCTTTCTCAGATCATTATTAATTCTTATACTTGCTCCATATTCTGAGAATGCCACACTGTAGATCTTGTAATGACAACAGGAACATGGGCCCCACGCTCTACTTCTTGGTTTGTTACCGGACCAAACCGCATCCTCCATAGTTGCTAGCCAAAAGTAAACTCTGAGATGATTTTATGAGAAGGAACAAATTTTATTTCCAGCTAGCAAGCAAGGACACAACAGGGGTTCACTCCCGAAGTGGCACATCCCCAAACAATTAATCTTTATTCAGGGAAATCATGCATAAACTTCAAGGTGAGCATCATCATCCTATGTATAGGTGGGTCATTCCTGTGCATGTGCAGTTGGAAAACATGCCTGTACATATGTCACATATTTCAAAGTGGTAGAAGATGTTAATTTATAATGAGGGTATAATAAGAATAGTTCAGGAGGAGGTCAGTAGAGGGTCCTCCAGTCTACTTTGTCTGGCTTCAGGGAGTCTGAGCTGGATCAGCCCCCTGGTCCTGCCAGTCACCCTTGGCTTATTCCTGCAAACTGCTCTGGCAATCTTCAATGTCAGGGACGGTGTACATGTGGAACAAAGTTTAACTGCTAAGCCTTTCTGTTAAACTCTTTGAAAATTACAAGATACAGTTACACAAACCTTACAGGGGTGTCCAACGCATGGCCCGTGGCTGTTTGCGGCCCAGGATGGCTATGAACGTGGCCCAATACAAAATCGTAAATGTACTTACATTACTTAGTTTTATACTGTTTTATTATTTAGGTATGTACATTTTCTATATTAATGATCACAAACTTGGGACTTGCTTGGTAATTTTAAAAGATTATTGAAAGGGCTGCTGCATAATTAGGGCTATTATGTGAGGACTTTTTTGCTTACCTGTGGTGGCGGATATCATGAAAATTATGCACAGACCTTTTTTATTCATCAGTTTTCATTAGTGTTTGTGTATTTAATGTGTGGCCCAAGACAACTCTTCTTCCAGTGTGGCCCAGAGATGCCAAAAGGTTGGACACCCCTGCCTTATGACATCTAGGGTGAACTAAGTGGGTTTACAGGTTAATCGAAGCAAAATTATGGATTCTAAATAAAAATTTGTCTGTGTGTGTGTATATATATATATTTAAAGATTTTATTTATTTACTCTTAGAAAGAGGGAAAGGGAAGGAGAAAGAGAGGGAGAGAAACATTAATGTGTGGTTGCCTCTCGCACGCCCCTTACATGGGCCCTGACTGGGAACTGAACCGGTGACCCTTTGGTTCACAGGCTGGTGCTCAATCCACTGAGCCACACCAGCCAGGGCCTATTTACATATACATATATGGTTACAAATTGGCCTCCCCCAGGGGGAAAATGGCACCAGAGCTCCCAAAATTACAATTGCCAGAGTAAGTAAGCATTCCATCCTTAGGAGAACAGGGCTTGCTTACCAAATTCGGGCCAGACTACTAAACAATGAAGTCTCAGGGCTGTGACCTCGGCCTCTTCTCACTACCATGGCAAGCTCTCAGAGCATTAAATATGATTAACATCCTACCAACTACCAAATGTTCATCTCCAACCAGCCTTCTCCGCTGAAGTCCAGACTTATATATCCAATTGCCCATCCAACATCTCCACTTAAATGTTGAGTAGGTGTCACAAATGTCACCTGTCCAAACTGAACTTGTGCTATGGCTCTTAGCATCTGCTCCTCTACATCCTCTTCATTCTTGACTCCTCTCCCTCTTGCACACCCTACAGCCAAGTGTCGTCGGCCAACCCTGACTCCACCTTCACAATATATCTAGGATCCTGTGCTACTATCTTTGTTTTTAGAGAACACAGTGCTTTACCACTTACAAATTTTTCACATGCATTCCATTTGACCCTCACAACCACCCTGCAAGGTAGGCCACACAGGTTATTACCGTATTTTGCTGTGTATAATACACTCCTGTGTGTAATGCGCACCTATGTTTTTGGCCCAAACTTTCAGAAAAATAATCTTTTGATTTTTAATTTTTTTATTTTTATATAATCTTTATCATATTTTCCACTACCATCTAGTCCCCTTATACTCCTACCCTCCAGTCATTTTAATTTTTCATTCAATGATTTATTTATATTTAGAAACAAAACCAGTTATCATATTCCAGGGTATTATTTTGCATACAGATATCATTGTTGCTTTCTAGAGTCACACTTTTAATGCATAAGCATAAATAAAAGAGTTAAAAGCGGAGAACCAAGATGGCGGCGTAGGTGGACACACTGCGCCTCCTCGCACAACCAGAACTGACAGAGAATCGAACAGCGGGGGGCACCAACACCAAGGAAATAGAAAATAATCATTCATCCAGACTGGTAGGAGGGGCGGAGACGGGCACCGGGGTGGAGAGGACTCAGCGTGGCTGTGGCGGGACTGAGACTGGCGGAGTGTGGGACAAATGGCGTAGGCAGTCCAAGCACTAGCAGACCCTGCGGCCCCACATTTGCACAGATTAACCCAGAGGGCCGGACTCAGAGTGGCGGAGAACATAAACCCAGCGGGTAGCACCCTCTATCTGTGGGCACCACATTCGCCCACAGATAAACCGGATGAACGGCGGGCAGCGAAGCAGACCTCCCAACCCAGGGCTCCAGCTCGGGGAAATAAAGCCTCAAACCTCTGATTAAAAACGCCCATGGGTATTGGGGCAGTAGCAGGAGAGACTCCCAGCCTCACGGGGGGGGGGGGGGTTGTTGGAGAGACCCACGGGGGCCTGGAGTGTGCACAGGCCCACCCACTCGGGAACCAGCACCGGAGGGCCCAGTTGGATTGTGGGTATCGGAGTGAAAGATTGAAATCCGGAGGAGAGTGAGGCGGGCGCCATTGCTCCCACTCGGCCCCTCCCCCACGTACAGCGTCACAGCGCAGTGACCAGCATTACCCTACCCCAGTGAACACCTAAGGCTCCACCCCTTAAAGTAACAGACGCGCCAAGACAAACAAACAAACAAACAAAAAATGGCCCAAATGACAGAACACTTCAAAGCTCCAGAAAAAATACAACTAAGCGACGAAGAGACAGCCAACCTATCGGATGCACAGTTCAAAGCACTGGTTATCAATACGTTCACAGACTTGGTTGAATCTATTCGAAAAACAGATGAAAAAATGAAGCCTATGCTAAGAGAAACAAAGGAAAATGTACAGGGAACCAATAGTGATGAGAAGGAAACTGGGACTCAAATCAATGGTGTGGACCAGAAGGAAGAAACAAACATCCAACCAGAAAAGAATGAAGAAACAGGAACTTGGAAAAATGAGGAGAGGCGTAGGAACCTCCAGGACACCTTGAAACGTTCCAACATCCGAATTATAGGGGTGCCAGAAGGAGAAGAGGAAGAACAAAAAATTGAAAACTTATTTGAACAAATAATGAAGGAGAACTTCCCTAATCTGGCAAAGGAAATAGACTTCTGGGAAGTCCAGGAAGCTCAGAGAGTCCCAAAGAAGCTGGACCCAAGGAGGAACACACCAAGGCACATCATAATTACATTACCCAAGATGAAACGCAAGGACCTACATCCAAGATTACTGTATCCAGCAAAGCTATCATTTAGAATGGAAGGGAAGATAAAGTGCTTCTCAGATAAGGTCAAGTTAAAGAAGCTCATCATCACCAAACCCTTATTATATGAAATGTTAAAGGGAGTTACCTAAGAAAAAGAAGATGAAAAATAGGAACAGTAAAAATGACAGCAAACTCACAATTATTAATGACCACACATAAAACAAAAATGAGAGCAAACTAGGCAAACAACTAGAACATGAGGGTTGTCAATAAGGGAGTGGGAGGGGGAGAGGGGGGGAAAGGTATAGAGAATAAATAGCATAGATGATAGGTGGAAAATAGACAGGAGGAGGGTAAGAATAGTGTAGGAAATGTAGAAGCCAAAGAACTTATAAGTATGACCCATGGACATGAACTATGGGGGGAGAATGTGGGAGGGAGGTGGGTGGGCAGGATGGAGTGGAGTGGGGGGGAATGGGACAACTGTAATAACATAATCAATAAATATATTTAAAAAAAAGAAAATAGATTCTCAAAAAAAAAAGAGTTAAAAGCATTTACAGATATGGAATCAGCACTACCCATGTATAGTGCACATCCTTATTTTTCCTTCAAAAATTTGGGCAAAAAAGTGTGCATTATACATGGCAAAATATGATATTCTTCTCAATTAAACGATGAGGAAAATGAATCTCAGAGCAGTTAATTGATGTGCCAAAGGTTCTCAGTTAGTAAATAATTTGTGTTAATATGTCTTTGGCCTAAAAATGTAGCACCCAATCTTCTCCTCATACTCACCCTACCGACTTCACAGGGACAATGAAGATAAAATGAATTCAAGGCCAGAAAAATACTCTGGGAGAAAAGAAGCACTATATAATTATACCTGCAAGCTGTAATTTTCCACATCACCCTTTTCATTCCAACTTGTGTGTAAATCCAGAATTTAATGTTGTCTCTGTTCTGTGTTCAACTAATCTACTAAATAAGGCAGGGGAAAAGTGTGCTCCTGTTTAGTTATATAAATTACAATTAGGGTAACTGCTATTATAGCAAATTGAAAAGCAACATGAAAAGGCCAGTGTGTAAGTAGAACCCACGGAAGCACAGAGCAAGCAAGGTACATTATCAGATAGGGCAAGCTTCCATAGAATGAAATTGTGATGTCAGAGTTCAAACTGGCACACACAATGGTTATCTAACACTTGGTGGTGGCAAGAAGAGTTATTTGTTCTGCATCATATAAGCAAGCAAAAGATTAAATGGGAACCCATGCAAAGGTATTTCACATCACACAGATCTCTCCAGCTGCCCGTGTTACCGGACTTAAGGGGTTCATTGCTTGAGATGTTCTATTCAAGAATGAGACATGGTTGTTGCAATGTAGTTTTATTTACTTGCAGCAAGTAAAGAAGACACAGGATTCATATCCAAAGCTGTCTCACTGAAAGGAGGGTTACCCATTGCTTATATACACTATTTGATCATTACATGCTGATTTCTTCTTTGTGGTTGGCTTCACTTATCATGTTGGGTTTTTGTCAAGCTCATCCTGCTTACAGTTGGTTTGCACAATACTGTGCTACATTTTAACATTTAGCAACAATAGCATTTAGTAAAAATGGCCCAGACCTTGAGACCCTGGTCCTACGTAACACCTAAAAATATAAACAACAGTATCATCTTCATTTTAAAGAAATGTGCTCATATCCTAATCTAACCAAGGAAGAGCTCCATGTTAACCTTCCCTGGCTAAAATAAACTAGTACTGTAATTCCTAGTCAGACCAATACGCAGAATGTCTTTTCTTTCAGGCAAAGCATTTCTCTCAACAGAATGTCTTTTAAGGTAATGAATTGGAGGGCTGTTTAGATTTTTTTTCAGGATACACTGTGGATTCTCTTGCTTTTAAGACCCAAAGAAGGTTGAGTTTTTATTGGTGATTCTAAGTACATTTGTTTGTAACAGTTGATGTGTAGAGGGTGAATTTCATGTATTAAATGTTCTATAGCATGTATTTAGATTATATACTATATAAACTATTCAAGTCATATAAAACTATTTTTCAGGGTCTTTTTAACCAAGAAGAATCCTATTCAGCACATTTCTCCTCCTGTGATTCATACTGAGCAAACTTTGTTTTCAGTTTTTTAGTTTTTTCTACAATAATTTCATATTTCTTTTTCATTTCTGCCCATTCTAGGTGAAGCAGTTATATTTCTAGACTTTCTGGGGTAGCAGCTCCTAAGTGATGCTTTAAAAAATCCAGAGCACTATTAGGTGTCTCTGATTCTTCATATAAGGCTACCAATACCTGTCAGCGTGTCCAGCACCCTTGACTTCTTAAAAGTAACTCCAGAACTGCTCACGCTTCGAGTCAGTAGCTTTGTAAAGGGCCATAACAGTGGCAGCTGCATAGCTGGCTCCAGAGACCACGGCTGGTGAGCACTGAGCAGTACTTCCCTCTGCTATCATCTTTGTCCAAGCCTTCATCCCTTCATCCCTTCTTGCCTGGATTATTGCAACAGCTTCCCAACTAGGTTCCTGCTTCGAAGCGTCCTAGCCCTACCTCAGACACTGTTCGACACTGCCTGCATGATCCTGTGAAATAGAAACAGACCATGTCAGGAGTTGGGGGACTGGGTGAAACAGATGTAAAGACCGAGAAATACAAATTGGTAATTACAAAATAGTCATGGGGATGTAAAATGCAGCAGAGGGAATATAGTCAATAATATCGTAATAACTATGTATTACGGTGGTGGGAAATATTGGAGGGAATACTTTGTAAAGTATGATTGTCTAACCACTATGCTGTGCACCTGAAATCAATACAAAATAATATTGAAAATAAACTGTAGTTGAGAAAAATAAAAAATGCAAGAAAAGGGTGAAGGTGCAGAAAGAAAGAAAGGAATCAGGCCATGTCACTCCTGTACCAAATTCTTGCTCATAATAAAAGCCAAAATCAGTATAGACTGTCTACAAGGCCCTACATGATCTGGGTCTCCATGCCCCTCTGATCTCATCACCCTTGTTCATAGCACCTCCATCACAACGGCCTTCTTGCTGTCTTTGGAACATGACAGGCAAGCTCCTGCTTCAGGGCCTTTGCCTGTACTTTTCCCTCTACCTGGAACATTCTTCCCCTCTCCACCCACACGGCTAATCCTTTCACTTAGTCTTTCACTCAAATGTTTACTCAGTAAGACATCCCCTGGCCACCATATCAATCCCACCCTGACATTTGGTATCCCCTTTCCCTACTTCCATTTTTTTTCCTCCTTGGCAACTTACATTATAATATTATATATATTGTGCTTATTTATCATATTTGTCTTTCAGTCCTATTAGAATGCAAAATATGAGACCAGGGGGTTTTGTCTGTTTAATTTACCATTATATCCCAATACCTAGCAGTGCCCTGTACACAGTAAGCACATAATTGAATGCATCAAGAGTTTTCATCAGAAGGAAACCATGATCAAAATCATATTTTAAGATGATATCTCTCAGTGGGTTAAGAAGCTACGGCAGTAATCAGGGGCCACAATGGACAACCATGCGGGCTGCCTACTGCACAGCTCAAGTGAAATGAGAAAAGTCCCTCACCCCTGGAGAGACATAAAGGGCTGCTAGCCCTGGTGAAAAACATGGAGGTAATTAGAAGTGGTCAGTCTGGATTTGCTGACAAATTAAACATGTGGAAGAAAGAATTACAGATATTTTCAAGATTTTTGTTGCAGATCAAGTCAATCCAACTGCCAGATGAAGAAGACATTCTGTTTATAAGAGTTTACCACATTTCAAATCAGAGCACACAAGCTGAGAAACCTGGTCCTTACCAGGGCCCCTCCAAATCCCATCTCCAACTATACTTCTTTCATCTGCTCATTATACCATTTGCTACGCCATCCCTCAACAAGCCCTATATTTTTCCAATTTACCGGCTTTGCTCATCCTATACGAAGTCGGACTACTTCGTCTGACCAAGTCTTACTGATTCAAATTAACACCTCCTTCAAGATGGCTTTCTTGACCTCCTAAATTAAAAAAATCACTCTCCCCAGATTCACATTCCACTCCTTGCTTCTGTGCATCTGTAACAGCACTTACCTAGAGAGGATACTATCAGAGGTATGTATTTCTGTTTACAAGCATTCACAACCCCCACGTAACCACCGACCCCCACCTGGACTGTGAGTGCCCCACACAAAGGACCCACGTGCAGTACAACTCATTTCTGGCTCCTGCAAGATATCTATTATGGTGCCTGACAGGAAGGAGACGCTCTAGAAAAGTGTATTAAGAGAGACTATGAAAGCTACACACATTTCAAAAGTCAGCTTCCTCGCCCGCCGCGGGTATACGCTCTGTACAGGACCGGCAGCCAACGCTCGGGTGTAAAGTACATTAGCTGCGTCACACAGGATCCCGGCAGCAAGAGGCTCGCAGGCGGCCATCCACAATGAAATATTTGCCTCCGCGCCCCCTCTCAAGGTTAGACGGAGGCTCTGCATCAGCTATGTTCAGAATTCGCATGACCAGCTGGAAAAAACAGCGCAGAGTTCAACTACGCGCGCAGCGACAAACCCTCCCGAAGCGGGGACGCGCGCCAGACGCTCGCAAACCGCCAAAGACCCCGCGGTCTCCAGCCGTCTTCCAGCGCGCAGCAGAGCGCGCGACCCGAGATGCGCAGGCGCAGCCGCTGCACGCTGTACGACGTAGCCAATCTCAGGGCCAACTCTCCGTGGGCTGGCCTGAGGCGGGGAGCCGCAGGGGCTCCCGGAGAGCCGAGGTCCCAGCGGCTGGAGCGGAAGCGACGGACGAAGCTGAGCGGCACTCACGTCCTTGGGCCCCCTTGGCTCCCGTCTTCCCTCCCCTACGCCAGCATCCTCAGCTTGCCCCGCAGCGCCGCCACCTTTCTTGGTCCTCTTCCTTTCCCAGTCCTCCAGCAACCGCCGGCTTGGCTAGTGCTCAAGATAGCAGTACCGGTGACCTGACCTCTGTCTAGCATCCTTCCCAAGGCCTGCAGCACTAGGGAAGGGAGCATTCCTCACGTCCGCGAGAATTGAGCCTCCTGGAGGGCACGGGAGGGTTAGGAGGGGTGCCGGGCATTAAGAGGAGATACAGTGGAGAGGGGAGCAGTGCTCAAGCCCCGGAACTGGAAAGCAAGGCTACAGTGTGACCTTGGTCCGGTTCATTCCCTTTTTGGAGCCGGGGCCTCCTTCTGTAAAATGCGGCATCAGGGAACGATGAGTCCGGAGGGTTTTACTGGGAGCCTCGGGGCCGTTTTTTCAACCTGGGCGTCCTCCTGCAGAGCACCTTATACCGAATAACGCCAGGCGAGGCTCCCAGAAGGCCCAGGAGGGCGGCGGTTGAGAACCCTCTGAGGCTGAAACGGGTGTGGGCGGGATCGGTCCCTCTTACTACCATGTCTACTCCGCAGCTGCCCGTTCCACCCGCAACCCCGCGATGTGGCTAAGGGGCGGCGCAAGGCCAAACCAAACTAAGCAGAGGGTTCCGGCGCACAAAGCTGTCCTCTTACCCCAAAGCAAATGGGCAGGGGTGCCGGCCTTAATCCCACGCTTCACAGGTAGCCGCGCCCCTGGCTTGGCGGACGGACTGGAGGCGCTGCCGCCGTTTCCTTCTCTAAGGCCCTTCACCGCTCGCACTTTCGAGGCCTCAGATACCCGGACGCGCTTACACACCTTAGGTGCAGGCGTTCTGGCTGCGCAGGCGGGTCGCGACGGCGGACGTCGGGGGGGCGGGGAGTGCTCCCACGACACCTCCTGGGGCGCTGGGGCATCTGGCCTGGCCCTGCTCCTACAGAGGTTCCCCCAATCGTAAAGCGCCCAGCTACTCGTCCTTGCTAGGCGCCCCCTGCTGCCGGTCCGTCTCGCAGCTAAGCGGGACGCAGGTCTCACCCCTGTCCCCACTCCTAGAACCGGCAGAAGTCTGCTTCAGGAAGTGAGGAAACCCTGGTGTGGAAGAGGCTCCTTCCAGGTCCTATGCATGTTTGCTGTCTTTAGAGTTCACCAGGGTTGGTTGGTTGGTATTTATTCTTTTATTTGTTTTATTCTTTTTATATTTTTAGTATTGCTTTTTTTTTAATTGGACATCACTGCCAACAAATATATCTTTGTAAAGATACAGTCTTGGGGGACTGGGAGGAAGGGGAAAGGGGGGAAAATTGGGACAACTGTAATAGCATAAACAAAATATTTTTAAAAGATACAGTCAAATATTTTTCTTTAAAATATAAGGCTATCAACATTATTTGTGTTAAATACAACACAGGTCTATATAACTAAAATAATAACATAATAACACCAATAATTCTAACTTATGGGCTAAAGAGTCATTCCCATGTTTGAGCTTTTTTCATAAGAGCATGTCCCCCTCTTGCATGATAGGAATTGTTGTGAAATCTATGTAGAGTCCGAAGAATATACCAATATAATAACCACATATAGTTTAGGACTAGATAATGCTTTTAAATTCCATTGTGTATAAAATAGATTTAATTATGTTGAAACTGATGTACAGAAGTAACCCAGTTACCAAGTGTGGCAAGCAAAATTTCAGCATTCAAATCTCATTATTGCATAACCATTGGTATTTATTCATAACAAATTCAGTAACTCTCAGGAATTTAAACTCTACTGAGTCTTGTGTGAGAATTGTATAACCTACCACAGTATTCACAAATTTAGGAATTCACCAAGCTCCCAAGAACATGTTTCAAAAGTACAGCATGACCTTATATTCTAGTTCCCCAGTCAGCGTAATACTGAGTAACATCCCTTTCACTCTTGATAGGTTCTGTTTAGATGAGAGATTAAATGGTTTCCCTGCTCGGTTAGTTGGTTTTTAAATTTATCTTTTCATCAGATGAAATTTATTTAAAGATTTGCTCTGAAGGGTCTTTAAAAATAGTTGAATAGCACAGCTTCCCATCAGGGCCAAGGCTATGTCTTCTTTATTCCCAGCTCCTGGCACACAGAGCCTTGAAAACTGGAACAGTCATGGAGGGAGGATGTGCTGGGTTCTCTGTACCCATTTCACAGACAGGCTGAAGCCAGAGTACGTGCTTCAGTGCTGTGTTTCAAAAGAGTTACTGTCTGTATAACAGCCATAACAATGAATTGCTACTTTGAGCCAGCAGGTTACACTTTTAGGGTTAGTTATTGCTGGAAAAGCAGTTAATTAAAGAATTAATATCCCACCTAGGAAAACTACACATCCTACTTTGGACTGAGAATTAAATGAAAATACAGTCCTATTGATGAAGACAGGAAAAGAATGTTTGACCAGCCTGTGGTTATTATATCAGACTCTTCATGTGGCTAACCTCATCTTCCCAGCCTATCTTTTTACCCCAGTTTTGATGTGACAACCAGCTTCATATAGGTGTAACCCAAGAAAAGCACCTTGCCTCAGCTGCACCTGGTATCTTCTTGCCTCAGGGCTTTTCTGTCACTGCAGCCTGGCACTCCTGTAAGAAGTGACTACCATTCTGACATGTGCGTAAACCCCAAAATACAAAGGAACTAACACCTCATGGGGGACAGGAGCTGGTGGAGAAATACTCTCCTCTTCTATTCTTAGAGTGGGGAATTCTGCTCCTAAGGTGATAGAACTCCAGTTGCCCATGGTAGTGCCCAACTTGAGCAACTCAATAATGCACCCTTGGATTGCCATTCTCTCCCTCCACCCCTTGCCTGTTTGACTCTTCCCAGGCCTCCACTCCTGTTTCTTGGGATTCATTCCCAAAATAAACTACCTGGACACAAGTTTGTTCAGGGTCTTCTTGGGGGGAACTCAGATTAAGCCAAAAATTAACCCAAAAGAGGTGTCTCAGTCCACTTTCCAGAACTCTTTCTCACCAGAGCTTTCCCAGCCTGCTAACAAGGAATTGATTTGTTCAGTTTCAGCTTTTGCTCCTTTTCTTTCTCAGTTGCCCTGCCCTCCAGGACATCACTAATAAGCTCTCAGAGACAGGCAAGTCCCCTCAGAAGATCCCCCCACCCAGAGAGTCACAATGTTTGCTCCTGTCCCTGTATCAGCAACAAAGACTCCCAGGAGACAGGGCCCACTGAAAGTCTAGACTAGGTAAGAGTCTCACAAAGCCATTCTCAGCCCCACCTTAAACCTCTCCCCTCCTTTCAAGGTCCTGGTTGCTCACTTTGAAACTGCAAAAACTAAGCTCTGGGTTGAACATGGATGCAGAAACCGTGTGGGACCCAGGTCACTCCCAACAAAGCCTGTGCCAAGATTCTTTCTCCTTTCTACAGCCCCGTAACCCTTCCCCCCCCCCCAAAAAAAAGCAATTCCTCTGCCTGGAAAAGAAGTCTCAGGCCAAGGTCTTAGGTACTTAGCACGTTTTCATCTCATTTCAACACCAAGAGAGTGTTGTTGCTAATTACCAAGCTAGGTTTGGGAGAGAAAGAGCCCTTAGTCCCTGCATTCAAAGAGGTAAACAAGAAGTTACCTGTAAGTCTAAAAAAGGGACATGTCAGTGTAGTGGGAGTTCTGGCAGGTGTTCAGGACAGGCTTTGTGAAAGAGGTAGCATCCTGAAAGATTGTCTGTAGGAATGAAGCACCCTCAGAAGATACCCCTGGTCAGAGAGCCACAGTGGTTGCTCCTGTCCCTGTATCAGCTCCTAATTGCCTCCCAGCTCACACCATTCTTGAGTCCCAGCTCAAGCTACCCATTGCCTCATCTTCCTAGGCCCCAGCCCTCCCATGTTAGGTCTGGCCTTGCCCCATCTTTGAATGCCCCTGGTCTTCTCTGCCCTCAGTGTTAAGCATTGAATGCCAGATGGTGCAGTGATATCCTGCAGAGAGCCAGCTGCCTCCTGAAGGAGCCCACCCACATGTGTGGGGCTCTGTTTAGTTCTGCTGGGGGGTAGAGAATAATATCACTATCTTGTACTATCTTAAACCCACAGTCTTCTGTTTGACTTGATGCAATTGAATTTTCCTTACAATTTTTTTTTTTGGGGGGATGAAATCTTACCCTTAACCTGCAGAATTTTAGAAGCATCAAGTGGCTTTTTCTATAATTGACAGTGAAGGAAAGAAAAGGCCCAACAGAGTATTCTAAAACAAAGCTGTGATGCTCAGAATCTAGTGTGCTGCAAAGAGCCCATGATCTTCACGTGACTGTAATACTGAATTCTTCCAGTGCGTGAGAACTGGAGGCCCAGTGTTTTCCCTTAAGTGAATGAGCAAGGAAGACAAGTTCTGGGACCTTAAGGGAGAAAGAGGAGCAGCATCAGTACCTGCATCCCAACCCCCTTTCTGTCTCCTAACTTTAATAGATTTAATTAATTAAAATGTTTTAAGTCACAGAGTTGGGGGTCATAGACTGGAAATTTAAGCAAAATTCTTTTGAGGTAATTGGGATCTTTGAAGAGGGTAAAACATAGGGACATAAAAAAACAACTGTGCCCCCACCTCTGTTCATCCCACCCCAAGCTACAGCAACCCATAAACCTTCCTTCCTTCCTTCCTTCAAGTGGTGTGTACTGAGCTCTTATTATATCCCAGCACTGGGCTTTGTTCTTAGAACAAATGCCATGATAACCCAGTGCAGGTTCCTGTCTTCAGTAACGCAACTTGGCAGTCAGTGACTGAGTGCTGGGTACCACACACTAGGCCAGATGCCTTGTGTGCAGTATTTCAGTTAATCTCTGCAACAATCCTAAACGCAGCCAAATATTATCCTCCTTTTGCAGCTGAGGAAGTTGAGAATTTGAGAGGTTAAATAACTGGCCCACATCAACACAGCTAGGAAATGGCAAAGACAGATCCTACCCAAGTCTGTCCCACTCTGAAGACTTTTTTAAGCACACCGCCTATTGTCCAAAGGTTTTTGCTTTGAAAGACAAGGATAAAAGTCCACATTTATAGGCTATTTGGAGAACATACATTTTTTTAAGCAGTTGGGCATTCTTTCTGTGAGTAATTTAACAGAAGCTAGAATTACTTAGAGATTATACAGAAACTGCTTTCAGTGAGGACAATACAGGTACCATGATCTGATGTCCTCAATTAGGAAAAGTAATTATAGGTCCTAACTGATCATATAAACTTTAAAAGACAAAAATATAGGACAAGATTCTTAATGCTTAAATCTGATTTAATTTTCTGAACTTCAAATTCTATTTTTTTTCAAAGAATATGTTACAATAAACTGTTTTAAAAGCCAGGATACAAAACCATAATGCTTACTTAATATATTTTCAATATTTCTCTAATGAATATCTATTAAGTATATTTTCTGCTTATTCTACCAAGGACAGAGCCTGCGACTTCAGAAGGGAAATTGAATAACAAAGCAGCTGCCTCTTGTTTTGGGGATGCCAGTGCCTCTTTCCAAAAGCCCATTGGCTCCTCAGCCAGTCCCCTCCCTTCACACCAGGCTTTTCCCAAGACTTGAAGGTTTCCCTTCTGCTAATAGTTCTCACATTTGGCATTCTCTCACCTTAGTGGGCACATAGCAAGGCTCCCTCAGTGCTATCAGCACGCAGGATCCTCCCCAAGCAAGTTACAAACCAGGTACACCTACAATCCTCTTAATTTGCTGTTAATAGGGTATAAAAGACACCCAAACAGACCTCTTCCAGGCTTTATATGTATTATTTCAATGCTTGCCTTTAGCTGGGAAGGGAATTCTCATACTCAAAATAACTGAAGCCAACTAGTGATAAAATACAATATTCAGAGTTTTGGATGTTTGAGTGTTTGTCATTGAGGCAAAGTTCAGCTTTGTAACTATTTATTTTAAGCTTAAAATGTCTGTGAGTTTGGCCTTCTGACAAGCAGAGAGGTCAAGGGTAGGTGCCTCTGCTTGGGGACACGTAAGAAAAAATTATGCTAAAGGCAGCTCTAACCATCTCCATCTTGAGCTCTCCCTGTCAAGTATGTGTGAGCATAAATGAGCCCAGGAACTGGCCTGGACAGAATGAGACTGTCCTGGACATGACTCTGAATCAGGACCTGAGAAAAATTTCAAAATGGCCAAGTGACTTTGGACAGGCTCAGATGCAAGAAGGTGGGGCCGAAACATAGCCCTTGAACATCACAGTGGAGGTAAGGAGTGTATCTGGAATACAGCTCCCTTAGGGCCTCCCTTAGTATTACCATGCTCTGTGATTAAAGTCAATGGGAAACTACAACAACCAAATTCAGGCAGTACTACTAATGGCCCAGATCCTTTGTGAATGAAGTTTTGGGTCACCCCACCAGGTTAAGAACCGTGACCAGCCGAGAGCAAAGGGAAAATGGAATGGGCAGTGGGAAAAGGTAATTATAAAGACCAGCTACAACCATGTGACCGGTTACACAAACAATGGCTATAATTGTCATGAGTATTTCTTCCTTATTTTGGGAAAGGAGAATGTGTGATATCCTTGTTTTCTTTCTTTTCTTATCCCCTTATCATGTAACATAAGATGTTTTAACTTTATATTATATCAATGAGGTCTGTCTGGAAAAAGTCCAGCCATTATTAATATAATGAGAAGGGTTTGTGCGACATCAATGTATCCTGGCAGCCAAGGAGAGTGGACTGGAATGTGCATGTGTGAACAATGACGACTTCACTGTACTGGTAGGCACCAGTGGGGGCTGTAGACACCATTGAGTGAGCATGTGTACTGTGTGACCGTCGCATGCAAAATGAGTGAGTAGAGCAATGAATCTGCATCAGATTTTGCGTCAAGCTTGAACATTTCTCCATGAAGACCATTTGGATGATACAGAAGGCTGCAGTTATGGGCAACTGGTGATTGGCAGCTTCATCACGACAACCTGCCTGCTCATGCTTCACATCTCATGCAGTGTTTTTGGTGAAACATCAAATCACCCAGGTGATTCAGTCCCTCTACAGCTCAGATTTGGCACCCTGTGACTTCTGTTTTTTCCCAAAACTAAAATCACTTTTGAAAGGGAAAAGATTTCAGACCATCAATGAGATTCAAGAAAATATAATGGGGCAGCTGATGGTGATTGGGAGAACTGTGCTAGGTCCCAAGGCGCGTACTTTGAAGGGGACTGATGTGTTATTGTCCTATGCACAATATTTCTTGTATTTTGTATGTTCTTCAATAAATGTCTCTATTTTCCATATTACATGCTGGATACCTTCTGGACAGACCTCGTATATCATAGTATTGTTAATTTTGTATCATAGCATTTAAGTTATGGGCTATCAAGTAGAGTAAACTTCACAAGGACTTTTCCTCCTGGGGAAAGGATTAGTGCTTTGTCGGTTGTTTACAGGATAGTTGTATCATATTAGGTGGAGTTATGAACTTATTGTCTTTATTTGGAGATTAAGTATTGTTAAGCTGATTTATATAAATGCCAAGTTGACAAGGAGTGGACGGTGATTGTTAAGTTTATAAGTCAACTTGGTTAGGCAACAGTGCCCAGATATTTAGTCAAACCTTGTTCTGAATGTTCCTGTGAAGGTGTTTTTGAATGTGATTAACATTTAAATTGGTGGACTTTGAGTAAAGCAGATTAACTCCATAATGCCAGTGGACCTCATCCAACCAATTGAAGGTTGTAATAGAAAAAGACTGACTTCTAGAAGGAGAGGGAATTCTGCCGCAGATCACCTTTGGACTTGAATTGCAAGTCTTCCCTGGGTCTCTACCCTGCCAGCCTGGAGATTTTGGATTTGTAAAGCCTCTACAATCATGTCAGCCAATTCCTTAAAATCAATCTTTCTCTCTCTCTCTTCCTCTCTCCTCCTATTCCTCTCCCTCTCTTGCTCCTTCTCCCACTCTTCATCTGTAACATCCTGTTGATTCTGTTCTTTATGATAACCCTGACCAAAATACCCATCGCGGTCTGCTACCCTGATTGGAGCCTGACACAACATTGAAATAGATCCTTCTGCCCTGAAATTGGTTCATCTTTCTATGTAAGAGGGGAGGACCCAACAGCAGCAGGAAGAGCCCTTACTTAGGGGCCTGGAGCACAGGTAAGAGGCAGGAGGGTTGGTCCCAGGCCAAGGTAGGACATGGCAAGCCTTATTTTTCAACCTCTCTATCCCCTGAGGTCTCTTTTGCCACTGCCCTCCAAGTGCTCATAGCCCAATGGGGAAATGCCAGGGATACAGACACCACTGCCGTTTATTCTTAAAACAGAACTTAAAAGAGAAGGCTAGAAACAAAAGGGGAGAAATACCCACTGATTCGGCAGTCCTGAGCCCAGTCCGATAACATTACAAGCAAGACTATGAGAAGCAGGAGAAGGGGAGCTCTTGAAATTCTGTGTGTATCATCTCCACTAGCTGGGAAAGAAAGACTTTATAGTTGCTCCAAGGTCTGAAAGGGGGAAGAGGAGGGAGAACCTAAAAACTGAGGAAAATATACAATCCCTGAACTTGAATAGTTGGCACTCAAATTAGCTGGGTGCCTGCTTGTAGCTTCTGGCTCAAGTGTATAAAACAAACTTACTAACAACTTTATCTCTTCTATATGTTGGGTATTCAGATTAGCGAGATGCCTGCTTGCAGATTAATGCTTATATGTATTTTATAAATAAACATCTCATTTCCACTATACATGCTGTCTCTTGTCCGAATTCTTCTCTTGCAAGCAAGACAAGAGCCAAAGAGGAGGAGCCCCTGATTCGGGTCTCCCCAGTAACCTGGAACCCACCCTTTTGTCTCCAGTTGCCAGGAACGCAGCGGGTACAGTACCACTGGCAATGTTTTATTGCCTGTTACACCTTTGGGGTTAAAAGCAAGATGCAGCAGTGGGAGGATGGGTTATTCAAACACGCAGGGCCTGTGTTTGGAGGCAGAAACAAGGATAAAGTCTAAAATGCGTGCTCAGGTTTTTCTGGGCTCTGAAGACTGAAGAAGCACATCCTCCAGTTTGAGTTTCCAGGCATCCTTACGTGAGTGGCGGCCTCACAGAGGTGTCTGGGGTCAATCCCTAAGACGTGTAGGGGTCTCATAGGGAACCCTCATCACAGTAGTGTAACTTTGGCTCTTCTGGGGTGCAAAATAAGGGTTGGTCTCCCAGCACTTTGAGCCCCCCCGCCTACCCCCCAGCTGTTTTAGAGGACCAGGGGAGAAATAGGCACATAAGAGAGCGGGGGGGGGGGGGGGGTGTCCCTGCTCTCTTTGTGGGGGGATGACCAAAGGGGGAATGGCCTTAAGGAGCCCCTCTAACAAAAGAGCACACTTGGACCCACTACTAAAAATCCCCTAATCCTTTCTGCCTCTAAACCATGGCCAGGAAACAAGTAGTTTGAATCATTAACCTGTTGTAAGCTTGCTGCTTCTCTCCCCAGAGGGACAGTGTTGGTGTTTGCCAGGCAATTGTCTTGCTCCCTCTCTTTTGGGAAATAGCTGTGCACCTTCTTAGGCATAAACCTTTTATTTCCTCCTAAATTCTAAGGGTCCCAAGGAGACTTACAGCTAGGGGAGCAGTGGGCAATTGAAGCTGGACATGGGCTTAACCCCCAACCTGTCTCCAAGGACCCCTTTTCCTCGCTTTGGCTCTCTCCTCTTCTATAACTTTTCTAAGGAGCCAAAGCAGCCTGCCTCAGCTCTTTCCTGTTACTTCCTCCATCCTAAATCTTTCCTTTGTTTCTCTGTCTCCAGAAGCAATAATTTCCCCCCTTCAATGTAAGAGAATGTGTTGCTATCCTTCAAGGCTGAACAGGTTCATAGTATTTGTGCAGATGGAAAAACATTCACAGAGCTGTTGGGGTATCTGGCATGCCTTTATTCACAGGTGGGGGGGCCACGCATGCTGCAAGCTGCATGTCTATGTGTGTGTCTCTGCGTGGCACATGTCATGGCCCTTGTTCCCCAGCAAGGCACCCATCATGGCACCTGTCCCCTTGCATGTGTCTAACTAGTGAGAAGCCCCTACTTGTTTAAGTACTCAAGGAGAACAAAGCCAGAAAAATGCCAGAACATTACATAACATAGCATAATTCTGTGCATGCCAGCCCACTTCATGTTATGAAAACAGTTTATCGGACCCAGTCTCAAGGCTGTGAGAACGCTAGTTATCAGGCCCCCCCAAGGCTATCGGAACACTGCTTCCCTTAGTTACCCAGACACCTGGGTGATGAAGCCAGACTACCTCCACTCACCCTACAAAGAGAAAAACTAGTACTTTTATTTATTTACTTACTTTTCTTTTTTATAAATTATATTTCATTGATTATGCTATTACATTTTTCCAGACTTTTCCCCCTTCATCCCCCTCCACTCAGTGCCCCCCCCTCAGGCAATCCCCACACCATTGTTCATGTCCATGGGTCATGTGTATAGGTTCTTTGGCTACTGTCTTTGCTATACTCTATGTTACATCCCCATGGCTATTCTGTAACTACCTATTCATACTCCTTAATATCCTCACCTCTTTTCCCATTCCTCCACACCACCTCCCATCTGGCAACCATCTGGTAACTAACTGCTTTTCTCTTGCTGCTTTTGAGGGTCTCTCTTTATCTTTAACCTTTGTCATTTTAATTATGATGTCTTGGAGTGGGCCTCTTCGTATCCAAATTGTTTGGGACTCTCTGTGCTTCCTGGACTTGCAAGTCTTTTTCCTTTACCAAATTAGGGAAGTTTTCTTTCACGGTATTTTCAGATAGAATTCCAATTTCTTGCTCTTTCTCTTTTCCTTCTGGCATCCCAATGATGTGCATGTTGGACCTCTTGAAGTTGTCCCAGAGGCTACTTATACTGTCCTTACTTTTTTTGGATTCTTTTTTCTTCTTATTGTTCTGATGGTTGGTTTTCACTTCCTTATGTTTCCAACCATTGATTTGATTCTCGGCTTCATCCACTGTACTGTCGTTTCCCTGTATATTGTTCTTTATTTTTATTAGTGAATCCTTCATTTCTGACTGGATCCTTTTTGTGAGGTTGAGATCCTCACTAAGTCCCTTGAGCATCGTTACAACCAGTGTTTTGAACTCTGCATCTGATAGATTGTTTGCCTCCATTCATTTTTAGTTCTCTTTTGGGGAGTTTTGATCTGTTCTTTCATTTGGGCCATGTTCCTTTGTCTCATCATGTTGGCAGCCTCCATGTGTTTGTTTCTGTGTGTTAGGTAGAGCTGCCATGATTCTGTGTCTTGCTGGCGTGGCCTAATGTAGTAGGTGTAATGTAGGGTCCAGTGGCACAGCCTCCCCTATCATCCAAGCTGGTAGTTGAGGTGCAGGCTGAGTATACTCTCCTCTTGTAGCTGAGACTTGGTTGCTGTTGGCAGATCAATAGGAGAGATTTACCCAGGCCAGTCAAGGACTAGCTGTGACCACTGATCACCAACCTCCACCATCCATGGAGGATCAGCTGTGCAGGGGCAGGGTGGTGGTGCTCCAACATGGTCTGTAGCTGTTCATTGGGTTTGCTGGCTCTGGGGTTTCCTGAGTGGTGCAGGCCAAGGTCAGCCCCTGCCTGTGTTTTGCCCAGGGCACAATGCCTGAGCTATAAAGCAATCTGAGATGGCTGCTACTTGTGCTGGGTTTAGAGATTCCCAGAAAAAGCCAAGCTGGGATTCTAACCTGGGTGCTAGGGCTCATTGAAGCCAGCAGCTGCTTATTTGATAGGATTTAGGGGCCAAGACCAGCCATTCTTATAGAAAAGCAGCTTAGGTGGGCCTATAAGTTGGGTAGGGCAGAGCCTCTAGGGATCTTCAAGGTGGGTCAAACAGTGTTAGCCAGGTTGTTGGAATCTCAGATATGGCACCTGCTTTCTGGCTCTGTGGGGGCAGAGTTAAGCAAAGGGGCAATGGCCTCTGCTCACCTTGATGCCAGACACTTCAGTTTCACCCTGTACACCACTGATGCCTTTCTTTCTTTCATTCTTTCTTTTTTTCCCCCAAGTACAGGAAACTGTTTATTCTTTTTTTTTCCTTCTAATTTTATTGTTATTCAAGTACAGTTCTCTGCCTTTTCCCCCCACTCCAGCCTAATCTCCACCCCTCCCCACCTCCCTCCTGTATCCTCCCCCCCACCGCACCCCCCCTTATTGTCCATGTGTCCTTTATAATTGTTCCTATAAACCCTTCACCCTTTTCCCCTGAAATTCCCTCCTCTTTCCCCTCTTATTACTTTCAATTTCAGTGTCTTTAGTTATATTTTGCTTGCTTGTTTGTTTTGTTGATTAGGTTCCTGTTAAAGGTGAGATCATATGGTATTTGACTTTCACCACCTGGCTTATTTTGCTCAGCATAATGCTTTCCAGTTCCATCCATGCTGTCGCAAAGGCTATGAGCTCCTTCTTTCTTTCTGCTGCATAGAATTCCATTGTGTAAATGTACCATAGTTTTTTTACCCATTAATTTACTGATGGGCACTTAGGTTGCTTCCAGCACTTGGCTATTGTAAATTGTGCTGCTATGAACATTCAGGGTTCTTAGGGTATAATCCTAGCAGTGGAATTGCTGGGTCAAAGGGCAGTTCCATTTTTAGTTTTCTGAGGAAATTCCATACGGTTTTCCATTGTGGTTGCACCAGTCTGCTATCCCACCAACAATGCACTAGTGTTCCCTTTTCTCCACAAGGTCTCCAACATTTGTTGTTTGTTGCTTTGTTTATGATGGCCATTCTCAATGGTGTGAGGTTGTATCTCATTGTGGTTTTAATGTGCATCTCTCTGATGGGTAGTATACTGAGCATCTTTTCATATGTCTCTGGGCTCTCTGTATGTCCTCCTTGGAGAAGTGTCTGTTCAAGTCCTTTGCCCATTTTTTAATTGGGTTGTTTGTCTTCTTCGAATGGAGTCATGTGAGTTCTTTATATATTTTGGAGATTAAACCTTTGTCTGAGGTATCATTGGCGAATATGTTCTCCCATATGGTTGGCTCTCTTTTTATTTTAATACTGTTTTCTTTAGCCATGCAGAAGCTTTTTATTTTGATGAGATCCCATTTGTTTATTCTTTCCTTTATGTCCCTTGCTCTAGGGGACATATCAGTGAAAATACTGCTGCGTGAGATATCTGAGATTTTCCTGCCTATGTTCTCCTTTATGACTTTAATGGTGTTACAACTTATATTTAAGTCTGTTATCCACCTTGAATTTATTTTTGTGTGTGGTGTAAGTTGGTGCTTGAGTTTCATTTTTTTGCACATAGCTGTCCAGCTCTCTCAACACCATTTGTTGAAGAAGAGGCTATTTTTACTCCATTTTATACTGCTGCCCCCTTTGTCAAAAATTAAATGACTGTAGAGACTTGGGTTTATTTCTGAGCTCTCTGTTCTGTTCCATTGGTCTATGTGCTTGTTTTTATGCCAGTTCCAGGCTGTTTTGATTACAGTGGCCTTGTAATACAGTTAGATATCAGGTATTGTGTTCCCTCCTACTTAGCTCTTCTTTCTCAAAATTGCAGCACCTATTTGAGGTCATTTATGGTTCCATAAAAATTTCTGAAGTGTTTGTTCTATATCTGTGAAATATGTCATGGGTGCTTTAATAGGTATTGCATTGAATATATAAATTCCTTTGGGTAGTATGGACACTTTGATGATGTTAATTCTTCCAATCCATTAACACAATGTATGTTTACATTTGTTTGTGTCTTCCTTGATTTCTTTCTTCAGTGTTGTATAGTTTTCTGAATACAGGTCTTTTACCTCCATGGTTACGTTTATTCCTAGGTATTTTATTTTTCTTGTTGCTATATCAAATGGGATTTTTTTTTCCTGATTTCTGCTTCTGATGTTTCATTGTGGGTATGCAAAAATGCCTTTGATTTCTGGATATTGAGTTTGTATGCCGCTGTTATGCCAAATTCACTTATTAGGTCAAGCAGTATTTTTGTGGAGTTTATAGGATTTTCTATGTACACTATTATGTCACCAGTAAACAATGACAGTGTTGCTTCCTCCTTTCCAATTAGGATGCCTTTTAATTTCCTTTTCTTGTCTGATTGCTGTGGCAAAAACTTCCAATACTATGTTGCATAGGAGTGGTGAAAGTAGACACCCTTGTCTTGTTCCTGATCTTTGTGGGAAAGCTCTAAGTTTTTGTCTATTGAGTATGATGTTGGCTGTAGGTCTCTCATATATGGCCTTTATTATGTTGAGGAATGCTCCCTCTATTCCCACTTTGCTGGGTGTTTTTATCAGAAATGGGTGCTGTATCTCATCAAATGCTTTTTCCGCTTCTATTGATATGATCGTGTGATTTTTGTCTTTGGTGTTGTTAATATGATGTATTATATTTATGGATTTGCGAATATTGTACCATCCTTGTATCCCTGGGATGAATCCCACTTGGTCATGGTGTATGATCTTTTTAATGTATTGCTGGATGCAGTTTGCCAATATTTTGTTGAGAATTTTAGCATCTATGTTCATCAGCGATATTGGCCTGAAGTTTTCTTTCTTCTTTGTGTCTTTATCTGGTTTTGGGATTAGAATGATGCTGGCTTCATAAAAAGACTTTGGGAGTCTTCCATCAGTTTGGACTTTTAAGAATACTCTGTGAAGGATAGGGGTTATCTCTTCCTTAAATGCTTTGTAGAATTCTGTGAAACCATCTGGTCCAGGGCTTTTGTGTGATGGGAGTTTTTTGATGACTGCTGCAATTTCCTCTGCTGTTATTGGTCTGTTCAGGTTTTCTGCTTCTTCCTCATTCAGATTTGGATGATTATATTTTTCTAGAAATGTGTCCATTTCACCTAGGTTTTCAAATTTCTTGGCATACAGTTCTTCATAGTAATTTCTTACAATCCTTTGTATTTCTGTGGTATCAGTTGTAATCTCTCCTCTTTCACTTCTTTTTTTTTTTAAATATATTTATTAATTATGCTATTACAGTTGTCCCATTTCCCCCCCCACTCCACTCCATCCTGCCCACCCCCCTCCCTCCCACATTCCCCCCCTATAGTTCATGTCCATAGGTCATACTTATAAGTTCTTTGGCTTCTACATTTCCTACACTATTTTTACCCTCCCCCTGTCTATTTTCCACCTATCATCTATGCTACTTATTCTCTGTACCTTTACCCCCCTCTCCCCCTCCCAGTCCCTTAATAACAACCCTCATGTTCTAGTTGTTTGCCTAGTTTGCTCTCGTTTTTGTTTTATGTGTGGCCGTTAATAACTGTGAGTTTGCTGTCATTTTTACTGTTCCTATTTTTGATCTTCTTTTTCTTAGGTAACTCCCTTTCACATTTCATATAATAAGGGCTTGGTGATGATGAACTTCTTTAACTTGACCTTATCTGAGAAGCACTTTATCTTCCCTTCCATTCTAAGTGATAGGTTTGCTGGATACAGTAATCTTGGATGTAGGTCCTTGCGTTTAATCTTGGGTAATGTAATTATGATGTGCCTTGGTGTGTTCCTCCTTGGGTCCAGCTTCTTTGGGACTCCCTGAGCTTCCTGGACTTGCCAGAAGTCTACTTCCTTTGCCAGATTAGGGAAGTTCTCCTTCATTATTTGTTCAAATAAGTTTTCAATTTTTTGTTCTTCCTCTTCTCCTTCTGGCACCCCTATAATTCGGATGTTGGAACATTTCAAGATGTCCTGGAGGTTCCTAAGCCTCTCCTCATTTTTCCAAATTCTTGTTTCTTCATTCTTTTCTGGTTGGATGTTTGTTTCTTCCTTCCGGTCCACACCATTGATTTGAGTCCCAGTTTCCTTCTCATCACTATTGGTTCCCTGTACATTTTCCTTTGTTTCTCTTAGCATAGGCTTCATTTTTTCATCTGTTTTTCGAATAGATTCAACCAAGTCTGTGAGCATATTGATAACCAGTGCTTTGAACTGTGCATCTGATAGGTTGGCTATCTCTTCCTCGCTTAGTTGTATTTTTTCTGGAGCTTTGAAGTGTTCTGTCATTTGGGCCATTTTTTTTTTTTTTTTTTTTTTTGGTCTTTGTGCGTCTATCTGTTACTTTAAGGGGCGGAGCCTTAGGTGTTCACCAGGGCGGGGTAATGCTGGTCGCAGCACTGTGACGCTGTAGGTGTGGGAGGGGCTGAGTGGGAGCAATGGCGCCCGCCTCACTCTCCTCCGGATTTCAATCTTTCACTCCGCTACCCACAATCAAACTGGGCCACTCTGGTGCTGGTTCCCGAGTAAGTGGGCCTGTGCACACTCTAGGCCCCTGTGGGTCTCTCCAACAACCTCTCCTGTGAGGCCGGGAGTCTCTCCTGCTGCCGCCCCAACCCCCACGGGCGTTTTCAATCAGAGGTTTGAGGCTTTATTTCCCTGAGCTGGAGCCCTGGGTTGCGCGGTCTGCTGCGCTCCCTGCCGTTCGGCCGGTTTATCTGTGGGCGAATGTGGTGCCGCGGGGTGCTACCCGCCGCTCTGCCTGCCCCGTTCTCCGCCACTCTGAGTCCGGCCCTCTGGGTTTATCTGTGCAAATGTGGGGCCGCAGGGTCTGCTAGTGCTCAGACTGCCTGCGCCATTTGTCCCACACTCCGCCAGTCTCAGTCCCGCCACAGCCACGCTGAGTCCTCTCCACCCCGGTGCCCGTCTCCGCCCCTCCTACCAGTCTGGATGAATGTTTATTTTCTATTTCCTTGGTGTTGGTCCCCCTTGCTGTTCGATTCTCTGTCAGTTCTGGTTGTGCGAGGAGGCGCAGTGTGTCTACCTACGCCGCCATCTTGGTTCTCCGCTCTTTCACTTCTAATTGTGTTTATTTGGATCCTCCCTCTTTTTTTTCTTAATGAGCCTACTTAAGGCTTGTCGATTTTGTTTATCTTTTCAAAGAACCAGCTCCTGGATTCATTGATCCTTTGAATTGTGCTTTTAGTCTCTATGTCATTTAACTCTGCTCTGACCTTGGTTATTTCCTTCCTTCTACTTGCTCTGGGCTGTCTTTGTTGTTGTTCCTTGAGTTCTTGTAGGTGTAGGGATAGGTTGTTCATTTGAAATATTTCTATCCTTTTAAGGTAGGCCTATATTGCTGTGAAGTTCCCTGTCAGGACTGCCCTTGCTGTGTCCCATAAGTTTTGGGTTGTTTGAGTTCATTTTGTTTGTTTCCAGAAACTTTTTGATTTCTTCCCTAATCTTGTTCTTGACCCATTCATTGTCTAATAACATGCTATTCAGTCTCCATGATTTTGAGTGTTTTGGGTTTTTTTCCTTTAAATTTGTTTCTAGTTTCAGTCCTTTGTGGTCAGAGAAAAAGTTTGATATGATTTCAATTTTCTTGAATTTGCTGAGGCTTGCTTTGTGCCCTATCATGTGGTATATCTTTGAAAACATTCCATGTACACTTGAAAAGAATGTGTACTTTGCTTCTTTGGGATGTAAAGCTCTATATATATCAGTTAAGTCCATTTCCTCTAGGGTATTGTTAAGTGACACAACATCTTTGGTGATATTTTGTTGGGAAGATCTGTCCTTTTTTGACAGTGGGGTGTTAAAATCATCATACTATAATTTTGTCCTGTCAATATCTTTCTTGAAGTCCTCCAAGATTTTCTTTATGTATTTGGGTGCTCCTATGGTGAGTGCATATATATTTACAATGTTTATGTCTTCTTGGTGGATTCTTCCTTGGAGTATTATGAAGTGACTTCTGGGTCTCTCTTATGGCCCTTCTTTTCAAGTCTATTTTGTTTGGTATGAATATATTGCTACCCCGGCTTTCTTTTTCCTGTCTGTTTGCTTGGAAAATTTGTTTCCAGCCCTTCACTTTCAGTCTGTGTAGGTCTTTTCTCCTGAGGTCGGTTTCTTGTAGGCAGCATATGTGTGGGTCATGCTTTCCTATCCATTCAGCTATTCTGTGTCTTTTCATTGGCACATTTAATCCATTTACATTTAAGGTTATTATTGATAGGTAATTATTCATTGCCATTTTTTCCTACCTGTGTTCCTCTCTCTTTCTCTTTTCGTTCCTTTCCTTAAAGCAGTCCCTTTAGCATCTCTTGCAGAGCTGGTTTGGTGGAGGTGTATTCTTTTAGACTTCTTTTGTCTGGGAAACTCTTTATTTGGCCTTCTATCTTGATTGAGAGCCTTGCTGGGTAAAGTAGTCTTGGTTGCAGGCCCCTGGATCTCATTACTTGGAATATTTTTTGCCATTCTCTTCTGGCTTGGAGCATTTCCATTGAGAAGTCAGTTGCTAACCTTATTGGGGTTCCCTTGTATGTTACTTCCTGTTTCTCCCTTGCTGCCTTTAAGATCCTCTCTTTGTCTTGGAAATTTGCCATTTTAATTATGATGTGTCTTGCAGCAGGCCTCTTTGGGTGCCTCTTGACTGGGACCCTCTGTGTTTCCTGGATTTGTGTGGCTTTTTTTCCTCTCATCAGATTAGGGAAATTTTCCATCATTACTTTTTCAAACAGGTTTTCTATCCCTTGCTCTTCTTCTTCTCCTTCTGGTATTCCTATTATATGGATATTGTTACGTTTCATGTTGTCCTGTATTTCCCTTATTACCTCTTCATTCTTTCTGAGCCTCTTTTCCTTTTCTTGCTCTTTCTGGGTGTTTTTTTCTACTTTGTCCTCCAGCTCACTGATCCAATCCTCTGCTTTATCAAGTCTGCTTTTCATTCCTTCTACTGTGTTCTTCAATTCAGAAATTGTATTCTTCATTCTCTTGGCCCTTGTTGATATTTTCTATTTCCTTTTTCATGTTGATATGGTTTGCAGTGAGTTCATTGTAGTTTCCCTGTAGTTTCTGGTAGTTCTCTTTCAGCTCAGAGAGCTCAGTGAGCTTCTTGATAACCATTGCTTTGAACTCATTATCTGATAGTTGACTTGCCTCTCTTTCAGTTAGCATTCTTTCTGAGGCTTCTTCCTTTCCTTTCATTTGGGGATTGTGTCTTTGTCTTACCATTGTTTGTGAGACTCTTCTTGTTAGCCTCTGCTTCTAAATTGATGTATTCTGACTCCTTGGGTTTATGGTATGAACTTCTATGGTAGAATGCCAATGGGATTCAGTGGTGCTGTCTCCTTAATCTCCTGTGCTCACTGGTCTTGAGCTGACGTTTATGGGTGTAACACCATCTAACTCTGGTCTTTTCAGCACTCCAAGTTTTATTGCCTCACCTGTGGGAAAAAGAGAAAGGACGGGGGGGGGGGGGGAGAAAAAAAAAGGAAGAAGGGAAGGAAGGAAAAAGGGATTAGAAAATGAAAAGAAGGAAGGAAGAAGGAATAAGGAAAGATCGGAGGCAAGATAAGAAGGAATTTTAACAAAAATTAAAACAAAAGAATAAATAAAACAAGGCAGGAAGAAGGAATAAAAAAGGTAAAGGATGGAAGGAAGAAGAATAAAAAAAAGACAGAAGGACAGAAAGGAAGAAGGAATTCAGGGCGATAGGAGGAAAGAAAAAAAAAAAAGTCTTCTGCTGGCTTTAAATCTGTCAGGTTAGTTTTGCTGGTCTTCCTGTCTGTGGAACGGGAGGGGGTGGTTGGAAGGATTGGTTTCACTTTTCTCCCTTCCTGAGCCACACTCTTCGCTGTTGTTCAGCCTCCAGTCCAGTTCCTCATTGTCCTCCTGCTCCCCTCTAGGCCTTTAGTCCACCAGTTGTGCTGTTCTTGAGATGCACCAATTAGGGGCAACTCACACTCCACCTTCTTGCTCTTTACTGTTCTAGATGCTAGGGGCTCTTGGTGCTCCTTCAGGGTTGTTCAGCCCTCTAATGAGTCAAGTCTTTCCAGGGACTGCAGTCTCCCCTAGCCCTGCAGGTCCCCTCTGCTGGGCATTCTGCCTTCCTTCTAGAGAGTGAGTAGGCCCTGCAGGGCTCTATGCACAGGGGCCTGGTGGGAGGTGTTTAGTCCCCGGTGCTTCAGGTGTGGTCACCTGTGGGCAGCCTGGGTGCACATCCACCCAGGGTTTTAGGTGTGGTCACCCAGGCTGCTGATCTGGGGGCGCACTGATCCCGGGCTTTGGGTCTGTGCACCAGGGCGGCCAGGCCACTGATCAGGGTGCACACCAACTGGGCTTCAGGTGTGTGCTGGGGCTGCTTATCCAGTGTTCACGGTCCAGGGGCTGAGGGAGTGGGGGCGCAAGAGGCCACGGCTGCTGTGGAGAGTTCTCTAAACAGCCACTGAGTGCCTCTATCTTCTCTTTTTCTTTTTGAGAAATTCCTCCTATTCAAGCTCCCAGGGTCCAAACAAGCAGCTGGCCTCTCACACAGTCCAGCCTGGCTCTCTCCCAAGAATCTTGCAGCAGACCCTGCGGCACAGCCTGGGGCTTCAGCTGCCCTGGTCCCTGTGACCTTATTGTCCTTAAGCACTCTTCTTACCATCTGATTTTTCAACGTCCTCTACAATTTTTGGTCTCCGATCTTCATATATGCTAGAATACCATTGGCTGTTCACTCTGTTCCTCAGATCAGCTAGGCTTTCACAGGTGCACAGGGGGAAGTGGTCTCCGATCCCACCTATCTTGCCGCCATCTTCCCTTCTCACTGGTGCCTTTCAAGCTGCTCCCCAGTGCTGGAGCTCAGAGAGTGAGTCTGAGTAGATGAGTCCAGTTGTGGGGTTCTTTACAAGGAACTGCTTGGGTCTCCAGAAGTTTCTTTCCCCAACTCAAGCCCTGCTGGTTTTTGAAGCCAGAAGTTGCAAGGGCTTATCTTCCTGGCATTGGAATCTTGGAATGGGGGTGCTGGTGTGGGTCTGGCACTCCTCACTCCCAAGATATCCCTCCTTAATTTTTATCCACATGGTTGTGGGACCAGCCCATTCTGCAGCTGTGCCCCTCCTACCAGTTTGGATGGATGTGGCTTGTTTAATTCTGTAGTTGTCAGACTTTGGTTCAACTCAATTTCATAGTTGTCATACCTCCACTCAGCTTGATTTCTGATGTTCCTGAGGCAGGAGATAGTCAGGAAGGAAGAAACTCTGGAGGTGTCCTTTATGGATAAAGGACATCCATACAGGACAGAGACCCTGTTCTAAGACCAGTTGTTCCTGCTTTCTGGAAAGGTGCTGAATCATGGTAAATCATGAATGCACCTGTGCAGAAGATGCTACATGACCCCTGCTTCATTATAATAAATACAAATTATGCGACTCCCCTTCTCTGGTGGCCAATCAAGGAAAATCATGGTAGAACACATGCACAGTAGCTTTAAAGTAATATAACTAATTGTTTATGTGCAATAAAAGCCCACCAAAAGTAGCTACGAAATAGCTGCCCTATAAGAATAGAATCCCTCTCCCCCCCATCCCCGAGGTCAATCTCTGCTCAGTGTTGGCCTGTTCCCATGTTCTGTGTAGTGTACTATCACTTAATAAATCTGCTCTCCTTCTTTCTGCTATAAATTCTCTGCGTGTTCAGTTCAATTATTTGTCTGAGATCACCAAGAACCTGGTTACCTGTGCCCACCTGTGACATTCCTCAGTGATGGTTGTTCTATATTTTACTTGTAATTTTGATGTGGTTGTGTGAAGAGGTGAGCCATGTGTACCTACACTGCCATCTTGACCAGAAGTCCCCAAAACTGGTACTTTTAAAACTGAGGCAGCTGAAGGTCAACCAAGCCTGATATCTCCCCTTTCCTTCTCCAGCCTCCTTGCAGTTGTCACTAGATAATAAAACAGCTCACTTTTGAGCACTGTATCTGCCAGTGGAGAATAGAACTGAAACTGGGTTGATGATTTCTAGGTGAGTTAAAAAGGGACTAGGAAAGTTGAATGAGGATTCTTACATTGCAGAAGGTCTGTGCAAATCATAGAGGGTCTGTGAAAATTGAAAAGGGAAGGAGCAAAAAGAAAGGATAAGGGAAAGAGACATACAGGAAGAAAGGTCATTGGAGTAAGAAAATCAAGAAGGGAAATGGAAATGAGGAAACACTAGGAATAAGAAAGAAAAGGAAAGGTACATAAACAAATGGCAAATATAATTTTAATGACAAATGAAAAGGCTCCCTTTAATTTTCAAAAGCTAATTGTTATTTCCCAGAAACCCCAGGTGCAATTAGATAGTGGGAAACAAATTAATTAATTCAAAATGTTGTTACAAAAAACTAAATTCCTTTTATACCATAATCAGTGACTTATGACCTAACTTAGAGTGATTTGCAAATTATTCTCTCTTACTGTTGCCTGACCCTAACTGGGTCTATCAAACTAGGATAGATGAAGGACAAGAGGGGAAGAATAAAAATCCTGCCCTTTTCCAGGGACAATTAACTGAAGCTTTACAAAAGTACACAAACATCAACTCTGAGTCTGTTGAGGGCTGAACACTTCCAGGGATATATTTTATCCAGCAGACAACCCCAGATATTGGGAGAAAGTTACAAAAGCTAGCCTTGGGACCCCAGACCCCCACTGAGAAACTGGTAGAAATAACTTTCACTGTTTTTAACAATCAAAATAGGGCAGAGGAAGATCTAAAGGCCACCACCTGATGGAAACAAAAGGCTCACTTGTCAGCCATAGCTTTAAGCCCTATGCCACCTCAGGGTCACCCATCCCCCAGACTACCACTGACATAAGAGGGAAAGTGCTATTCCTGCAGACAAGGAAGGCTACCCTAAGGTACACACTACACCCTAGACCACTAGCATTTCCTTACATTCTAAATTCTCCCCTCTCCCTTGGTTGAGCCTCTGTGGCTCCTGGAAGTGACCATTAAACTATGGAGATCTTGCTGGTTGGTGAACTCCTTGTTATTGGTTGAAGTAAGGTAGGGACAAATGCTCTCATCCCCTGGAAGGAACCATCCATAATAGAGACATTGGTTCTGGATGAGCAGGGTCTCAGGTCCTGGGATACCAAGCCCTCAGATTATACCCCAGGATGCTGGGCTCTCCAATCTCTTGGTGTTTTTTCCTTCCAGATGGGAAATCAGGAGTCCATTCATTCCAGGCTGGACCCCACTGGGCTATGTCTTTCCAACTGGTCACATTTTGATCCCCAACTGTAAAGAAGAAAAAACTGGTACACTTTTACAACACTGCTTGACTTCAATATCAATTACCTAACAGGGAATTCTGGCCACTACACAGAAGCTTAAATAACAATACCATATGCCAATTTGATGTCTTTTGCAAATGCCTAGTCAGGTGGTCAGAAACCCCTTGTTTGAGGGGCAGAGGGGATCTATGCCAGAAATCGAAGCTAACTCCTACCACAATGCCATCCAGTAACCATTCCACACCTTTAGGAAAAACCCCTTTAGAAGAGATGCCTTCAACATCCTCATCACTACTGCCATATCTGGGACCTCTAACTCAATGAACAACCTTCACACCTTCTAGCCCTAGATCCTTCCTACTAACTAAGCTTTTACTATTAATTGAGGCTGCAGAAGAGCACGGCTCTCCGTAAATAACCCCTTCACTCTCAGAACTTAAATACATTGAGGCAGATTTGGTAAGCTACTCCAACAACCCAGATAAGAACATAAATGCATTCCAACATCTTACCCTAGCCTACGAGTTAACCTGGAAGGACACTATAGTTGTCTTGAGGCAGACCTTATCAGATCTTGAGCAGGAAAAGGTAATAAAGGAAGCCAGAAAGATTACTAACAACTTACACCGATCTGATAGCAAATACACCATAGGAGAGTCAGTTCCACCGGTAGAACATGAATAGGACTACAATAACTCCTCCCCAAAATGGGAAGGAAATCACTTTCTAGTTTGCATTAAAGTGGTTCGCAAGGCAGGCCAACAAAAAGCTACTAACTATTCCAAGGTCAATGCTGTCAGCCAAGGACCAGATGAGAATCCCACCACATTATTGGAAAGGCTATAAGAGGCACTTACCAAGCACACCAACCTAGATTTAGAATCATATGAAGGCCAGATCATGCTAAAAGATAGGTTTCTAACACAATCTGCCTCTGATATGAGGAGAAAGCTCCAGAAGCTAATCCAGAATCCTGGAGTCTCCTTAAAGGATGTTAACCACAGCCAATATAGTCTTCTACAACTGGGATCAGGAGAGGCCAGAGTTCAGGAGAAGGAAAAAAGGGAGGAGGTTAGACACACCCAGATTTTTTAAAAATATATTTATTGATTATGCTATTACAGTTGTCCCCCCCTTCACTCCACTCCATCCTCCCTCCCACATTCCCTCCCTATAGTTCATTTCCATGGGTCATACTTATAAGATCTTTGGTTTCTACATTTCCTATACTATTCTTACCCTCCCCCTGTCTATTTTCTACCTAGCATTTATGCTACTTATTCTCTGTACCTTTCCCCCCTCTCTTCCCCTCCACTCCCCTGTTGATAACCCTTCATATGATCTCCATTTCTGTGGTTCTGTTCCTGTTCTAGTTGTTTGCTTAGTTTGCTTTTGTTTTGGTTTTAGGTGTGGTTGTTAATAACTGTGAGTTTGCTGTCATTTTTACTGTTCCTATTTTTTATCTTCTTTTTCTTAGATAAATCCCATTAACATTTCATATAATAAGGGCTTGGTGATGATGAACTCCTTGAACTTGACCTTATCTGAGAAGCACTTTACTGCCTTTCCATTCTAAATGATAGCTTTGCTGGATACAGTAATCTTGGATGTAGGCCCTTGCCTTTCATGACTTAGAATACTCCTTTCCAGCCCCTTCTTGCCTGCAAGGTCTCTTTTGAGAAGTCAGCTGACAGTCTTATGGGAACTCCTTTGTAGGTAACTGTCTCCTTTACTCTTGCTGCTTCTAAGATTCTCTCCTTCTGTTTCATCTTAGGTAATGTAATTATGATGCCTTGGTGTGTTCCTCCTTGGGTCCAGCTTCTTTGGGACTCTCTGAGCTTCCTGGACTTCCTGGAAGTCTATTTCCTTTGCCAGATTGGGGAAGTTCTCTTTCATTATTTGTTCAAATCAGTTTTCAATTTTTTGTTCTTCCTCTTCTCCTTCTGGCACCCCTATAATTTGGATGTTGGAATGTTTCAAGATGTCCTGGAGGTTCCTAAGCCTCTCCTCATTTTTCCGAATTCTTGTTTCTTCATTCTTTTCTGGCTGGATGTTTCTTTCTTCCTTCTGATCCATACCGTTGATTTGAGTCCCAGTTTCCTTTGCATCACTATTGGTTCCCTGTACCTTTTCCTTTGTTTCTCTTAGCATTACCTTCATTTTTTCATCTAATTTGTGACCAAATTCAACCAATTCTGTGAGCATCCTGATTATCAGTGTTTTGAACTGTGCATCTGATAGGTTGGCTATCTCTTCGTTGTTTAGTTGTATATCTTCTGGAGCTTTGATCTGTTCTTTCATTTGGGCCATTTCTTTTTTTGTCTTGGCGCACGTGTTGTGTAAAGGGGCGGAGCCTTAGGTGTTCACCGGAGCAGGGTAAAGCTGGTCGCTGTGCTGTGACGCTGTATGTGGGGGAGGGGCCGAGAGGGAGCCATGGCACCTGCTCCACTCTCTGTGGGATTTCAGTCCCTCCCTCCACTACCCACAATCAAACTGGGCCCCTCTAGTGCTGATTCCCGAGTGGGTGGGCTTGTGTATGCTCCAGGCCCCTGTGAGTCTCTCCAACAAACTCTCCTGTGAGGCTGGGAGTTTCTCCTGCTGCCTCCTAAACCCCCACGGGTGTGTTCAATCAGAGGTTTGAGGCTTTATTTCCCTGAGCTGGAGCCCTGGGTTGCGCAGTCTGTTTTATTCTCCCTACTGTTCCTCCTGGCTTATTTATGCGTGAATGTGGGGCCGCAGTGTATGCTAGCGGTCACACTGCCTGCCCCATTTGTCCCACAATCTGCCACGTCTCTGGGTCTGGCCGCCTGCTGCTCGTCTCCACCCCTCCTACCGGTCTGGATGAATGTTTCTTCTTTATCTCCTTGGGTGTCGGACTTCCATGCGGTTCGATTTTCTGTCAGTTCTGGTTGTTTTTTGTTTTTAAATTGTTGTTGTCCTTTTGGTTGTGTGAGGAGACGCAGTGTGTCTACCTACGCCTCCATCTTGGCCGGAACCACACACCCAGATTTTAGCTGCCTTTGCAGGATAGCCATATCTCACTAGCCTTTCCAGGTCCATTACCAAGGACACTAAGTACCTTATATATCTAAAGGCAGGGAACGGTGCCAAGGAATGTCCAAACTGTGAAAAGCCACCTCAGGCACCATGCCATAAGTACAAGGGGGCAGGCCACTGGTGACACTCTGTCCCTTGGGCCAAAGGGCCCCCTGGCTTGAGGCTGTAACTGGCTTGCAAATGGTAACTCAGGACTGAAACTGCCTGCACCAGGGGGCCC
The DNA here is from genome assembly GCF_022682495.2 of Desmodus rotundus. Lineage (NCBI taxonomy): Eukaryota > Metazoa > Chordata > Mammalia > Chiroptera > Phyllostomidae > Desmodus > Desmodus rotundus. Next base: position 105,260,685 of record NC_071388.1, read on the forward strand.
CACCTCAAGAGGTCACCATTACTGGCCTGGAGCTTAGGGCATTAATACATGTGTCAGGTAGTGTTGTAGATGGAGATGGGGTCCAGGCTCTTGGTGGTTGAAAACAAAGAATTGGACTGACCACACAGATATTATAAAGCAAAGCAAGTGGGGAATTCATTAGGGAAAGTACACCTCCCAAGAAGTGGGAGTGGGCCATCTCTGGCCAGAAAGTGGCCCCCACAGAATGGTTTCCTTCTATTGACTGATTAAAGGCTTTGTAGTGTTTTTACTTAAGCTTCTACACATGTGATTTCTCACAATTCTCCTTGATTGCACTCTCTGGGGAAGAAAGTACAATGCTAATTATTAGCAGGTGTCACAAGGTGATTCTTGGAAATTGGATGCTGACTGATGACAGCTGCAGTGTCTCAAGGTTTCCTATTCCGTTTCCTGCCTCAAATTCCCCCTAGGACAGGAGTGTCAAACTCATTTTCACTGGGGGCCACATCAGCCTTGGGGTTGTCTCCAAAGGTCTGAATGTAATTTTAGGACTGTATAAATGTAACTACTTCTTAACCGTTAAGCGAGAGCTTCATGCTGCCACTGGGTAGAAACAAGGTGCTGGGCCAGATAAAACGAGGTGGAGGGCCGGATTCAGCCCGCGGTTTGCACCTGTGCCCTAAGAGACATGGTTCTCAGAAATTCTTTTTGGGGAGTTGCTGAGGAATGATGGTCAATCTAATCTATCTACTTCCTGCTGGAATGGAACAGTAAACCCTGCCTGCTGAGAACCACAAAACTCTTGCCCTATCTTATCTAGTGGTTGGGGAGGAATTCCTGAGGCTGTCACGGATACTGGATGTTGCAAGGTGTTGGTATTGGAGTCCTTAGGGTTTGGCTAAAAACTCTGGAGCATTATCATCTCATGAGGTCAGTTTGGAAGATATAAATGTAACCATCAGATTAAAGATTCAAGGGCCAGAGATTAAAAAGTCCCAACAGAGGCAGAAACCAGGTTACTGAGAGAATGTATCCCTTAATGTTTTCCAGATAGTTTCAGGGTTCCTAGGATACAATCCTTTTAGCCATGTTGCCTGCTGTAATATTTTGTCAGCACTTGTTTCTATTTTCCCTGATGAATTTATCAGGAAGTATTAGCTAGAGCACAAACCCCACCCTCCTGGGCCAGTAAGTTATCTACTTAAAAGTCCACTTGGGTTTCTGAGCTGGCAAGAGTACTTTGAGGCTCACATTATATGTTAGTTTGTCTGGCCCAAAGTACTGTTAGGGATATTCTTCCTAACGCTGTCCAGATTTTCTGTCTTGGCCCATGTCTGGGTGCTGAAGTTGGTATGACTGGCTTGTCTCTCTATCAGGTCGCCCACTGTATTGTGGTTGATGATGGTAAACCCAGCAATTGTTAAAGGTGTTGCCCAGAGCAAATCTTTGGTAATTTGGAAAAGAAATATTGACCCAAGACAGAGAAGTAACAGTGCATATTTTTAAAAAGAAGTTTTATATTGACCTATCTTTAAGGTTTCTTCTTCTTGAACGGGGATTTGAGGTCTTCTAATGGTCTGTAGACATAGGTGGAGTCAGGATTCTTTTGCTGGTCCTGGAGAGGATCTGATGGTTTTATTCTAGAAATATGGACCCAAGTATCTATCCATAGCAGCTTGACAGCCATGGGGCACTTAGGACAACCTGGTAGGATCCCTTCCATTTACAGCTAAATTGATCTGTAGGGGACCCCTCTTTTCAAGTTTTGAGAAGTACTCAATCCACCGGAGATCCAGTGACCTGGAATTTTCCTCTGGGAGTAAGACCTTATTTCCATATTCCTGTAGTGCTTTTTGTACTTGTCCTAAATGTGTAATATACGTAACTGCTTGATAGTCTGTATCAAATATCAGATCTAGAGTTGAGAAAGGCCTACCATATAGCATCTCAAATGGACTGAGTCTAGTATTGACCTAAGGGGAGTCCCTGATTCTCGTGAGTGCTATAGGTTGTAATTTAACTCAATATTGAGAAGTTTCTTGACAGAGCTTTGCCAATGCTCTTTTTTGGCCTGATTTGCCCATTCTACCTTTCCAGAGGGCTGAGATCTCCAAGTGGAGTGAAGGTAATATGTTATGCCTCAGAGATTGGTTGAATGATCTTGGATGTAAAGGGTGGCCCATTATCACTTTGTAGGGAGTGTGGGAGACCAAATCGGGGTATTATTCACTTTAGGAGGGTTTTTGCTACTTCTGTGGCTTCCTCCTTCCTCATTAGAAAAGCCTCAGTTCATCCAGTAAAGGTATATATCAGGACTAATAAGTATTTATATCCTGTACAGAGAGACATTTTTTTCCACGTGTGTCTTTTATTTTTTTTTAATATATTTATTGATTATGCTATTACAGTTGTCCCATTTCCCCCCCCACTCCACTCCATCCTGCCCACCCCCTCCCTCCCACATTCCCCCCCCCCATAGTTCATGTCCATGGGTCATACTTATAAGTTCTTTGGCTTCTATATTTCCTACACTATTTTTACCCTCCCCCTGTCTATTTTCCACCTATCATCTATGCTACTTATTCTCTGTACCTTTACCCCCCTCTCCCCCTCCCAGTCCCTTATTGACAACCCTCATGTTCTAGTTGTTTGCCTAGTTTGCTCTCGTTTTTGTTTTATGTGTGGTCGTTAATAACTGTGAGTTTACTGTCATTTTTACTGTTCCTATTTTTGATCTTCTTTTTCTTAGGTAACTCCCTTTAACATTTCATATAATAAGGGCTTGGTGATGATGAGCTTCTTTAACTTGACCTTATCTGAGAAGCACTTTATCTTCCCTTCCATTCTAAATGATAGCTTTGCTGGATACAGTAATCTTGGATGTAGGTCCTTGCGTTTAATCTTGGGTAATGTAATTATGATGTGCCTTGTTGTGTTCCTCCTTGGGTCCAGCTTCTTTGGGACTCCCTGAGCTTCCTGGACTTGCCAGAAGTCTACTTCCTTTGCCAGATCGGGGAAGTTCTCCATTATTTGTTCAAATAAGTTTTCAATTTTTTGTTCTTCCTCTTCTCCTTCTGGCACCCCTATAATTCGGATGTTGGAACGTTTCAAGGTGTCCTGGAGGTTCCTAAGCCTCTCCTCATTTTTCCAAGTTCTTGTTTATTCCTTCTTTTCTGGTTGGATGTTTGTTTCTTCCTTCTGGTCCACACCGTTGATTTGAGTCCCAGTTTCCTTCTCATCACTATTGGTTCCCTGTACATTTTCCTTTGTTTCTCTTAGCATAGGCTTCATTTTTTTCATCTGTTTTTCGAACAGATTCAACCAAGTCTGTGAGTGTATTGATAACCAGTGCTTTGAACTGTGCATCCGAAAGGTTAGCTATCTCTTCCTCGCTTAGTTATATTTTTTCTGGAGCTTTGAAGTGTTCTGTCATTTGGGCCATTTTTTGTTTGTTTGTCTTGGCTCCTCTGTTACTTTAAGGGGCGGAGCCTTAGGTGTTCACCGGGGCGGGGTAATGCTGGTCGCTGTGCTGTGACGCTGTACGTGGGGAAGGGGCCAAGTGGGAGCAATGGCGCCCGCCTCACTCTCCTCCGGATTTCAATCTTTCACTCCGATACCCACAATCAAACTGGGCCACTCTGGTGCTGGTTCCCGAGTAAGTGGGCCTGTGCACACTCTCGGCCCCTGTGGGTCTCTCCAACAACCTCTCCTGTGAGGCTGGGAGTCTCTCCTGCTGCCTCCCCAACCCCCAGGGGCGCTTTCAATCAGAGGTTTGAGGCTTTATTTCCCCCGTGCTGGAGCCCTAGGTTGCGTGGTCTGCTTCGCTCCCTACCGTTCGGCCGGTTTATCTGTGGGCGAATGTGGTGCCTCGGGGTGCTACCCGCCACTCTGCCTGCCCCGTTCTCCGCCACTCTGAGTCCGGCCCTCTGGGTTTATCTGTGCAAATGTGGGGCCGCAGCGTCTGCTAGTGCTCGGACTGCCTGCGCCATTTGTCCCACACTCCACCAGTCTCAATCCCGCCACAGCCACGCAAGTCCTCTCCACCCCGGTGCCCGTCTCCGCCCCTCCTACCAGTCTGGATGAATGTTTATTTTCTATTTCCTTGGTGTTGGTCCCCCTTGCTGTTTGATTCTCTGTCAGTTCTGGTTGTGCGAGGAGGCGCAGTGTGTCTACCTACGCCGCCATCTTGGTTCCTCCTCCCACGTGTGTCTTTTAAAATAAGGCGAGGAGGGACTCAGTGGGTGAGAACATCAGTGTCCAATAAGCAGAAATGCTCAGAAAGGCAGGAGGTGCCTGAGAACCCAGAGAGACATTTTGACAAAGTCAATCTGCCAATCTTCTCATGGATAGGCCCCTCTTCACTGAATAGACTCTAACAGTAGGGGAAGGGATGCTCTTTTTCCAGGGTAGGTGTAGGCACAAAGGGTGCAGGCCTGGCAAATATTCTTAATGGTAGTTGTTAGTCCTTTGCTTACAAATAATTTGTTAACCATTACTGTTGTGGCATCCCTTCCTATGTGGAAGGAGTCAGGCAAAGCCTTTAAAACTTTCCAGTAGGAGGCCTGGGGTAGGAAGAGTTTTTGGCCAATGTATATCCAAGGTCCTTCATGGATGCCCCCTTGTTCCGAAGCCCAAGATATCTCCCCAGATGTATATTTGGACTTGATATCTGGGCCATTCACACAGGAGAATCAGGCTAGTTGTTTGGCAGTCCTTAGTGCTGTCTTCTTTGTCTCTTGGTCTGCGCTTTTATTTCCCTGGGAAGTAGGGCACATATCCTTCTGGAGACCTTTGCAGTGCATGACTGCCACTTGCTCAGGGAACTTAACTGCTTCTAATAGATTTAGGATTTCTGGTCCTTGTCTAATGGGGGAATTTCTAACAGTAAGGAGCCCCCTTTCTTTCCATATGGCAGCATAAGCATGCAGAGCAAGGAAGGCATATTTGGAATCTATACAGATATCAATCCTTTTTCCTTGTCCTAGAATAAGTGCCATAATTTCAGCCTGTTGGGCCGAGGTTGAGGGTGGAAGGGGTCGCGCCTCAATGATGTTATATAAACTAGCTACTGCATATCCCACATTTCACTGCCCATTCTGTGCAAAGCTGCTTCCATCAGTGAACAGGGATTTCTAAGGATTGGTCTAGCAAGTCAGTTCTACTGGAATAGGTGAGATAAATAATCTTTGAGCAGAAATGGGTCAAGTCTGGAGATGATTCTGTAGGCATGAAGGAGGCTGGATTTAAGGTATTACAGGTTTTTATAGCTACTTCAGGATTGTCCAAAAGAAGGGCCTGATATTTGGTTAACCTATTTCCTGTTAACTATAAATGCCCTTTCCTTTCTAGTACTCCTTGCATCTGATGTGGAGTTAAGGCCTCTAACTTGGGCCCAAGAGTTAACTTAGCAGCTTCCTCTGTTAGTATGGCAGTGGCTGCAGCTGCTCTTAGAAAGGGAGGCTATCTGGTTGCTACATTGTCTAGCTTTTAAGAGAAACGTGCAACTGGTTGAGATTCCTACACTAGTGGTTGGACTAAGATGCCTAAGGCTAGTACCTGCTTCTCTGTTATGTATAAAGAGAAAGGCTTGTTTGAGTTACTAGGACTGGGGTCTCAGCTACAGCGAGCTTGATTTTATTAAAAGCCTGATCATGTTCCTTTCCCCACATAATGGATTTGGTGTCTGGTCCCTTAGTAGCTTTTTATAAAGGTTTTGAAATTAATCCAAAACTTGGGATCCAAATTCTGCAATATCCAGCCATTCTTGAAAAGAGCAGACTTATTGTTTGATAGCAGGTGGTGTTCGTCAGTGATTGTTTTTATTCTTTCTTGTGACAGTTGTCTAGATCCTGGAGTTAGGATATCTCCAAATAGTTTACTTTATATCTAGTAATTTTAGCCTTTTTCTTAAAGACTCAATATCCCTAGTCCCCAAGGAAATTCAGAGTTTGGATAGTATTACAATCTGAGGCTACATTTGAAAGGCTGTAGACTAGATTATCTACATATTGTAAGATAGCTCCCTCTTGTAATTTGTAATTCCCTTAGATCTTTTTCTAATGCTACTGAGGACAGGTGAAGGCTATCTCTACACCCTTGTGGTAGTACCATCCAGGTATATTGCTGATGGGTCATTGTTCTGGGGTTTGTCCACTTAAATGTGAACAGGTATTGGGAACTGGTTGGACAGGGATGCCAAAGAAGGCATCTTTCGAGTCTAAAACTGTATACCACTGAGCATAGTCCAGAACTTGAGTTAGCATTGTGTAAGTGTTGGCTACAAGAGGATGGAGGGGAATGACAGCCTCAGTAACTACCCTTAAATCCTGGACCAATCTGTACTCCCCTGTCAGTTTAAGAATGTGGAGGTTTGGAGCATTGCAGGGGGATTGACAGGGTACTAGCAGCCCATGTGCTACAGATTTCTCTATGATGGGCTGCAGACCCTCTAGGTTCTCCTGCTTGGTGGGATATTATTTCCTATGGGGATAGGATGTCCCAGGATTTAAGTGAATTGGAACTGGTTGGACAGTCTTTGCTTTTCAGGAACTCCAGAGTCCCAAACTAGGAGACCTACATTCTGTAAAACTTTTTCTGGAATGCCATTTTGTAATGTTATTTTATTGGCTAACATAATTGTAAAGATCTTAACTGGGACCTCCTGAAACTTCAAAATGGCCCTTAATTTGGCCAAGAGGTCTCATCCTAGCAACAGTATAGGACATTGAGGAATAATTAGAAAAGAATGTTTAAAAATTTGGCTTTCAAATTGACAGGTAACAGGGGTTGTGTAAAAACAAGTTTAAGATTTCCCTTCAACACCCATAATGTTAATTGAACTAGAGGAGAGAGATTGCATAAAAATCAAGGACAGAGTAAGCGGCCCCGGTATCAACAAGAAAGTTAATTTTCTTACCTGCCACATCAAGGGTTACCCAGAGTTCCTCCTTAGAGATCAAAATACTGGTGCAGGCTGGGGCCAATCTGTTCCCAGGGCATACTCAGTCCTCAAGTGCTGCCATGGCCTTAAGTGATGGCCCCTTTCTGCTCTGGGAATGGGGGTGGTCTGCCTTCCAGTGCCAGGGTCAGGGTTTGCACCTTTGCACGTGGGACATGGCCCTGGGGTTGGCCTAGTGCAATCCCTTGCCCAGTGTCCAGGGTGTTTGCATCCAAAGAATGTTCAATCTTTCTGCCCTTGATGTTTTTGTGGCTTTCCTGGGTTACCTAAGGTGGCTGGACATTGCCAATGGTGCTGCTAACAGCTAGAGCTATTAACTCAGTCTGCCTTTCCTCCCCCTTCTTCCTACGCTGGAATAAGGAAGTTCTCCCTTTCCTCAAAGTCTCAGTTGTTAAAAACCAAGAAGGCAGTGTCTGTTAGTTGGGCCATAGGAGTTTGTGGACCCATTTGTAATTTCTGAAGCTTTCTATGAATAGCTGGTGCTGACTGGCTAATGAAATTCTTCCCCATTAATACTTGACCTTCTGGGGAGGATGGATCTAGATTTGTATATTTCCTGAATATCTCAACCAGCCTGTTACAGGAGAGAGCAGAATTCTCTTCCTTTCCTTGTGCTATTTCTCTGATTTGTCATAATATATAGGCTTTCTAGTGCTTGTTTCATCCCAGCTAATGAACACTGAATCATGGTGTTCCTGTTTCAGTTTCCTCCCTGAGTATTATAGTCCTAATTGGGATCTTGACCAGGAACTGTTTGAGATGCTGGTCCTACATCATTGGAGTTTTGAGTATGTAATTGTTCTGCATGTTAGTGGACCTCTTCCCAAATCCATTGCTTCTCTTCTGGAGAGCAGCAGGTAGTCAGGATTATTGTATTTTGCCATGTATAATGTGCACTTTCTTGCCCAAATTTTTGAGGGAAAAATAAGGATGTGCATTATACATGTGTAGTACTAATTCTATATCTATAAATGTTTTTAATTCTTCATTTATGTTTATGCATTAAAAGTATAACTCTAGAAGGTAATAATGATATCTGTATGCAAAATCATACCCTGGAATACAATAATTGGTTTTGTTTCTAAAAATAAATAAGTAAATAATTGAATTTAAAAATTAAAAGAAAATATTTTTTTTCCTGAAAATTTGGGTCAAAAATGTAGGTACGCATTACACAGAGAAACACATTATACATGGCAAAATGTGGTGTATAAAGTTCTCTCCAGGACATATCAAAGGCAAGGACTAAGGCTTGGAAGTTGTGAAGCATGGGGGATCTTCAGAGAAGTTTCCTAGTCTATCTTTGCATTGCTGCAGGTCAGTTATTGAAAAGGGCACATGTACCCAAGTAGAGCCTTCTGTACCTGCTAAATATTTCCTTAGGGGCAGGAACACAGGAGCTGTGGGGACATGAGGCTCCACTCTCATATGTAGGCCCCATTGGACTAGGTTTCTGGTAGTCGGGTGGAGAAGAGGTTAATTCCTCTGAGGTGGGAGCAGAGGCTCCTGAACTGGGGCCTACTTGGTTCCCCCTGAGAGATAGGTGGGAAACTTAGAAGGGGATCATTTAGGATGTCATTGTTGACCCCTAGAGGGGCTACCTCCCTTGTCCCAGAACAGAGGGCTGGATTGTGCTATAGTGCCATGAAGGCTTGAACATAGGGAGCCTCTGATCATTTGCCCAACCTTTTACAAAACAGGTCTAACTGGATATGGAGTTGTAGTTGTTGCTCCCATTTTCAGGCCAAACTTCCCCATCTCCTAGTTTATACTAAGGCCAAGCCATGTTACAAAAGAAGATCAGCCTCTCTTTCTTGAGATTTTCAGAGTTAATTTTTTTCCAGTTTCTAAGAATGCATCCCAACAGGGATCCTGAGGGAATGGAGGGAATGCCCTGTAACCCATCTTGTCCGTGGTGTACCTGAAGAAGAAAAAGAGTGAAACTCCCTGGATCCCTAGAGGCATACCTCTTCATTTGTCCAAGGAGTTCCCTAGTGGGTTACAGGGCATCACCTGCTATCCCACCATTCTAAACTAGTGGGTTACAGGGCATCCCCAATCAACTATTCTAGTGGGTTACAGAGCATCCCTCACTATCCCCCATTCAAAGATACCAGACATCTTTGGTGACACTAAGATAGAAAACAAACTAGAGTTGCCATGGACTGATTGCACCCTCTTTCCTGGTATGTAATTCAGAGGCTTTGGTAAGAAAATGAATTTCTGCTAGTTTTCTTTGCTCCTAATTCATTAACTTGGCTAGTTTTCTCTGCTACTTGATTACCTTGGGTTAGTTTAACTTGGGCTAGTTTCCTAGTAATTGATTAATTTGGGAATTGACTCTTTAAGTTGGACTTCTGCAAGGAGTTGTAGGGAGAGGACTGTAACTGATTAACTTGGACTAGTTTCCTCTGCTCCTCCTCATAATTGCTTAGCTCAAACTATAATCAATCCAGTTTCCTCTGGATTGATTAACTCAAGTTAGTTTTTTCTGCTAATCTGCTTTGCTAAATTGATTAACTCAAACACTTTGTCTGCTTAACTTGAACTAGTTTCCTCTGCTCCTCTGCTTCTCATATTTGATTAGCTTGCCTCCTTGTAACTGATTCCTCTGCATAGGGGGCAGGGATGTTCTAGTTTATCTATTTTGCACACCTAACCTGGGTTGCGATGGCCTCTGAAAGAGTCCTAAAGAGCTAACCATTCTTGACCTATGTTCAGCAAATGCAGCAAGCATTTACAAGGAAGAGGTAGTGGGTGAAGCAACTTTTAGGAGGAACATGGTTGGTTTATGAAGAAGGGAGGTGCACCCAGCAACCCTTTCTGAGAATTATAATAGTGCTGCATGGAAAGCCACAGGGAAGGGACAATGTGCCTTGTTGCATGGATACTGTCTTGTGCCTGATGAGGAGCTAGTCTCTAACCCCAGTTCATGAATAGGTAATTCTTACACGAGAGTCTTTTAATGTGACGGGCACTCTATTGGCTTTTGACTGCCTGACCCATACCTACACAAAAGTGGCAAACTCTCTTCAAGGAGCTGGGGTGTCCTCAGGCATAAAGGTGACAGAGAAAAGGAAAGTCTCCTCCAACCACCAGGTAGGGTGGAAGGGAGTATCTTACAACTGGTATTCTCACAGAAGTTCTCCTGGCTGGCTCACCAAACTGTTGTAGATGGAGACAGGGTCTAGGCTTTTGGTGGCTGTGAACAAAGAATTGGATTGACCACACAGATATTGTAAAGCAAAACAAGTGGGGGAATTTATTAAGGAGAGTACATTTCCCAAGATGTGGAGGCAGAACATCTCTGGCCAGGGAATGGCCCTCATAGAATGGCTCCTTTCTATTGAATGCTTACAGGCTTTACAGGGTTTTTACTTAAGCTTCTACACATACATTTTCCCACAATCCTCCTTGATTTCCCACTTGGGGGAGGAAACTACAATGCCAATTATTTTCAGGTGTCACAAGGTGATTCTCAGAAGTCAAGATGCTGACTGATGATAGCTGCAGTGTCTCAGGGTTTCCTATTCTATCTCCTGCCTCAGTGGGACAATAACCTTTTTGTTAGACACTGGAATCACCTAGTCTGTCCTTCCTTCTCTGGACCCCTATCCTCACAATCCTGGGCTGTACTCCCTCAGGGATTTAGGGACAACCCTCATTTATTTAGACAAACATTAGCAGAAAACTTAAGGGACCAGTCACTTGAAGGGGGTGGCCTGGTGATCCAATATGTAAATGACCTACTTATCTGTTCCCCCACAGAAAAGTTGGACAGTAAAAATGTAATACAGACCTTAAATTATCTTACACCATTAATTTCAGACAGATGCCAAAAACATTACAGGAATATAGAAACAAACAAGGCTACCAACACAAACAAGTTAAACCAAGGGATACAGTCTATTTTAAAACCTGGAAAGACAATGGTTCCTCTAGTTATCAGCTACAACCTTTGTAGAAAAGACTCCTCCCTGTTCTTATATCTTCCCTAGTGGCCACCACATTCCCTGGCATCTCCAACTGGACACATCACTCTTGAGTCAAACTGTGTTAGGAGCCAACTAAACCTTCAGGACTTCTGAAGCAGCAGGACAATACTATCTTATGGGGAACTGTTCCAAGTGTGGGAAATGTGTCTAGCCCCCACTTGGAAAAGCCAGTGGGGAGCAAGGTTGGCGGGCAGGGCCCATGTCCATGGATAGGTTTTCCGTGGGGAATCAGGCTTGCATTGTACATAGGCTGCTCTGAGATTTGCTTTTGCTAAAACTCCCTCACCCTGAATTGAGGCAGCAAATGTTTACTGAGTATTGTTGACATCCTAAAGTCTGTGCTAAACCTCCCAAGTTTGGAGTGTAACCAGTTCAACTACTTTCCCCCTTGAGCTGTAACATCCTTCTCTTTGAAGTAATTAGCAGTATCCTGTCCTTTGTTGTCCATAAAAGGTAATCACCTACAGTGAACCTGTGCATGGTAAATGAGGATCATCCTCAATGTAATGGGCCCAGAAAAAAATAAAAGCCTGTCAAGGCAAGCGTGGGGTGCTCTCCTCTTGAGAGAGTGACCGTGCTGTCCCTTTTCCTCCACAGGACTTGGTAGTCCGTGTGTATTTGTCCACTGCAGCCACAACATGGATCCCGAGGTCTGGGACCTGCATCACTATCTGTTCTTGTGAGCCAGTAGAGGACCTCAAACTCCTCTTCAAAAAACAAAAACCTATTACAAATAAGTAACATGAAAATTAAGCCTCAATATAATTGTCTTTCTCATATATCTGACACCCTTTCTACCAACCTGTTGATATGCTCGGCTTCCTCCTCCAGAAAAGGAATTTTTCTGTCCCTGTTGGATTTAACCCTTATCAAATAAAGTCCCAAATTCTCCACTGATGTGGACCCCAGCCTGCAGGGTCCGTGTGTCGTGGCTGCAATAAACAAATTCACATGAACTACAGAAGTCCTGTGGAGAAGAAAGGACAACATGGCCACTCCCTGAGTGAGAGAGCGCCCTGACTCCTGCCTGGACAGGCTTTTCTTGCTTTTCTGGGCACATTGCATCAAGGATGGTCCTCATTTACTATGCACAGGTTCTCTATAGGGGATTATCTTTTACAGATAACAAAGGAAAAAATGTTTTTAATTACTTCAAAGAGAAGAATGTTACAGATCAAGGGGAAAAGTGGTTGAACTGGTTACACTCCAAACGTGGGAGGTTTAGCACAGATTTTAGGAAGTTACTTTAGAGAAAATGTAGTAAACATTTGCTGCCTCAATCCAGGGTGAGGGAGTTTTAGCAAAAGCAAGTCTCATAGTAGCCTAGGTACAATGCAGGCCTGATTCCCCATAGGAGAATCTATTCGTGGGCGTGGGTCCTGTGTGCTGGACCTCGCTCCCCAGTGGCCTTTCCAAGTGGAGGTCTGGGCTACATTTCCCATACCACATGGATAGGTTTCCTATACTCCACCCCACTAATCTTCTTGTCAAACTTGTCACTTCTGGGATACAGCAATTCCATGTCAAGATAATGACTTTTCAGGGATTCTAGCCCATCTCTACCTTGGCAAGAACCAGCCAACAGCCTCTCTGTTCCCCTCTCAAATCCAATTCCCTTGTCTCCTTTAGACTGTCAGCCTGGGCAGTGAGTGGGAGCCTCTCTAACTGCTGGTCACACACAGCTGGTGACACAGAGCCCTGCAGGCTCAGGGAGGAGCTCTGACTCTGACCTTGCCTAGTACCACTGATACAGGCAGTGGATCAGAGGATTTTCCTGTTACTAGGAAAGCAAAAAGTCAGCCCTTTCCCAGAAGTGAGTAACTATCAATACCCCCAATCCTGAGAGAAGCCCAAAGAGATCCTGTCTACTCAGGCATGAAATCCTCCAGGGCTAGTTCCTGATTGCTGTCCTGGGAGCTCCTGAACCTCATGAACCAGATTGGATTAATCTCCACACCCCCAATACCTGGCATAGTGCATAACACATAGGTTATGCTGCACAATTGCTCTCTGAATTGACATTAGAGCCTGTCCCCACCCCCTTCTACATCAGAGCTTACAGCTGTCTGCAAAGAGCTGACTGTTCCTGCTCTTTATTCCTTAGGGTCCATTCCTTGAAACACTCAGCTCCCTGAAGGTTGTCCATTGTCTTGTAGAATCTGCACTCTGCATTCAGGAAACTCTTGATGACTTGCTGGCTTTAATACTTTCAGCTAATTCTAGACATTTTAGAAAATAAAGATTATTACTCAAATAAGATAAAGGTGATATCCCCTCACCCCTGTGCTCTAACAATACCCCCCATGGAATATACTCCCCTGGTAGAACTTCTGGCCTCACATTCTGTATTCATTCCAGCATGTCTGCTTTCCTCAGTCCTTGTATTACTTCACTTCCATCTGCCAGGGCAAAAAACAAAACATGAATATGCCACACACTGAACACTGCACTGAATTCATGTGAATGAAGTGATATGTAGGCATATCCTGCTGTAGCCTGAATGCATATATTGGCTATATGTGAGAGGGTAAAGCAGGTGCCATTTGCTATGTGGCACCATTTGCCTAGCAGGCCTATGACCTTGTTAAACATGACTGCCATTTACTCTTCTGAGCTCATGTCCCCAGGACTGGAAATGACTGGAAAGCAAGAGCAGTATGCGACTACCCACTCCCTACAGCCCCAGGTAAAAGATAATATTGGAGCAAACTGCCGCTAATGCAAAACCAGCTGAAACCTCCTGTGTTACAATGCCCCCAACAGCCCAGGGGCCACACAACAGCAACCCCCCAACCCTGTTTTAGTCCAATTATAATCCAATAAAAGCTCAAAGCCTCCACCTTTCAGTAATGGTGTATCTGTACACACCATGCCACTTTCCACTCTTGAAAAGTGAATAAAAATTTGCTCTCTACACTTTCTTCTCTTTGGGAATTCTTTCACAGTTCACATCATCAACCACCCTAACATTTTGGTGGCCCAAAAGGGGACATTCTCTATTTTCCCCTCTCCTCTACCTCCTAAGACTTGTGACTAGGGGAGCAGTGGGTGGTAGAAGCTCCATCTAGACTAACTACTGGAACCTGTCCCTGCAAGGTTTGGAGACAGGATTCTAACCCTTTTCCATCTCTCCAGGCTCTGAAGACAGCCTCCTCCTTACCACCTCCCCCTGCTGCCCCACAACACACACACAGCCAGCCATGGGTAAGTCTCTCTGCACCTCAGGAAAAAAAACATTAGCTTTGTCAAAAACGATAGCTTAGCCCCTCATCTTGTTTTTGTAAACCCTGGTACTGGGTCTATTCCTTCCTAGGGTTTTGGACATGTGGGACACCTCCAACTGTCTCCCTGCTGGGTTCGGTCTGCTCTCAGATTCAGGGATGCTTGGCTCTGAGGCAAATCCTTTTGGTCGGTCTGCCCTCAGGCTTGGGGACACTGGACTCTGGCAGCAGATCCCTAGGTCATTTGAGCTGGGGATGCCCTCCTTAAACCTCCCTCCTCCCCCATTTGTTCTCATCCCTGAGATATCTTTCCCTTTTACCACAGGCAATAGTCAACTGACCCTGCCCAAGGCCTTTCCAATGGGGTGTCTACTTAAGAACTTGAAGGCTCTGGGACTTATCAACCTCAAACCCAAGCACTTGATTTTCTATTGCAACACAGCCTGGCCTCAATACAAACTGGGTGACCAGGAAGTCTTGCCGTAGATGGATTTCTTAACTATAATATGAACCTCCAACTTGATCTGTACTGTCACTGTCTTAATCCCCTGCTTAGGTTTAGTTCTCAAGAGGAGGAGAAAAGATTTTAATATTCAGCAGGGATTCCAGGCCTCTTTCTCCTAACTATAAATTTTGTCCAAATTTGCCCCACTTGTAAGTCTTTTTCCCTCCTTTCTCTGTCATGAAATGTGTTCATAAAAGTCAACTTAAGGAGCACTGGCTGATTACTTTTTGTTTATCATTGTACGTTGAGGTTTCTTTTTCTTTTTCCTTTTCTTTTTTTTTTGTGTGTGTGTATGTGGTTTGCCAACTTTTAATGTACCAAGTAAGCACAATTTTTCCCCAGCAAACCAACATCATTATTGCTCTTATTCCATCAAAGAGAGTATATTTTAACAGCAAAAAAGTAGAAACTACATTCTCAGAATAACAGATAGTCCTTCACATTGAACATTGAGGTTTCTAAGAGTTAAAAGTTCAAATTAAATTGGAAAGAAATTGTATGGTTCTAGTAATAGAGGGCATAAGGCATGGAAATGCAACTTTAAAGGACAAGGATTGGAAGTGAGTTATTCTAAAGATGGTTATTTCTGAATGAATAAAAAAGTTTGTGAAAGTTATGAAAAGATTTATAGAAGGTTGTAGAAGGTTGTAAAGAAAGAAACCTCAGTTAGGCTCCAATACTCCTTCCTCCACCTAATTTCTCTCTGATGATATTATTTCTTAACTCTCGTGGTACCTAGAGTTGTTTTCATTACACTTTCTCTTGCCCTCATTGGTATGAGGGCAAACCTACTTGTCAGCTGCAGAATAAATCTTTCATCAAGAAGTGTCTTGTCAACTCTGAGATAGAAGGTAAGGTTGCCCTCTGGACATGGAGTCACCCTAAATGATTGTCCCCAGGTGACACCTGGGACATGGAGTCCAGTGACGTCCAAATCACCCCTGACGTCCAAAGAGACCTGTTCCTTCCCCTTTGTTTGGTGTTCTGGTCATTGGTAAGGCCATCCAAGGGCATGGGGTAAATACTTCCACAGGCAGGCATGGAGTTGAGTTCCCTTCTGAGTGGGTTAAATCCATTCCCAGGGCATCTGGCTGGTGCTCTTGTCATTGGTAAGGTCACCCTCAGGAACAGGGTAAACACACCTATCTCTTTCTGTTACTCTGCTGGTGTGGACTATAACTCCTGATCCTCTATCTGGAACATCTATGTTCTGTTACCAGGTTTCTGACATTTCACGGGACCAAAGGAGCCCCACCTAGACTCTGTCCTGCTGCTCAATTTCTTAGATTGGATCCAAGACTTTCTTTATTTCCACCACTCATTAATAGTCCTTGAAGCTTTTACTGAAAGAATCAACAGGTCTTGCTTAGTATTAGGAACTCCCACACCCTTTTCCAGTTTTCTTAAAAGTTGCCAAAAGCAAATGAGAAAAACCTTGTGCTTCCTCTACACAAATCAATAATTCAGTCTTGATATTGGAAAATGGCGGTGAGATAGGTGGGAGCGGAGTCCACTTCCCCTCGGCACCAGTGAAACACCTAGCTGATCTGAGGAACAGACTGAACAGCCAATGGTATTCCAGCATATATGAAGATCGGAGACCAAAGATAGAGGACCTTGAAAGATCTGATGGTAAGAAGAGTGCTTAAGGACAATAAGGTCCCTGGGACCAGCACAGGGACCAGGGCGCCTGAAGCCCCCGCCCTGGGGGCAGGGTCTGCTGCAGGATTCTTGGGAGAGAGCCAGGCTGGGCTGTGTGAGCAGCCAGGTGCTTGTTTGGACCAGGGGGGCTTGAATAGGAAGAATTTCTCAAAAAGAAAAAGAAAATAGAGGCACTCAGCGGCAAGTTAGAGAACTCTCCACAGCAGCAGCGGCCTCTGGCGCCCCTCCCCCCTCAGCCCCAGGACTGTGAAGGTGGGATAAGCAGGCCCAGCGCTCACCTGAAGCCCAGCAGGCGCGCACCCAGATTAGCGGACTGGGGGCCCACAACTGAAACCCCAGCTGGCTGCCCACACCTGAAACCTTGGATGGGTGCGCACCAGGAGCAGAGGCTAGCTGCCCCACACACAGGCCCAAAGCAGCTGGATCGGCCGGCAGCATGCGACTCAGGCCCAAAGTGGCGGACCTGCTGACCACGCGCCACCTAGGCCCAAAGCGGCAGATCGCCTGATCAATGGCATGGCTGCCTGCGAGGGACCACACCTAAAAGCACCGGTTCTGAACAACTCCTACCTAGCCCCTGTGCACAGAGCCCTGCAGGGCCTACTCACTCTCTAGGACGAAGGCAGAACACCCAGCAGAGGGGAGCTGCAGGGCTAGGGGACACTACATTCCCCAGTAGGAAAGACTCCACCCAGTAGGGGGCTGAACTACCCCATAGCAGCACTGAGAGCCCCTAGCATCTATGGCAGCAAACAGCAGGAAGGGGGAGTGTGAGTTGCCCCTAATTGATGCAACTCAAGGACAGCACAACTGGTGAACTAAGGCCTAGTGGGGAGCTGAAGGACCCTGAGAAACTGGACTGGAGACTGAACAACAGTGAAGAGTGTGGCTCAGGAAGGGAGAAAAGTGAATCCAATCCTCCCAACTACCCCCTCCCGTTTCACAGACAGGAAGACCAGCAGAACTGACCTGACAGATTTAAAGCCAGCAGAAGACTTTTTTTTTTTTCTTTCCTCCTATCGCCCTGAATTCCTTCTTCCTTTCTGTCCTTCTGTCTTTTTTTTATTCTTCTTCCTTCCATCCTTTACCTTTTTTATTCCTTCTTCCTGCCTTCTTTTTTTATTCTTTTGTTTTAATTTTTGTTAAAATTCCTTCTTATCTTGCCTCCAATCTTTCTTTATTCCTTCTTCCCTCCTACCTTTCCTTTTCTATTCTATTCCCATTTTCCCTCCTTCCCTTCTCCTTCCACCACCCCCTTTTCTCTTTTTCCCACAGGTGAGACAATAAAACTTGGAGTGCTGAAAAGACCAGAGTAAGACTGTGTTACACCCATAAACGTCAGCTCAGGACCAGTGAGCACAGGAGATTAAGGAGACAGCACCACTGAATCGCATTGGCATTCTACCATAGAAGTTCATACCATAAACGCAGGGAGTCAGAATAGATCAATTCAAGCAGCAGAGGCTAACAAGAAGAGTCTCACAAACAATGGGAAGACAAAGAAACAATCCCCAAATGAAAGGAAAGAAAGAAGCCTCAGAAAGAATGCTAACTGAAAGAGAGGCAAGTCAACTATCAGATAATGAGTTCAAAGCAATGGTTATCAGGAAGTTGACTGAGCTGAAAGAGAACTACCAGAAACTACAGGGAAACTACAATGAACTCACTGCAAACTATAGGAACATGAAAAAGGAAATAGAAAATATCAACAAGGGCCAAGAGAATGAAGAATACAATTTCTGAATTGAAGAACACAGTAGAAGGAATGAAAAGCAGACTTGATGAAGTAGAGGATCGGATCAGCGAACTGGAGGACAAAGGAGAAAAAAACACCCAGAAAGAGCAAGAAAAGGAAAAGAGGCTCAGAAAGAATGAAGAGGTAATAAGGGAAATGCAGGACAACATGAAACGTAACAATATCCATATAATAGGGATACCAGAAGGAGAAGAGGAAGAGCAAGGGATGGAAAACCTGTTTGAAAAAGTAATGATGGTAAATTTCCCTAATCTGATGAGAGAAAAAGTCACACAAATCCAGGAATCACAGAGGGTCCCAGTCAAGAGGAACCCAAAGAGGCCTGCTGCAAGACACATCATAATTAAAATGGCAAAATTCCAAGACAAAGAGAAGATCTTAAAGGCAGCAAGGGAGAAACAGGAAGTAACATACAAGGGAGCCCCAATAAGGTTAGCAACTGACTTCTCAATGGAAACGCTCCAAGCCAGAAGAGAATGGAAAAAAACATTCCAAGTAATGAGAACCAGAGGCCTGCAACCAAGACTACTTTACCCAGCAAGGCTCTCAATCAAGAGAGAAGGCCAAATAAAGAGCTTCCCAGACAAAAGAAGTCTAAAAGAATACACCTCCACCAAACCAGTTCTGCAAGAGATGCTAATGGGGCTGCTTTAAGGAAAGGAAGGAAAAGAGAAAGAGAGAGGAACACAGGTAGGAAAAATGGCAATGAATAACTACCTATCAATAATAACCTTAAGCGTAAAAGGATTAAATGCTCCAATCAAAAGAGATAGAATGGCTGAATGGATAAGAAAACATGACCCACACATATGCTGCCTACAAGAGACCCATCTCAGGACAAAAGACTTACACAGACTGAAAGTGAAGGGCTGGAAACAAATTTTCCAAGCAAACGGACAGGAAAAAAAAGCCAGGGTAGCAATACTCATATTAGACAAAATAGACTTGAAAAGAAGGTCCATAAAGAAAGACGCAGAGGGTCGCTTCATAATACTCAAAGGAAGAATCCATTAAGAAGACATAAACATTGTAAATACATATGACCCAACATAGGAGCACCCAAATACATCAAGAAAATCTTGGAGGACTTCAAGAAAGATATTGACAGCAACACAATTATAGTAGGGGACTTTAACACCCCACTATCAAAAATGGACAGGTCTTCCAAACAAAATATGAACAAGGATGTTGTGTCACTTAACAATACCCTAGATGAAATGGACTTAACTGATATATATAGAGCTTTTCATCCCAAAGAAGCAAAATACACATTCATTTTAAGTGTACATGGAACATTTTCAAAGATAGACCACATCTTAGAACACAAAACAAACCTCAACAAATTCAAGAAAATTGAAATCATATCAAGCTTTTTCTCTCACCACAAGGGACTGAAACTAGAAACAAACCTCAACGAAAACACCCCAAAACACTCAAAAACAGGGAAATTGAATAGCATGCTATTAAACAATGAATGGGTGAAGAATAAGGTTAGGGAAGAAATCAAAAAGTTTCTGGAAACAAACGAAAATGAACTCAAACAACCCAAAACTTATGGGACACAGCCAAGGCAGTCCTGAGAGGGAAGTTCACAGCAATACAGGCCTACCTTAAAAAGAATAGAAACATCTCAAATAAACAACCTAACCCTACACCTACAAGAACTCAAGGAACAACAACAAAGACAGCCCAGAGCAAGTAGAAGGAAGGAAATAACCAAGATCAGAGCAGAGTTAAATGACATAGAGACTAAAAGCACAATTCAAAGGATCAATGAATCCAGGAGCTGGTTCTCTGAAAAGATAAACAAAATCGAAAAGCCTTAGTAGGCTCATTAAGAAAAAAAGAGGGAGGATCCAAATAAACACAACTAGAAATGAAAGAGGAGAGATTACAAGTGATACGAGTGAAATACAAAAGATTGTAAGAAATTACTACGAAAAACTGTATGCCAAGAAATTTGAAAACCTAGGTGAAATGGACACATTTCTAGAAAAATATAATCTTCCAAAACTGAATGAGGAAGAAGCAGAAAACCTGAACAGACCAATAACAGCAGACGAAATTGAACCAGTCATCAAACAACTCTCAACACACAAAAGCCCTGGACCAGATGGTTTCACAGGAGAATTCTACAAAGCATTTAAGGGAGAGCTAACCCGCATCCTCCACAGAATATTTGAAAAAATCCAAAATGATGGAAGACTCCCAAACTCTTTATGAAGCCAGCATTATCCTAATCCCAAAACAAGATAAAGACACAACGAAGCAAGAAAATTTCAGGCCAATTTCGCTGATGAACATAGACGCTAAAATCCTCAACAAAATATTGGCAAACCGCATCTGTCAATAAATTAAAAAGATCATACACTATGACCAAATGGGATTCATCCCAGGGATGCAAGGATGGTACAATATTCACAAATCAAAAAACATAATACACCACGTAAAAAAAAGCAAACACAAAAACCACATGATCATATCAATATATGCGGAAAAAGCATTTGATAAGGTACAGCACCCATTTCTGATAAAAACACTCAGCAAAGTGGGAATAGAGGGAGCATTCCTCAACATACTAAAGGCCATATATGAGAGACCTACAGCCAGCATCATACTCAATGGACAAAATCTTACAGCTTTCCCACTAAGATCAGGAACAAGACAAGGATGCCTTCTCTCACCACTCTTATTCAACATAGTATTGGAATTCCTAGCCACAGCAATCAGACAAGAAAGAAATAAAAGGCATCCAAATTGGAAAGGAGGAAACAAAACTGCCATTGTTTGCAGATGACATGATAGTGTACATGGAAAATCCTATAAACTTCACCAAAAAACTACTTGGCCTAATAAGTGAATTTGGCAAAGCATCTGGATGCAATGTCAATATTCAGAAATCAAAGACATTTTTGTACACAAACAATGAAACAGCAGAAACAGAAATCAGGAAAAATTCCCATTTGATATAGCAACAAGAAAAATAAAGTACCTAAGAATAAACCTAACCAAGGAGGTAAAAGACCTGTACTCAGAAAACTACACAACACTGAAGAAAGAAATTAAGGAAGACACAAACAAATGGAAGCATGTACCATGCTCATGGATTGGAAGAATTAACATCATCAAAATGGCCATACTACCCAAAGCAATTTATAGATTCAATGCAATCCCTATTAGAGTACCCATGACATATTTCACAGATATAGAACAAACATTTCAGAAATTTATATGGAACCATAAGCGACCCCGATTAGCTGCAGCAATTTTGATAAAGAAGAACAAAGCAGGAAGGACCACAATACCTGATATCAATCTGTATTACAAGGCCACTGTCATCAAGATAGCCTGGTACTGGCATAAAAACAGGCACATAGACCAATGGAACAGAACAGAGAGCCCAGAAAAAAACCCATGTCTTTACGGTCAATTAATATTTGACAAAGGAGGCAGAAGCATAAAATGGAGCAAAAATAGCCTCTTCAGCAAATGGTTTTGGGAGATCTGGACAGCTATGTGCAAGAAAAATGAAACTCGATCACCAACTCACGCCATACACAAAAATAAACTCAAGATGGATAAAAGACTTAAATATAAGTCGTAACACCATAAAAGTCCTAGAGGAAAACATTGGCAGGAAAGTCTCAGACATTCCACACAGCAACATCCTCACAGACATGTCCCCTAAAGCAAGGGACATAAAGGAAAGAATAAACAAAAGGGACCTCATCAAAATAAAAAGCTTCTGCATGGCTAAAGAAAACAGCGCCAAATTACAAAGAGAACCAACAGTATGGGAAAACATATTTGCTAATGATACCTCAGACAAGGGCCTGATCTCCAAAATATACAAGGAACTCACATGACTCCACTCCAGGAAGACAAACAACCCAATTAAAAAATGGGCAAAGGACTTGAACAGACTCTTCTCCAAGGAAGACATACAGAGGGCCTAGAGACATATGAAAAGATGCTCAGCATCACTAGCCACCAGAAAGATGCAAATTAAAACCACAATGAGGTACCATCTCACACCAGTCAGAGTGGCCAACATAAACAAATCCACAAACAAATGTTGGATAGGATGCAGAGAAAAGGGAACCCTAGTACAGTGTTGGTGGCAATGCAGACTGGTGAGGCCACTGTGGAAAACAGTATGGAATTTCCTCAGAAAACTGAAATGGAACTGCCCTTTGACCCAGCAATTCCGCTGCTGGTATTATATCCTAAGAACCCTGAAACACCAGTTCAAAAGAACCTATGCACTTCAATGTTCCTAGCAGCACAATTTACAATAGCCAAGTACTAGAATCAACCTAAGTGTCCATCAGCAAATGATTTGATCAAAAAACTATGGTACCTTTACACAATGGAATTCTACACAGCAGAGAGAAAGAAGGAGCTTATACCCTTTGTGACAGCATGGATGGAACTGGAGAGCATTATGCTAAGTGAAATAAGCCAGATGGTGAGGGATAAATACCATATGATCTCACCTTTAACTGGAACATAATCAACAAAAGAAAAAAGCAAACAAAATATAACCGGAGACATTGAAGTTAAGAACAATCTAACAATAGCCAGGGGGGAGTGGGGAGGGGACAGTGAGGAGAGGGGATTACAGGAACTACTATAAAAGACACATGGACAAAATCAAGGGGGAGGTTGGAGAGGGGGTAGGGAGGTGGGTTCGACTTGGGTGGGGTGGAGGGATGGGGAGAAAAGGCAGACAACTGTAATTGAATAAGAATAAAATTATATATTAAATAAATAAATAAATAAACAAAAAGAAATAATCAAGGTGATGAAAACCTAGGTTCTACAATCAGAGCTACTTAATCAAGCAAGGCTGTCATTTAAAATTGAAGGAGAAATAAGGAGTTTCCCAGGCAAGAAAAAGCTAAAGGTGTTTGCTAACACCAAACCAGTTGTAGGGTAAATGGAGGCAGTCTGTCTTCCTCACCCAGGTGTCTGGGTAGCTAAGGGATGCAGTGTTCCCATAACCTTGAATGGGCCTGATAAGTAGTGTTCTCATAGCTTTGAGGCTGGGTCTGATAAACTGTTCCCATAACATGAAGTGTGCTGGCTTACACAGAATTATGCTACATTATATAATTTTCTGGCTTTAATCTGGCTTTGTTTGCCTCTAGTACTTAAGGCAGTATGGGGTTTCCTACTGGGTGCCATGCTGCGGAGCAAGTTCCACCCTACATGCCACACAGAAGGGACAGGTGACATGCAGAGACTTGCAGAGACATGCAGGGAGACACGCAGTTTGCAGCATGTGTGGCTTGCCCACCCATAAATAAAGGCATGTCATGCATCCCCATGGCTCTGTGCATTTTCTTCTATCTCCCTGAAGCTACACTGGACCTGCCAGGCCTTGACAGGCTGCAAAACACCAATACTGCAACAAATGTTAAAGTGCTTGATTTAAGAAAAAGAGCCCTGGCTGGTATGGCTCAGTGGATTGAGCACAGGCCTGCAAACCAAAGGGTTGCTGGTCCCATTCCCAGTCAGGGCACATGCCTGGGTTGTGGGCCAGGTTCCCAGTTGGGGGCACTTGAGGGGAAACCACACACTGATGTTTCTCTCCCCCTCTTTCTCCTTCCCTTCCCCTCACTCTAAAAAATAAATAAATAAAACATTTTTAAAAAGAAGAGAGTGCAGTCACAAAATGAAGGAAGAAATGAAGTTTACTCAAAGCAAAATATACAGGGAACCAACAGTGAAGGGAAGGAAATTGGGACTCAAATCAATGATTTGGAACAAAAGGAAGAAATAAACATCCAACAGGAACAGAATGAAGAAACAAGAATTCAAAAAGATGAGGAGAGGCTTAGGAACCTATGGGATAATTTTAATTGATCTAACATCCAAATCATAGGGGTGCCAGAAGAAGAAGAACAAGAGCAAGAAATTGAAGACTTATTACATCTGGTGAAGGAAATAAACTTCCACAATGGAATTCTACGCAGCAGAGAGAAAGAAGGAGCTTATACCCTTTGCAACAGCATGGATGAAACTGGAGAGCATTATGCTAAGTGAAATAAGCCAGGAAGTGAGGGACAAGTACCATATGATCTCACCTTTAACTGGAACATAAGCAATAGAAGAAAAAAGCAAACAAAATATAACCAGAGACATTGAAGTTAAGAACAATCTAACAATAGCCAGGGCGGGGGTGGGGGGTGGGGGCGGGGATAGTGGGAAGAGGGTATTACAGGAACTACTATAAAGGACACATGGACAAAACCAAGGGGGAGGGTGGAGAGGGGGGAGGGAGGTGGGTTCACCTGGGGTGGGGTAGAGGGATGGGGAGAAAAGGCATACAACTGTAATTGCATAACAATAAAAAAAAATAAAAATAAATAAAAAATAAACTTCCAGGAACTCCAAGAAGCCCAGAGAGTCCCAAAGCAATTAGACCCAAGGAGGAACACATCAAGACACATCATCATTAAGTTACCCAAGATTGAAGATAAAGAGAGAATCTTAAAAGCAGCAAGAGGAAAGGAGACAGTTACCTGCAAAGGAGTGCCCATAAGACTATCAGCTGATTTCTCTAAAGAAACCTTGCAGGCAAGAAGGGGCTGGAGAGAAGTATTCCAAGTCATGAAAGGTAAGGACCTACATCCAAGAGTACTCTATCCAGCAAAGCTATCATTTAGAATGGAAGGGCAGATAAAGTGCTTCCCAGATAAGGTCAAGTTCAAGGAGTTCATCATTACCAAGCCCTCATTATATGAAATGTTAAAGGACTTATCTAAGAAATAGAAGATTAAAGATATGAACAGTAAAATGACAACAAACTCACAACTATCAACAACTGAACCTAAAAAACAAAAACTAAACAAACAACTAGAACAGGAATAGAACCAGAGAAATGGAGATCACATGGTGGGGTTTCAGTGGGGAGGAGGAGGGGAAGAATGGGGAGGGAAAGGTACAGGGAACAAGAAGCATAATTGATAGGCATAAAATAGATGGGGGGAGGTTAAGCATAGTAAAGGAAACAGGGAAGTCAAAGAACTTATATGTACAACCATGGGCATGAACTAAAGGGGGGGATGGTAGAGGGTAGGGGCATCCAGGGCAGAGAGTGGGATAAAGGGGAGAAAAAAAATTCTATAATAGCATAACTGTAATAGCATAATCAATAAAATATATTTAAAAAAGAAGAAGAAAAAGAGAAAGAAAAAAATACAGACCCAAATAGTCTAAAAATAAAATGGCCCTAAACACGTATGTATCAATAATCACCTTAAATATATATGGCTCAAATTCTCCAACCAAAAGACAGAGGGTAGCTGAATGGATAAGAAAACAACACCCATATATATGCTGCTTCCAGGAGACCCATCTCGGATGAAAACATACACAGACTAAAAGTGAAGGGATGGAAAAAGACAAGTTGTGCAAATGGAAAAGAAAAAATAGCTGGGGTAGCAGTATTTATATCCAACAAAATAGACTTTAAAACAAAGGTTTTAAAACCAACTAAGTGACAACGAAGGACACTACATAATGATAAAGGGAATAATCCAACAAGGGGATGTAATGCTAGTAAACATCTACACTCCCAATATAGGAGCACCTAAATATGTGAAGCAATCTTGATGGACATAAAGGGAGAGATCAACAGAAATACAGTCATAGTAGGTAGGGCTTTTAATACCCTATTGACTTCAATGGATAGATCTTCCAGGCAGAAAATCAACAGAGACAGGGGCCTTAAATGACACACTAGATCAGATGGATTTAATTGATATCTTCAGAGCATTTCACCCCAAAGCAGCAGAATATACATACTTTTCAAGTGCACATGGAACATATTCTAGGATAGACCATATGCTAGGATACAAAACAAGTCTCAATAAATTTAAGAAGATTGAAATCATATCAATACCACGAAACTAGAAATCAATCACAAGAACACTGAAAAACATGCAAAGATGTGGAAGCTAAATAATATGTTATTAAATAATGAATGGGTCAACAACAAGATCAAGGAAAAAATCAACAGATACCTTGAAAGAAATGAAAATATGGACACAACAGTCCGAAGTCTGGGGGAGACTGGGAAAGCAATCCTAAGAGGGAAATCCATAGCATTATAGGCCTATCTCAAAAACAAAAAACAAAAAAGAAAACACAAGAAAAAGCTCAAATGAACAATCTAACGTTACACTTAGAGGAACTAGAAGAACAACAAACAAAGCCCAAAGTGAGTAGAAGGAAGGAAATAATAAAGATCAGAGCAGAAATAAATGAAATAGAGTCTAAAAAAGCTATACAAAAGATCAATGAATCCAAGAGCTGGTTCTTTGAAAAGAGTAAAAAGATTGACAAACCTTTAACTAGACTTATAAAGAATAAAAGAGAAATGACCCAAATAAATAAAATCAGAAATGAAAGAGGAAAAATAACAACTGACACCAAAGAAATACAAAGGATTGTTAGAAAATATTATGAACAACTATATGGCAACAAATGGGACAACCTGGATGAAATGGATGAATTCCTAGAAACATACAGTCTTCTGTAACTAAATCAGGAAGAATCAGAGAACCTTAATAGACAGATTACACCTAGTGAAAGTAAAGCAGTAATCAAAAAGCTCTCAACAAACAAAAGCCCTGGACCAGATGTCTTCACAGGTGAATTTTACCAAACATTCTGAGAAGAACTAATACCTCTCCTTCTCAAACTATTTCATAAAATTCAAGAGGTGGGAAGGCTCTCAAACTCATTTATGAGGCCAACATTATCCTACTTTCAAAACCAGATAAAGACACTACAAAGAAAGAAAATATAGGCCAATATCCCTGATGAACATAGACACTAAAATCCTCAACAAAATATTGGCAAAGCAAACACAGTAATACATCAAAAAGATCATATACCATGAACAAGTGGGATTTATTCCAGGAATATAATGTTGGTACAACATTTGCAAATCAATAAATGTGATTCACTACATAAATAAAATGAATGATAAAAGCCATATGATATTATGGATAGATGCAGAAAAAGCATTTGATAAAATCAGGACCCATTTATGATAAAAACTCTCAGCAAAGTGGATTAGAGGGAACATACCTAAACATAATAAAGGCCATATATGACAAACCCACTGCCAGCATGATACTCAATGAGCAATAACTACAAGCATTCCCCTTAAGTTTGGGAACAAGACAGGGATGTCTGCTTTCACCTCTCTTATTCAACAGACTACTGGATTCCTACCCACAGCAATCAGACAAGAAGAAGAAATAAAATACATCCAAACTGGAAAGGAATAAGTAAAAAGTAAAATAGTCATTATTTGCAGATGACATGATACTGTACATAGAGAACTGCAAAGATTCCACCAAGAAACTACTAGAACTCTGAGAAATGAATTCAGCAAAGTAGCAGCATACAAAATTAATATCCAGTTGCATTTTTATATGCCAATAACTAACTAACAGAAAGGGAAATTAAGAAAACAATCCCATTCACAATTGCTCCAAAAAGAATAGAATACCTAGGAATAAACCAAACAAAGGATATAAAAGACCTGTACTTGGAAACTTATAAGACACTGAAGAAAGAAATAGAAGAAGATACGAAGAATTGAAAGCACATACCATGTTCATGGATAGGAAGAATTAACATCATTAAAATGTCCATACTACCCAAAGCAATTTATAGATTCAATGCAATTCTTATCAAGATTTACAGACCTAGAACAAATATTTCAAAAACTTATATGGACCTACAAAAGGTCCCATAGCAAAGCAATCCTGAGAAAGAACAAAGTTGGAGGAATCACGCTGCCTAATATCACACTATAATTGGACAGATACATGCAGAATAATGAAACTAGACCACCTTCATACACCACACATAAGAACAAATTAAAAACGGATGAAAGACTTAAATGTTAGACCCCAAACCATAAAAATCATAGAAGAAAATGTAGGCAGAAAAATATAGTATATCGCTTGTAGAATTTTTTTTTATTGGATATATCTCCCCAGGCAAGGGAAACAAAAAATAAACAAATGGGACTACATCAAACTTAAAAGTTTATGCACAGCAAAGGAAATCATCAACAAAATAAAAAGACATCCCACAGAATGGGAGAACATATTCGTTGATACATCTGATAAGGGGTTAATATCCAAAATTTATAAAGAACTTACAAAACTCAACACCAAAAGAACAACCCAATTAGAAAATGGGCGAAGAAACCGAACAGACACTTCTCCAGAGATGACATACAGATGGCCAATAGATATATGAAAAGATGCTCTATGTCACTAATCATCAGAGAAGGGCAAATTAAAACCACAATGAGATATAATTTCACACCTATGACAATGGCTATCATCAATAAATCAATAAACAAGTGCCAGCCAGGATGTGGAGAAAGGGGAACACTTTTGTTCTGTTGTTGGGAATACAGATTGGTACAGCCACTGTGGAGAGCAGCATAGAGTTACCTCAAAAAATTAAAAGTGGATCTGCCTTTTGATCCAGTAATCCCACTTCTGGGAATATATCCAAAAGAACATAAGCACCCCTAGGTTCATTGCAATATTATTTATAATTGCCAAGATATGGAAATAGCCCAAGTGTCCATCAGTAGATGAGTGGATAAAACAACTATGGGACATTTACACAATGGATTACTACTCAGTAGTAAAAAAGAAGAAAATTTTACCCTTTGCAACAGTATGGATGGACCTGGAGAACATCATGCTAAGTGAAATAAGCCAGTCAGAGAAAGATAAATATCATATGATTTCACTCATATATGTAATCTAATGAGCAAACTAAGCTAACAAGGAAAATGTGGACAGACTCATACATAGATGGAGAACAGGACGATAGCTAGTGGGGGTGGGAGAGGAGGAGATGAAGGGATTGAGCCAAAAAGGAAAAAGGACTTGTGGACATGGACAACAGTGTGGTGATTTCAGGTGGGAGGATTAAATGGTAATGTGAAAAAAACAATAAAGATTAAATAAAAATAAAATTATAAGGTTTTAGTTGGAGATTTCTTATATAACACATTATCTGTATATTGCATTGTGTGTTTGCCACCCAAAGTCAAATCTCCTTCTATTACCTTCAATGCTTGGAGTCTTTCAGTCAGGGCAGCCAAGAGACCAGAGGGAAGCAGTCCTTCTTTCCCAGATCTTCTTTTTCCTCCTCAGGAAACAGGAGTGTAAAAAATCATGAGGGATGTCCACATGTTCAATGTGTGAAGGCACCAATAAAGTCCTTAAGTGTTTTTGTGGCTCTGGAAGGTCTGGAGGTAATTTCCTAAGAAATAAAGTGAAAGAAGAAAGCAAAATGAGGATTCCTTTGTAATCCTCACCAAGGCTCTAGGCAAAGGCTTTTGGTAATGGAGAATTTTAAAAGTGCCTCATAATAACTCAATAAATGTTGAGATTTGAGCTAAACATTCTTGAGCAATTGCTACAGTGCAGGATGGTAAATCAAGTCCGTTCCTGGCTTTGGCTTCTGAGTCCAAGATGGAAGCCATATGCCACGCACATCCTAGTGTTGGAGGTATGGTCTCAGGTTGTCATTTCTCTGCTGGAACTGTGGGAAGGCTACATGTCAGCAGACTCAACTGATCCTGTTTAATGTGTTTTCTACCCCTGTACCTTGTGGGAGGAAAGATTGTGACATTTTCTGGCTGAGAGTAGACTGGGTGACCTCGGGTTAAACCTTTACATATGCATACATTTTCCCCCTTATGCATGAATTTTCATGATTTTTTTTTCTCAGCTGATCCATGGCAGATAATTTGCTTTATATTATGTAAAGAGCATTAATAGCCAAGGTGAGTGAACTGTAACAAGTTCTTACTAGAGGCCATGATATTTTATCTCTTTGTTAATCAGGACCAGACTGTAAGGCTGAGGAACACCATTGTTTTTAAAGGTATCAACTGGGCCTTTTTCATGGGCCCATATTTACAAAAACCTTTGTAACAGGAATCTTGTAAATGTCTGAGGCTAGTCTCCCAGGGGGTAGAGGAACCTCAAAAATTCTGGACATTCTGATATGTGAAGAGAATGTCAGATTCCAGGGTAAGTAACTTTCAAATAAAAATTTTAGTCTGATTTCTCTTCCTATGTTTTCTTTCTTTAATTTTTAAAGGCTTATTTTATTCTCATTCAAGAGAGGGGAAGGGAGTAAGATAGACAGAGAGAGTAACATGGATATGAGAGAGCAACATGGATTGGTTACACACACACCCAGACTGGGGATCGAACCCACAACCTAGGCATGTGCCATGACTGAAATCAAACTGGTGACCTTTTGGTTACAGGATGACACTCCAACCAATTGAGCCACAGCAGCCAGAGCTTCTTATGTTTTCTTTATAACCTGTCAGCATTTCAGCACCTAGCTAAAGGAGCTTAATGTGAACCTGGAGAAGCTGATAAATGACAATAGGATACTGATATTGACCTGAGAGCAAACTAGTAAGGAGAACTTGGAGTTTCCAAAAGAACAGTGTTCATTCTTATTTTGAAAGCCGTGTCCTTCCTTAAGAAGAAAAGAGACTTTATTCTAGAGATTCCTCATCGCATTGGCTTGTCTCCCACCTTTTAGTTTGAGTTCTTCCTCTGATCTGTAGAATTCCTAACACGAGGAGCATAGTTCCTCTGGATCCAAAGCCAGTAACTATCCCTGGAACCATCATGAGAGACATTAGATCTGCTAGTTTCCTGCTGGGGTCTCTGTGTCCTGAGTCCACATTTCAGGTTCCAACCTCTAAAAGCTTTAAAAGCTGACTTTGCACAGGTGAAAAGCTTTTGTATAAAGTCATAAATAAACATTGAATCTCCTGTTGGGTGCACAGCACTTTGCTCAGTCCTATGGGGAGACACAAAAGGAATAAATCTGTGTCCCTTATACTCCGGTGGCAGGTGTGAATTATTCCAGGGCCACCAGGAACCCCTGACCAGGGACATGATACTAACCGGGGAACATTTCCAACTCAGATAATACCTGGTGCTCACAGCCAGTCTGAGTGGATTTATCCTTGTTCCTGGATAGCGTCAGAGAAAATGCAGAGCCATCACCTTTCTCATTTCCTCTAGTCTAGCAGGTTTTCTGTGTAGGAAAACAAGTGAAAACACACACACACACACACACACACACACCAGTTGTTTGTTCCAGCATGTTCTTTCAGGGTTCTCCCTGAATCCCATCCCTTCATTGAGAGGTTTTTGATGGCTCAGCTTGGGATCACTTTCAATGACTAATTCTGAATAAATGGGCTCTGTTAGAATAAAACAATAAAAGATGTGCTTTCCATGCACGCCCTATTTCAACATCAGAACAAAAGGAAAGAAAAGGTTAAAACTGAACATCTCTTTTAGCAATGAATCTTGTATGATTTATCTCTTTCCTCCTGAACAGGTCTCTCAGACTGCTAGTTTTTCTTCCCATTTTTTCTCAAGAAATTTAACCTCTATGGAGTAGTTTTCAAATGGATGAACACTTCTAACAAAAACGGCTTTCTCAATGGGTCTGTATCCTTCTGACTTTCTAAGATTTAAAAATGCATTCAGATACAAAGTCCTTCCTGTCTATGTTAGGACTACCTCCTGTCCACTCTGGCCCACTTTTCTCTAGCCACACAGCCCCACTCAATTTTAAATTGAATTTATTGGGATGACATTAGTTTGCAAAGCCGTACAGGTTTCAAGTGTACAAGTCAACCAAACCTCATCAGCACACTTCATCGTGCACCCATTGCCCCAAGCAGTCTCATTTCATTGCCATTTTCCTCCCCTTTGCCCACCTCCTCCTACTCCGACCCCTCTTTCCCTCTGGCTGTCACCACATTGGTGTCTATGTCTGTGTGATTTTAATTATATACATATATAATTAATCCCTTCACCTTCTTTCATCCAGTCTCCCAAGCCCCCTTCCCTCTGACAGCCGTCAGACTGTTCCATGTATCCATGCCACCGTTTCTATCTTGTTCATCAATTTACTTTGTTCATTAGATTCCAATTAGCATAATAATCTCAAGATCCATCCATGCTGAGCCCCACTCATTTTTAATCCAGTTTTATTTGTTTGATTAATTTTTTGTTCTGTCCTCTTGTTTGGACTATGCTCTCCATGAGGGCAAAGACCATGTCTGTTCTGCTTCCCACTGTATCCCCAGCACCTAGCAGAGCATCTCCATATAGGAAAATCTCATTAAAATATTTGTTGAATGAATGAATACAATAATATGTTCATAATAAGTGACATATTGTGGTTTTCTTAACCAAGTAAAAGTGAAATGCAGGGCACAGCAAGAGTGGGTGGTAAATAATGCCAGATATGTCAGAATTGGGTTTTTGGAGAGTGGAGCAGATTGCAAAGAAGCTAACAAAGCTGACAAGTCAGGTGAAAGTGCCTGGTTTGCTGGGAGCCATTCTGCCTGTTTTCAGGAACTGTAGCCCCATTACCAGACAAAAAGGTCCCGTGGGTAGAGCTGAGTGAAAAGGCCTTGGGGACATAAGCCACTTAGGAGACAGAACATTTCCTCCTGGCAGGAGCACAACCCCTGCCTTCCTCACTTTACCCTGCTTGGCCCGGGCAGATGACTGGTTAGCCAATGATGGGTAAGACCCCTCAAGGGAGGGGCAACCTAAGACAGGCACAGTCATGATGGGCTATCAGGGAAGGACTTAGGGGTCTACAGAGAAGGGGCAGAAAGACTCTCATCCCTTGGCTTTCTCACAGCCTGAGTCCTCAGTCTTTCTGTAAAGTCACCTAGTCTCTTGGCTGCTTTGCTCTCCCTGCCTGACTCAGCCTGGAACAATGCCAGAGGGAACTGCAACTTTGTACTGGAACAGATGGCTCCTGGGGGGAAATCTGGCCAGAGAAAGAATATACATTTTTTTCCTTTGAGGCTTGCTCTGCCCTGTTGCTATGAAACAGACACAAGCTAAACCCGACCCTGACCAGAGACAATCCCTGTGTTTCTTCAACTATTATCTGTAAATGATGTCAGTTTTTCATGACTGTAGCTTTTGGAACATTGGTTGATGAGCTTTATGTGCATACTATGTATCTCTGTGTGAGCTGAACTCAATAAAAATGCAGGAAAGGAAAGTTTCAGGACCCTTCTCCTCTGAGAGACTGGTCACCTGTCTCCCCCCCCCCCCCCCAGCAGATCACGTCTTGGTAGATTTATTCTCATCCGTAACTTGGGGGAGCTCTGCAGGTGGAGCCCTCCCATCCCCCACATAGAGGTGAATGCCCACAACTGGCCCGGAGTCAGAGAAGTTAAGAAAGGATCCAGGGAGGGTGGGCATTTGTAAACCTGGTCGTGCTTCATATCAATGAGGTGGCTCAGCACATGGAGACAATGTGTGTGAGCCACAAAATGGTCACTGCCTCCTTCCACCCCCAAAATCTCACATGAGAATCCCTCTTGTGGCCTGCACTAACCAAAAACATAGGGGAAAGGAAATTCTGGAAAACGTGGTTCAGCCTACCCAAGTTGGCACCTTACAAAGTCATTATAGTAGGAACTCACTATTTGTTAAATAGGTGAATGAATGAATGAAGGGGCATGGCAGCAACAGGCATTTGTCCATCTGGTCTCACTAGAATGAGAGCTCCATGAGAGATGGATTTTTTTCTCTGATTCATTCATTGCTACATTCCCATCACCTAAAATGGCTCCTGGTCCATGTAGGTGCTTCGTAAAAATTTGTGGAGCCCTGGCTGAGTGGGTTGGTTGATTGGAGCATCATACCATAGACCAAAACAAACATTGGGGGTTTGATTCCTGGTCAGGTGCATACCTGGGTTGAGGGTTCAATCCCCAGTCGGGGCATATGGGAGGCAGCTGATCAGTGTTTCCCTTTCACATTGATGTTTCTCTCTCTCTCCTTTTCCTCTCTCTCTAAAATTAATAAAAACATATCCTAGGGTGAGGATTAAACATTTAAAAAATTTTGTGGAATGGGAGAGAACCAAGATGAAGGTGTAGGTAGACACACTGCACCTTCTCGCACAACCAGAACTGACAGAAAATCGAACAGCAAGGAAGTCCGACACCAAGGAGATAAAAAATAAACATTCATCCAGACCGGTAGGAGGGGCGGAGACGGGCAGCCGGGGTGGAGTGGACTCGCGTTGTCATGCTGGGACTGAGACTGGCAGAGTGTGGGACAAATGCGGCAGGCAGTCAGACCACTAGAAGACCCTGCAGCCCTACATTCACACACAGATAAACTGAGAGGGCCGGACTCAGAGTGGCAGAGAATAGGGCAGGCAGTGCGGCAGGGAGCACCCCATGGTCCCACATTTTCGCATACATAAATTGGGAGGAAGGGTGGGGGAGCAAGCAGAGCACGTAACCCACGGCTCCAGCGCAGGGAAATAAAGCCTCAAACCTCTGATTGAAAGTGCCCGTGGGGATTGGGGCGGCAGCAGGAGAGACTCCCAGCCTCACGGGAGAGTTCATTGGAGAGACCCACAGGGGCCTAAAGCGTGCCCAAGCCCACCCACTTGGGAACCGGCACCGGAGGGGCCCAATCTGACTGTGGGTAGCAGAAGGAGTGACTGTAATCCGGTGGAGAGTGGAGCAAGCGCCATTGCTGCCTCTCGGCCCCTCCCCCACATACAGTGACCAGTGTTAGCCCACCCTGGGGAACACCTAAGGCTCTGCCCCTTTACATAACTGATGAGCCAAGACAAAAAAAATGGTCCAAATGGAAGAACAGATCAAAGCTCCAGAAGAAATACAACTAAACAACGAAGAGATAGCCAACTATCGGATGCACAGTTCAAAACACTGGTAATCAGGATGCTCACAGAATTGGTTGAATTTGGTCACAAATTAGATGAAAAAATGAAGGCTATGCTAAGAGAAACAAAGGAAAAGGTACAGGGAACCAACAGTGATGCGAAGGAAACTGGGACTCAAATCAATGGTGTGGACCAGAAGGAAGAAAGAAACATCCAACCAGAAACGAAGGAAGAAACAAGAATTCGGAAAAATGAGGAGAGGCTTAGGAACCTCCAGGACATCTTGAAACGTTCCAACATCTGAATTATAGGGGCGCCAGAAGGAGAAGAGGAAGAGCAAAAAATTGAAAACTGATTTGAACAAATAATGAAGGAGAACTTCCCTCATCTGGCAAAGGAAATAGACTTCCAGGAAGTCCAGGAAGCTCAGAGAGTCCCAAAGAAGCTGGACCCAAGGAGGAACACACCCAGGCACATCATAATTACATTCCCCAAGATTAAACAGAAGGAGAGAATCCTACAAGCAGCAATAGAAAAGGACACAGTTACCTACAAAGGAGTTCCCATAAGACTGTCAGCTGATTTATCCAAAGAGACCTTACAGGCAAGAAGGGGCTGGCAAGAAGTATTCCACGTCATGAAAGGCAAGGACCTACATCTAAGATTACTGTATCCAGCAAAGCTATCATTTAGAATGGAAGGGAAGATAAAGTGCTTCTCAGATAAGGTCAAGTTAAAGGAGTTTATCATCACCAGGACCTTATTATATGAAATATTAAAGGGATTTATCTAAGAAAAAGAAGATAAAAAATAGGAACAGTAAAAATGACAGCAAACTCACAGTTATTAACAACCACACCTAAAACAAAAACAAAAGCAAACTAAGCAAACAAGTAGAACAGGAACAGAACCACAGAAATGGAGATCACATGGAGGGTTATCAACAGGGGAGTGGGAGGGGGAGAGAGGAGGGGAAAGGTACAGAGAATAAGTAGCATAAATGGTAGGTAGAAAATAGGGGGAGGGTAAGAATAGTATAGGAAATGTAGAAGCCAAAGAACTTATAAGTATGACCCATGGACATGAAGTATAGGGGGGGAATGTGGGAGGGAGGTGGTGGGCAGGGTGGAGTGAGGGGGGGAATGGGACAACTGTAATAGCATAATCAATAAATATATTTTAAAAAAGAAAAAGATTAGGGTGATTGGAAGATGGTTTGTAATGGTTAGTTTAAGGAGTAGGGTCAGTTTTAAGATTAGGATTGTGTTAAATGTTTTAGTTTAGTATTAGAATTCGGGTTAGGTTATGATGAGGTTTAGGGATAGTGTCAGGGTTGGAGTTAGGATGAGGCTGTGTGTGAATGTTAATGTGAGGGTGAGTGTGAGGCAGAGGGTGAGTTTCAGGGTGACAGTGAATGTTAGTGTTAAAATAAGAATTAGTGTTAAGCTTATGGGGAAGGTGATGGTGAATATTAAATTTAGGATTAAAGTTTGATTTGGGTTCTATATAGAATTAGGTTACAGTTATAGTTAAGGTGAGGGTGAGGTTGAGGGTTAGGGTTAAGGTAACGATAAGGGTAAGAATGAGGATGAGTGTTAAGTTTAGGTTTAGGGTGAGAGTAAAATTTAGAATGTGGTTTATAGTAAGAGTTTTTTTAGTATTTAAGTTAAGATGAGTTTAAGGGTTCAGTTTAATGTAGGGTTAGTGTGAGGCTTAAGGTCAGGGTGAGGTTGAGTGCAACATTTTGGTTACTATTAGGATGAATGTGACTATGAGATTTAGGATTAAAGTAATGCTTAGTGGTATAAATGAAGATAAGTTTAGCATTAAGGTTTTTAAGTAGTCATTTACAAACTCAAACGTGCATGTATAATTTATGACATAAAATGCAATCTATACCTTTCTAAGCTCTAGGAAAAAATTATAACTAGAACAATCTATTTCAATATTCAATCCAATTCTCATTGTGTGAAATCTGTAATGAACATTTGAACACTTAAATTAACTCATTCCAAAGGAGATTTTTGCAAACTCTTGTAAGCAGAGTATATAAATAGTTATTTAAAACTCTAGTAATTGGCATGTGTGGCAGAGGAGCCTGGAGAGGAGGTACCAGAGCATACATCATTTTTTAGTGAAAATTTAGCAGGCTCAACTGGAATGGTAACTATCATCTGGCCCCATGGTATTTACAGAGGCTTATTGTAACTGCAAGTATAAGGACTGAGAGAAGAAAATCCTTACTTGATTGATTTTACTCAGAAGTATCTGATTCCAGTTTTTGCCAAAAGATGGGGAGAAGGAGGATGGCGGCAAGATAGGTGGGAGCAGAGTCCACTTCCCCCTGCACACCGGTCAAACACCTAGTCGATCTTCTGAGGAACAGAGTGAACAGCCAATGGTCTCCCAGCATATACGAAGATTGGAGGCCAAAACTGTAGAGGATATTGAAAAATCAGATGGTAAGCAGAGTGCTTCAGGACAATAAGGTCACTGGGACCAGCACAGGGACCAGGGTGGCTGCAGAACCAGGCTCAGTGCCTGCTGGGTCCGCCACAGGATTCTTGGGAGAGAGCCAGGTCAACGGCTCCCTCCCCTGCCAAACAAGGTTTGAACAGCACCAGGAGGGACCTGGATGCTTGAAGTCCTAGTGGGGAATAAGGATGAAGTGGCAAACACACAGGTACAGGGTGTACCGGCTGAGACTGTGGACTCCTGCTGGGAAGAGTTGGGTCGTAACAGACCCTGACCTGGATAGTCACCCGTCTGGTTGGAGACTTGGGCTGTGTGAGAGGGCAGGTGCTTGTTTGGAGTGACAGGCTTGAAGAGGAGGCATTTTTTCAAAAACAAACAAACTAACAAACAGAAAAACCCAAGAGGCACTCAGCAGATGTTTAGGGAATCTCCCACAGTAGCCGACCCCACCTCCCCTAGCTGTGCCTGTGCAGTCTCCGCAGCCTCAGCCATGGGCCCACCTCTGCTGCCAGGACTGTGACTGTGCCCCTACCCCTGGCAGAAGCTGCAGAGGGTACCCAACTGTGCCCGTGACCCCAGTGGAATGCCACTGACCCAGTCACCCCCTGCAATGCTGCAGCTGCTGTTGCAGCAGCGGAGGCCAGCAGGTGCCAGCAGGTGCCCAACATCACCGGCCCACAACTGTGCTCCCACTGCAGCAGTGGAGGCCCAGCACTCATGCTTGCAGCTCCAGGGACAGAGCACACCTGATTCTGCCACCCAGAGGCACTTGGTGCCCAACTCCACCGCCCCAGGTGCAGGAGCAGATGAGGCATGCACCAGCATCTGCCTCTGAGGATAGCAGCCACAGTGGCACCCCTGCCCTGCAGGGCCCACTGGCTCTCTAAGAGAAAGGCAGAGACGCCTCCACAGAGGAGAGCAGCAGGGCTCAGGGAGTCAGCAATTCCTACAAAGACTTAACTCAGTGTGGCGCAGGGGGGCTGAACTACACTGAAGAGACTCTGAGAGTCCCTAGCATCTAGGACAGTAAAGAGCAAGAAGGTGGTGTGTGAGTTGCTCCTAATTGGTGCACCTCAAGGACGGCACAACTGGTGGACTGAAGGTGTAGGCCAGGCACAGAAGGGCACTGGGGGCCTGGCCTCGAACTGAGGAACTGGGCTGGAGACCAGGCAACTGAGAAGAGTGCAGCTCAGACCTGGCCCCCATCCCTGCAAAACCACAGGAAGGGAGAAAAGCAAAACCAGTCTTCCCTCAGCCTGCTGCAGCCAGGAAGACCAGCAGAACTGGCTTGGCTCGTTTAAAGCCAGCAGGAGGCTTCTTCTTCTTTGTTTAAATTACTTCTTCCTTCCTTCCTTCCTTCCTTCCTTCCTTCCTTCCTTCCTTCCTTCCTTCCTTTCTTCCTTCCTTCCTTCCTTCCTTCCTCCCTTCCTTCCTCCCCTCCTTCCTTCCTCCCTTCCTTTCTTTTTTTATTCCTCCTTCCTTCCTTCCTTTTTTTTTTTAAATTCTCACAAAAGACAATAAAACCTGGAGCTGTGAAAGGACCAGAGTTAGACCCAAAGAGGGGTCATCCCAACAACTACTGGAGCTCCTACCCTTCGCAACAGCTTCAATGGATCTGGAGAGCATTATGCTAAGTGAAATAGGCCAGTTGGTGAAAGACAAATACCATATGATCTCACCTGTAACTGGAACCTAGTCAACAAAACAAACAAGCAAGCAGAATATAACCAGAGACATTGAAATTAGAGCAAATTGACAGTAACCAGAGGGGAGGTGGGAGGGTATAATGTGGGGGACAGGGAGAAGGACTGTCAAGGAACCTGTATAAAGGAGACATGACAAAACCAAAGCGGGGTAGGATCAAGGGTGGGAAGTGGGGATGGCTAGAGAGGGGGTGAGTGGTTGGGGATAAATTGAGACAACTGTACTTGAACAACAATGAAAAATATGGAAAAAGGAATAAAAACGCTTATCTCAGAGGGCTGTTTGAGAGTTAAATGTGTTATAAGATGGTTAAATAACAATAGTTTTATTTTAAAGTACTGCGTTTTTAAAAAATTACTAAGATATAATGGCTTTCACTGCCACATTAGACCAGTTTAACCTAAGAGAAATGAATGGAGCATTTCATCCAAAAGCTCCAATTTACACATTTATTTCTGGTGCACATGAAACATTTCCCAATATAGATAATGTGCTTGGCTACAAGCTAGCCTCATTAAATTAACAAAATTTTAAATTATATCAAATATATTTTCTGAACAAAATTGTAGGAAACTAGAATGAACTATATAAAAAAGGAAAGTTCAAATATTGCTATTACCACAAACTTCGCTTTCTGGGAAACCCAAAAATTGTCAACAAAATAAGTTAAGGAGCATAACTTACAAAGAATTCCTCAGGCTTCCCCCCCACCCCCACCATGTACTGGGCTCTAAGTCTCTCTACAAATACTGGCTATCGTAAATCACATTGCAATAAATACAGGAGTGTCACCAAACAGCAGTTTGGCTTCTGCTGCCCACTAACGCCCTCCAGAGGCACAAATTCCAGAGGCAAAACTTTCACAGGCAAAGGTTTGATGATAAAGAAATGGAGTCTTTATTCAAAAGCAGATACCGAAGCGTATCAAGTCACAGATTTAATCACCTAATCGTATCAATTAAGGCTAAACTCCAACACCTAAGTTATCCTAGCTTTTCCCTGTTAGTTTCTAGTTATCTTGTTTCTATAGGGTTATTTTACAAAATGTAAACAACATAATATAAAAAAAACTACACAGTTCTGGAAGAATGGCAGACTTCTGCCTCAGAGCCTATTCCCTCAGAGCCACCCAAAGAATAAGCCTGCCACCCTCTGCCAGGCCAGCTCGACCCTGGGCTGTGCCCAGAGTTCCTACCCATAGAAAATGCCATCCCATGGAAAATGCAGGCAGCTGCAGCACAACCATCTAGGCATTCTGGAGGAAGAATAGCCTAAGAGCGAGCCTAAGAGCAAGCCTAAGAGAGCCTGAGCCAGCTCAGGAGCCAGAGAGCTCCAGCCAGACTGAGAATCCCCCAGACAGAGAAAGCCAGCCCTCTTATTTCCATTGGCTCTGCAGGCTTTCAGACTCTCAGCCAATCCCGTCCTAGACTCCCCACCATTGTCTCAGCAAACTCCTCCTACAGCCCCTCCCTACTTCCCCAATGATCTGAGTTATCTTAATCAGATCTATCTGTATCAGGGGGGCATATACTTTTTCAAATTAGTGTTTCAAGTTTCTTCAGGTACAGTTCCAGAAGTGGAAATGCTGGGTGTGTTGTGATGATTCAAGATGGGACAGGTTAACATAATTCAGGCAGATGGAAGAATGTTCATGGAGCCATTGGGATGTCTGACATGCCTTCCTTCAAGGGTGGGCAATCAACACACACTGCAAGCTGTGTGTTCCCCTACATGTCTCTGCATGTCACCTGCCCCCTCTGTGTGGTCATCCCCAGCATGACACCCATCAGGGATTCCCTACTCCCTTCAATACTAGAGACAAAACCAGCAGGGTGCCAACAGATTTATGCAACAGAGCTTCATATGCATGAAGCTTCACTACTTGCAGTGAAGCACAAACAGAGCTTCACTATGCATGTGAGCCCACTCAAGGCTATGGGAACAGTTTATCAGACCCAGTCCCAAGGCTATGAGAACACTACTTATCAGGCCTGCTCTCAAGGTTATGAGAAACTGCTTCACTTAGTTGCCCAGACACTTGTGTGAGGAAGCCAGACTGTCTCTGTTTACCCTACACTGGGTTATTAGGGAATTAAATTTTTAATTTTTTTGAAGAAACTATGTAGTATTTTCTATGATTGCTGCAGTAGTTTGCATTCTCAACACAGTGCATGAAAACATTTACACAATTCAATACTCTTCAAGTATAAAAAAGAGGAAAAGATATCTTTTGTAAAAGTATCAATGGATGGAGGGTATATTATGCTAAGTGAAATAGGCCAGAAAAGAAAAATACCACATGAATTCATTTATATGTATAATATAATTAATAAAATAAACAAACAAAATACAGAACCATAGATACTAAATACAGATTGACAGATATCAGCAGAGATGTGTTTGAAAGTTCCTCATAAACAATGAAAAAAATAGACAGAAAAAAAACCTCTTAGACAAAGACAAATGCATGATGACCAAAGAAGGGAAGAGGGTAAAATAGGGAAAAAATAATTATTGATAGACAAATACTTGACTTTGGATAATGAAAACACAATAATATAGACCAGTAATGTCTAATAAAATTGTACGCTTGAAACTTTTATTGATTTATTATGCAACATCATCCCAATAAATTCAATACAAAATAAATAAATAAAAACTCCTCTACATGTTTCTTTGGTCCTTGTTCTGGAATTCAAAAACAAAAAACCTGAGGTAAAATAGCTACCCCTGAATATACATTGCCTTTAAAAAAATAACACTGGAACTCTTGAGAATAAGTGTCATCATCAGTGAATTGAAGTCAGAAAACTCCAACGTCAATTCCCACAATTCTGCCATCTTTGGGAAGAGGAAGCATTTCCCTTCCATCTCAAACTGGGCTTCTCAGGCTAATCACTTCTGATCACCCACAGCCGCCCCTAAGTGAGAGCAGCACCAATCTTCTCAGAAACCCAGGTATTGTGGACTGATAAAGTTCTGCCAGTCCCCTGGGTTATTTATTTCCTCTTGTAAAATAGAAACAAGCATTTCTATTTCTCAGGTGTGTGTGGAGAATGTTTGCCCCTCTGTCATCGGACGTAGAAGTCTGTGTTATAGTGGCACACTATCCTCTGTTTGGGGTGTGATTATCAACAATCTAGGACTCACCCTTGGTCCAATATAGACGCTGCCCAGAACCCACCACTCCACATCCTCCCTGGGGTTACCCTTATAATTTCTTATCTTTGGCTATATTTTATGTTTGTGGTGGGAACACAATGCCCCCAGTTGCAAACTGTTTATTTTTAATTGTTATATATTTTGTGCTTTATGTTTATTTGTTATGAAGCTAGTTTGTAGTTATATTGAGACAGTGTCTCTGGAGGACACTCATTTGGTTCCTAAACCTAAACAGTGCTGTGCTGCAGCCAGTGAAGGCCTAGCAGGTCCACTCTAGATTTGAGGAGATGGAAGAAAATGCATGGACCTGTGGGGATGCTTGACATGCCCTTATTCATGCATGGGCAAGCCACGCACACTGCAAGCTGTGTGTATCTCTGGTGAGAAGCCCCTACCTGCTTAAGTATTAGAGACAAAAAATCCAGCAAAAAGCCAGAAAATTATGTAACAGCATGATTCTATGCGTGCAAAACCACTTCATATTATAGGAACCATTTACCGGACCCAGTCCCAAGGCTATGAGAACAATACGTATCAAGCTAATTCAAGGTTATGGGAAAACTGCTTCCATTAGTTACCCAGACACATCGGTGAGGAAGCCAGACTGCCTCCATTTACCCTCCAAGTGCTTTATATGGGTGGTGAACTGCTGTCATTGTTATCTCTGTTCTCCATACTTAAGAAAGCATGTCAACATCAATGTGATCAAGACCTCTTTTCCTATTTCAGCCTTACATGTAGAGGGAAAATTTTTTATCTGTATGTTTTTATTTGTACTCCTTAACTGAATGTGAATATAACTTCCACTACATGTGAT
The DNA here is from genome assembly GCF_022682495.2 of Desmodus rotundus. Taxonomy (NCBI): domain Eukaryota; kingdom Metazoa; phylum Chordata; class Mammalia; order Chiroptera; family Phyllostomidae; genus Desmodus; species Desmodus rotundus. The sequence continues at coordinate 105,303,698 of NC_071388.1, forward strand.
GTGCTTTTAGGCAAATTAAATAAAAACATAGAGTGGAAAGTTCACTCTATCAAATTTCTGAATTAGAAACAGAATCTCTGCCACAGAAGTTAATTTTTCTTAATTTAGATGAACAGCCACCAGCAGACACAGAAAATGTTTGATAACTGACTGCATATTGAATTAAAATATTCAAGGTAGAAAAGAAAAAGTATCTTTAATTATGTGCCATAGAATAAACAAAGGAGATGTCATTTAAACAACAATTATAAAAAAGAACTGGGCAAGAGAGATAATGGGGAGTGCAACTGGCTATTATTCTAATCAAACAATGTTGAATCCACTTGTAGCTAGTTAATCAAAGTTGCTTTATTTTGCTCCCAGTTGCAAAAGATCATATAAAAGCTGTATATAGAACAATCTCTAGATAAGTATTTTGATATATTTCCCTGTGTCTGGCAGCATAGGTAAAAGATGTAGAGCTGGATTCTTATTTCCTCTGATATTCATGTCTTTCTGTCTTTATTCCACATATAGTTTCAGAAAGGAAGTGCCCAGGATGCAGAGCAGAGTACAAGGGGTGACCTAGATGTCTTTGGTACAAGTTTCTGATCCTAATGTCATTTCTGCCAAACCAAAAAACCAAAAAAACACCTCCCCCCCAAACCACACACACACACACACACACACACACACACACACACACACACACATGCGCGCGCGCGCGCAATTGGTGGTTCTCAGCAGGTCTCATCATTTTTCTCCCTTTTATTTTTCCAATAGGATACACTCATTTTTAGCAGCAACAGTTCTTCTCTCTTCTTTTTTTTCCACTTAAGACAGGGAATACTTGATTCAAAGCCATCAGAGAAATGAACTGGTTGGGTCTGTAACAAAGCATCATGTTTTAAAGCATAGGCCAGTGATTGTATATAAGTATACACCGCTACATAAAAATTAACTGATCAGACCACAACTTTTCAATGTTTAAGAAAGAATTGGCTTCCCTGTAAAAACAGCACCGTTGTGACATTTTAACTTTAGTATTCCTCTCCTTTTTCCTCACCCTCTCCTTCGACACAATCCACACCAACCTCCTCACAATCCTTCTCTAGGGCAGCCATGTCCTCACAGGCCTCAGAAAACTCTCCTTCCTGCATGCCCTCACCCATGTAGCAGTGGACAAAGGCACACTTGGCATACATCAGGTCAAATTTGTGGTCCAGGAGAGCCCAGGCCTCAGCAATAGCTGTGGTGTTGCTCAGCATGCACACAGCTCGCTGTACTTTGGCCAGGTCTCCACCAGGTGCCACAGTTGGAAGCTGGTAATTAATGCCAACTTTGAAGCCAGAGGGGCACCAGTCCACAAACTGGATGGTACACTTGGTCTTGATGGTGGCAATGGCAGCATTGACACCTTTGGGAACCACATCACCATGGTACAACAGGCAGCAAGCCATGTATTTACTGTGGCAAGGGTCACACTTCACCATCTGGTTTGCTGGCTCAAAGCACACATTGGTGATATCTGCTACAGAAAGCTGTTCATGGTAGGCTTTCTCAGCAGAGAAGACAGGGGCATATGTAGCCAGAGGGAAGTGGATGCAGGGATAGGGCACAAGGTTGGTCTGGAATTCAGTCAGATGGACATTCAGGGCTCCATCAAACCTGAGGGAAGCAGTGATGAAGGACACAATTTGACCTATCAACCTATTGAGGTTAGCATAGGTTGGGCGCTCGATATCAAGGTTTCTATGAGAGATGTCGTAGATGGCCTCATTGTCAACCATGAAGGCATAATCAGAGTGCTCCAGGGTGGTGTGTCTGGTAAGGATGGAGTTGTAGGGCTCCACTACAGCTGTGGAAACCTGAGGGGCTGGGCAAATGGAGAACTTGAGCTTGGACTTCTTGCTATAATTGACAGAGAGATGCTCCATTAGCAGGGAGGTGAACCTGGAACCACTTCCCCCACTAAAGCTGTGGAAAACCATGAAGCCCTGAAGACCTGTGCACTGGTCAGTCAGTTTCCAAATTCAGCCCAAGATGAGGTCAATGGCCTCCTTGCCAATGGTGTAGTGTCCACGGGCATAGTTATTGGCAGCATCTTCCTTGCCTGTAATCAGCTGCTTAGGATGGAAGAGCTGGTGGTAGGTACCAGTGCGAACTTCATTAATGACTGTGGGTTCCAGGTCTACAAACACTGCCCTGGGCACATGCTTGCCAGCACCTGTCTCACTGAAGAAGGTGTTGAAGGAGTCATCTTCCCCTGCCAATGGTCTTGTCACTTGGCATCTGGCCATCAGGCTGGATGCCACGTTCCAGGCAGTAGAGCTCCCAGCAGGCATTGCCTATCTGGATACCAGCCTGCCCAACATGGATGGAGATGCACTCACATATGGTTGCTGCTTTGAGGCTGCTGAGTGGATGGCGGAGAGGAAGAAGAGAAGTTGTTGCTTCTTACAGTTTGACTCTTAGGAGGTCGATGTAAGAGGACCTCTCTTTCTTCTTTATTATTCTTGTTTTTGTGGTTCTTTAGGAAATGACATGGTCAAGCATTCTGTCCAGGACACACAGACTATGCAGTGAGATGATAAAACATTTGAACCACTTGTCAACTAGAGCGGCATTTGAAGAACCTTCTGACTTAAGGTTTCTTTTGACACTCGAAAGAAAAAAAACATCCTTGCACAGAACCAGCACTCTGGCACCACAGTTCTGGCTTTGGAAGACTCTGAGCTCTGCACGCAATTGTGCTACAAGGGCCTACAAGTAGTCAATGTGAAGACTGGGTAACAGACAAATCTTCAGCCTTCCCACACTGGGACATTATGCAGAAACTGTGATGATCCTAGAAAAACTCTTCCCATCCACCGTGCTACAGGGCCAGAGAAAAGCATTTCTAAATATATGCACACATGAAAATGAGGCTTTAACACTACAAATATCCATCATTAAGAAAAAAAATTAGGCTCTAAGTTATCAAAATCTTTAAGATGAGATTTAAGATGAGAAAGGCATCATTATTTCCACCTAAATATAGTTGAGTGTGTGTGACAGGGGAGGGGGTGCAAGTCCATAGTGACAGAAAAGCTTTAGGACCCTGGAATACACATATTGTGTTAAGGTAAGACAAAAGCTGATAGATGTAGTCATCAATGAAAATTTTTTCAGCAAATTTTTTTCATCTCCATGTGGTGTGCTGCACTTTATTTCTTCAATAATTGTTGCCAAGCTCAAGCACCACAGGTTTTAAGCCCCAAACAGTAGATGTCCTCTCTAAGTTCTGAATAACAAAACAAATAGATTTGTCATGAAAAACATGAATTCTTCTGTTGTTACCAATGACTGTGTTGCTAGGCAAATTCCAGAACTATAGACAAAGCAAGGAAATGAGAACGGCTTAGAAAACTGGTTTTGTTGTGAACTTTTGGGGCAATGCTCTTATTACAAGCTATTAATACATCTAACAAATTTCATTGAGCCATAATTGCATAATTCTCCTTCACCCACTAAAATCAAATATACATTTAAAACTCAATATTTTTTAACCTTATGTCCACATTTCCCTCTACGCATGTTCTTAAAGATTGGGATTTTGGAATGAGCTTAAGATGCTAATTCTTTTGTGGTTCATGGTGATGTTGTTTACAATAGGCCCCTTCCTGGTTCTCTTAGTGTGAAAATGACACTCGCTTGTTCCCGAAGAATGTTCTCTCCTCCAGGGTCCACCACAAGTGTCCCACTTTGTCTATGGTATTGAGTTTCCATGTGGAACTACTGTGTACATGACTAGCTATCTAATCACCTACATGGCGTTCAAGACATTCCAATATATCCTGGCACAACTATTTATTTGTTTGTTTGTTTGTTTGTTTATTGTTGTTCAAATTCAGTTGTCTGCATTTTCCCCCCACAACTCCCCCTACCCCAGCCATCCCCATCTCCCTCCCCTGATCACACCCCCTTGGTTTTGTCTATGTGTCCTTTATAGTTGTTCCTGAAAACCCTTCCCCCTTTCCTCCCATTATCCCCTCCCACCTCCCCTCTGGTTACTGTTAGTTTGTTCTTAATTTCAATGTCTCTGGTTATATTTTGCTTGCTAGTGCAATACCTTACTAGGTGAACACTGGCCACCTTCTCAACAAAAAGTGACTCCGCCCACCTCCAGGTTGTGTTTTGGGAATACCCTCTCATCTCAATGGGCTTCAGTTTGCCAGTATGAAAGGTAAGGGTTCATAAATAAGCCTGGCATAACACCAGCCATGACAGGCGCTTATCTGGTGCCTAGCTCTAAGGAACATACAGCTGGACATACTGTCACTGTGCAGGTTTATGAATTTATACTCACACATGAAAAGCCACCTGTCTTTTTCTTCTTAGGCCTGTTGCCATTTTGAGCCTGGAAATGCACATTGAAAGCAACCTGTCCTGTATTTTTAGATGTCATCCATGGGGTCCTGAGTATTGTCCTGTCTGTGGCCACATTAGGGATCTCTAAAAGTAACAATAAAGGTCTAGGCCAACTCAAGTATTTGGGGTAAATTTGGATTAATTCCTCTTGCAAGTATGCATATGATACACCTGCTACATGCAGACATGATCTCAGACATTTAGCATAACTCAGTGAAAGAAGTGATCACAATCCTGGGCTTTAGTTTTAGTCAAAGTGTCAGACAGTCCCCTTAGACATCATTTGAAGTCTCTTTTTTATATGTCAGGATGGTATCCTCATAATCTTCTGTGCATCTGGAGGTATTTCCAAAAGCTGACCCAAAGGATGGGTTACAAGATCACATACAAAATTAAGTGATTTTGCATCCATAATAAATATCTCATATATTTACAGAACATGTCTTTTGAAAGAGCATATAACTGTATATAAGAAGGCCCTGGCGTAATCCGAGCTAGTCTGAAGGTGTGACCTCTTCTTTTCTTTCCCACTGCAGCAGCTGGCCCATCCCTGGTGCCCTTCACCCTCACTTTAGCATCACTGACCTGTGCTATACAGAGCACATACAGCCAGAATCTCTGAAGTGAGTCCCACAGAGTTAGTTGTAAAAAGACTGATGAGAGCCCCTGATGAGAAAACCCTATTTCCTATTATCAGGTTATTTTTTACTCTCCCTGAGTTTAACTGCTATACCATTGGAAGAAGATATGGAGGGCTGGTGTGGCAGAGAATTTCACATTCAGACTTGAACCTGACACTGATAAGGGATGAGAACTTAAAGAAGTGAACTTGTTGATTGCATTCTCATTTGTAAGAGCATGATTTAAAAAGTGGTTACTTCAAAAAGACGTTTTTAATATTTTTAATTGAATATACTGGTATAACATTAGTTATTAAATTTATAAAGGTTTCGAAAGTGTAACTCTATAATAAGACGTGTATATTGTGCTGTGTGTCCACCACTCAAAGTTGAGACTCCTAATGTTTCCTTTAAAAGTTAAATGTGGTATGAGATGCTTTTAAAAGTCATGTTATTTTAAAATACTGTATTCTAATCAATTTAAGACCTTGTCTTGGTCAGATGGCTCAGTTGGTTTAAGTGTTGTCCATTGCACCCAAAATTTGTAAGTTCAAATTTTGGCCAGAGCACATATTTATGTTGCAGAATTGATCCCCAGTCGAGGTGCACAGGAAAAACAATGATTAATGTTCCTTTCTCATATTGATATTTCTCTTCTCTCTCCCCCCCCACTTCCTCTGTTTCCCTTCCTTTCTCTCTAAGACAATTAAAAAACATATTTTCACATGAGGATAAAAAATATTTAAAACAATACTAATGACCTTACCATCAACATTGGACTGGATTGATATTGAAAACATTTATAGAGCATTTAAAGCAAAAACTGCATTTAGTGCATTCTTTGTGTACATGGAACATTTTTTAAGACAAATCTAGTACTAGGCCACAAATCAAGTCCCAATAAATTTTAAAAAATATTAAATTATATCCTCCATATTATGACCTAAATTGTAAGAAACTTGAATTCAAGTATCAAGAAAAAACAGAAACAACTCAAGTAATTGAAGAATAACCAACAGGTTTGTAAACATCCAATAGATCAAAGAGACTAACAAAACCCACCCCGCACAGAACCTACGTTCAGACACACAAAAATAGAAAAACAACTTAACTAAATCTGTGACACAGCAAAAGCATTTATAAGAAGAAAATTTATAGCTGTAAGGACTACTTAACAGGAGAAAACATGAAAAAAACATTTCAATTTATTCTTCAAGAAACCAGCAAAAACACAAAAAAATCATGTAGAAGAAAAAATATATCAGAGCAAAAATAAATTGGTAAACAAAGAAAAGGCTAATAAAACTAAGTGATAATTCTTTGAAAAAATATTTAAAATTTACAAGCTTCTTGTAACTTGTCAAGCAGGAAAACAACAAATAAATAAAATTCATAAAAAAAGGCTTTAACTCACACTACAGATAAGAATCATTAAAGAATGCTATGAAAGTTTACCTGCAGTTTCATCTACAACACACACAGGAGAAATGCAGGGACTGGTAAGATTCCCACATGGGATCATAGTTGTGGCCTTACTTCTGTTGGCCTGCCCTGGGCTGCCATAACTGACCTGAGTCTCCACACTGCTGAGTGACCATAGGCTTTATTTTATTTTATTTTTTTAATGGCATCAGTCTTTTATTTTTATATTTAATGTGACCATATCCAAGGGACCTATATTTTTTTATTGTTGTTCAATTACAGTTGTCTGCATTTTCTCCCTACCCCTCCACCCCACCCCAGCCAGACCCACCTCCCTCCCCCCTCCCCCTTGGTTTTGTCCTTTATAGTAGTTCCTGAAAACCCCTCTCCCCACTATCCCCTCTCCACTCCTCTCTGGCTATTGTTAGATTGTACTTAACTTCAATGTCTACAAGAGATTGCAGTCACTGTCTACAGTGAGTGAAATAGTTTTAGTATAGTCTTTCCAATTTCCAAAGTCTAAGAAAGTCTGGAGATGATGGGAAAACATCTTGTTCTCTCAACTCTCTTAGTCAAGTAAGCTAGATAGGGCCTGGTCTCAGAAATGTGGGTGCCTGGTTACCAGAGTTCTAACATTTGTATTGTTCTGTCACCTAAGATGTGAATCAACTTCTTCAAAGTTCTATTCCATGGGCCTTTTTCTTAACAGACTTACCTGTAAAACACTCAGGGCTTTCAACTGCTCACCTACAACACCTCCATAAATATACAAGGATTTCCAGCACAGCCCTCCCCAAGACTTTTCGGTAATGAAACCAGGGTCCAGGCTTTCAGGAGGCAGCTGCTGTTAGACCTGTGATTTCTGATTCATTTGGTTTCCTGCGTAATCCATGTGTCTTACTGGCCCTCCTGTGTAACCATAGCTGCACAGTGGAGATGATACAAGAAACTAATTCCTAGAGACATTGTCCTGTGCATAGAACATATAATCTACACCATCTGTGGACCATTGTTACATGTGTTTGATGTAAAAACTCAAGAGATGGCAAAATTATAAGAAGGGTTTAGGCCTGTGATTCAGCAATGTGATCCTGAGACAGTCATACTGCCCTGGGCCAAATTTTTGGGTCCTCCCCTTAAAGCGTTTGAAATTAAGAAAACAAAGATATTATTTATTTCATATAACCTTCAATGTTATCTGTTATAGTCAGCAGCAGACCTTGTGCCTCACTGTGGGCCAACATGGTGGGCGGCCTCCTCAATGAGTCCCAGTGGGCCCTGCCTCCTGACATGCCCATCCTTGTGTCTCCACTAAGTGGTTACCAACCAGATCCTCACAACAGTATTCATCCAAGGTGATGTGAAGTCACACACAAATATATTTAAAGATCATGTCATTTTTATTTACTTTTTGAGTTTTCCTCATTTTATTTTTGTTTCAAACTCTTTTCTCTCTCTTTGTCTCTCTCGTGTCTTTCTCCTTTTTTATGTCTATATTGGAAGTTGTGGGACTACAAGCATTTTGTGGATGGGTAGAGGACAGGATGCTAATGAATAATCTTTGATCCAGAAGAGGGCCATCTGGAACAAGAATACTTGGATCTAGAATGTCAATAGTTACTATTCTTGAAAATCACCAATGCAGATGGATACTATGTGCTTGCTGTTCTTTAGTCTTCAATAATATTTATAAGTGGTGTAGGTGTGAAGGCACTGTAGACCGTGGATGTGGCTCTGTGATGGATCAAAGCTGTGTCCTCTATGAGGAATTTCATAAAAATTTCTGAGTTGTTACATTTTGTCCTTTTGATGTTAATAAATATGGCATGAAAGCTGTGAGACTCGGGAGGATAGAGAGGTTTGTAGTGAGGCCCAGGTGCCAGTAACCAGAGAGACAGTGGCTGTCCCAGGTGGAAAGCTGGAAAGAGCTGAGGCCATAAATAAGACCCATTCTTAGAAAACTGAAAGAACATCTGATGTGTTTCTCTGGGGCATCTTCTATGAAGGTCTCAACGAGTCAGGTCAGGCTTCAACCAGAATAGGTGTGTTCCAGCAGTGGTGTACTTTAATGCTTGTGATCTGAGGTGTTGATCTTTTGAAAAAATATGAGGTATGTGAAAAACATTATATGAACAGAGGCAGGTCTGGGATAGGACACGTGCAGCTGGCCTTAGTTGGATTGCAGAAATGTGAGTGGGGCTGGTGTCAGCTGGGAGGAAAACAGATGTAGGAAAATCTGCAATCAGTGTAAACACAAAAAGAGGTGGGTGGGGCTGGTGTCAGTTGGAATTCTGAGAAAGTTGTATAGGGCTGGCTTCAGTTTAAGTGTATTCTTGTATCTTGTTTAAGAGAATGTTTAGGTCTATTTTTAGCATTTGTCTGTTCTGTTTTCTCAAGACCACTTGTAGAAGAGACTGTCATTGCTCCAGTGTATCTTTTTACATCCCTTGTCATACATTACTTGTCCATATAAGTGAAGGTTTATTTCTGGCCTATTTATTTCCATTAATCGTAATGGATTTTTTTTGCACTAATAACATACTGTTGTGATTATTATTTCTTTGTAGTGTGGTTTGAGATCTAGGATTGTGACACCTCCAATTCTATTCTTCTTTGTCAAGATTGTTTAGGCAATTTTGAGTATTTTTGGTTCCATATAAATTTTAGAATCATTCATTCTGGTTCTGAGAACAATAACATTGGTATTTTGGTAGAAATTTCATTAAACCTGTACATTGCTTCAGGAAGTATGGTCATTTTAAACAATTTAACCTTTCTTATTAGCATGAATTTTTTTGTGTATCCTGATCAAATTTTTATTTATTGTTGTATAATTGTGATTCTACAGGACTTTCACATATTTAATTATGTTAATTTCACAACATTTAATTCTTGTTTATGCAGCTGTAAATGGGATTATTTTCTCTATTTCTTCCTCAGGTTTTTAATTTAGATTTTATTTATTTATTTTTAGAGAGAAGGGAAGGAAGTAAAAGGGAAAGAAACATCAATGTGTAAGATAGACATCGATCAATTGCCTCTCACACATCCCCAACCTAGGACCTGGCCTTCAACCTGGGTGTGTGCCCTGACTTTGAAGCCAGTCAGTGACCTTTTAATTTGTTTGATGACACCCAACCCACTGAGTCACACCAGTCAGGGTTCTTCTTCAGATTTTTTGTTATTTGTTTACACAAATGTGACAAATTTTGACATATTAAGGTTGTATTTTGATACCTTAGTAAGTATATTTATTAATTCTCTCCATTATTTGATTCTCTTGGGTTTCTCAGTGTATTCTGATATCACCTGCAAAGAGTGACAGCTTTACTTTTTTACTTATTTACTAAATGCATTTGTTTCTTTCTCTTTTTAGTATGCTGTAGCTAGAAATTCTAGCACTAGATTGAATCAGATTGGAGAGAATGGACTTGTTTTTTGTTTTTTTCGATTTTAAAAAGCTTCCGTTTTTGCACAATTGAGTATGATAATAGCTATGGGCTTATCTTATATAGCCTCTGTCAAGTAGAGGGATTTTCATTGTATATTCTTTTTCTGAGAGTTTTAAAATCATAAATTGATATTGAATTTTGCTGAATGCTTTTCCTGCCTCTTTTTGCTAATCACCTGGCTATAATTCTTGATTTTGTTGGCTTCATAAACCACCTTAATGTTTTAAAAGAAGTTGAACCCAATATGCATTTTTGGTATAATTCCCACTTGATTATAATGTAAAATTCTTTGAAAATACTTATAAATTCCATTTGCTGTTATTCTGTTAACAATCATGGCATATTAGTCTGTTTGTTAGGAATATTAGCCTGTAAATCTTTTCCTTTGTTGTGTTTTTGGTTTTATCAGATTAATCCTGGTCTCACAATATGAATAAGGAAGTGTTACTCTAGGGTTTTTAAAGAGTTTGAAGAGAAAAGATACTAATTATTATTTAAATATTTAGTAGACTTCACCCATAAGCCATCCTATCCTGGGGTTGTTTTTTTTGGGAGTTTTGATTACTGCCTCAGTTTCATTGCTAGGACTTGGTCTATAGAGATTCTCTGTTTCTTTGCAGTTGAGCCTAGGGAAGCTGCATGTTTTTGAGGAAACTCCATTTTATCTAGATTGTCAAATGTGTTGGTATGTAAGTGTTCATAATATTTTTTAATAATTTTTTAAACCTGTGGCATCAGAGATTTTCCTTTTCATTTTCTATTGTATTCATTTTTGTTCCCTCTTTTTTTTTTCATCCTCAGATGAGTCTTACTATTGGGTTCTCCATTTTATTTATTTTTCAATGAATCAGTGTTTATTTGATTAGTGTTTATCTTATATTTTTATTGTACTTATTTGAACTCAGATCTTTGTTATAAGTTTTCATCTACTTTTTTTGTTTGTTTTTATTTCTCTGGCTTCTTCAGGGGTAAATTTAACGGATTTTTTTGGACTTTTTTCCTGTTTTTTTGTTAGCCTTCTATAGCTATACTGTTTTATCATTTAACTGCTTTTTTATTCTTGCTAGATTTTGTTAGGTTGTTTTTAAATTTGTGTAAGTCTCAAGGCTTTGAGTTCAACCCCCCTGTTGTTGGGGTTTGGGTTTCCATCAACTTGTTCTTGGGATTTCTAATTCCTTCACCATGTTCTCGCAGTCTCGAGTTCCGTCCTCTTGTTCTTGGCATTCTGAGTTCTATCCCCTTCTTCTCAGGCTTCTGAATTCCATTCCCTTGATCTTGGGTTTCCGAGTTCCTTCCCCTTGTTATTGGGGTTTTCAATTCCATACCCTTGTTATTAGGATTCAGAGTCCCAGACTCTTGCTCTTGGAATTCTGATTTCTTTCCCTTTATTTCATGGGGTTTCAAGTTCCATTCCCTTGATCTTGGGATTCTGAGTTCCTTACCCTTGTTCTAGGGTGTTGAGTTCTATCCCCTTGTTCTCAGGGTGCTGAGTTCCTTCCCCTTGTTTTCAGAGTTCCAAGTTCCATCTCCCTATTTTGGGGGTTTTGGATTCCATCCATTTGTTCTTGGGATTCTGAGTTCCTTCTCCTAGTTCTTGGGGTTTCCATTTCCATCCCTTGGTTTTTGACATCATGAGATCCACCCCCTTCTTCTCATGCTTCTGAGTTCCTTCCCCTTGTTCTTGCGGTTTTGACATCCATCCTCTTGTTCTTAGGATTCAGAGTTCCTGCTCTTTATTCTTGAGATTCAGTTTTCTTTCCCCCTTTTCATGGGGTTCCAAGTTCCATCCCCTTGTTCTCAGGGTTCCAAGTTCCTTCTCATCATTTTGGGGTTTTGATTCAATCCCCTTTTCTTGCAGTTCCGTGTTCCATTTCCTTTTTCTCAGGGATCCTATTTCCATCCCCTTGTGTTGGAGTTTCAAATTCCATCCCCTTATTCTTGGGATTCCTACTTCCCTCTTTTTGGAGGATTTCCTGTCTTATCCACCTGTTTGGGGGGTTCAGAGTTTCATCCCCCTGTTCTTAGGATACTAAGTTCCTTCCCCTTGTTCTCACTATTTTGAGTTTCATCCTGTTGTTCTCGGGGTTCTGAGTTCCACCCCCTTGTTCTCAGGATTCTGAATTCTTTCCTTTTGTTGTTGGGATTAGGAATTCCATCTCCTTGCTGTTGGGGTTCTGAGTTACTTCCCCTTGTTCTTGAAATCCTAAGTTGCCTCCCCTTGTTCTTGGGGGTTCCTCTTCCATCTTCTTCTCACTATTCTGAGTTCCATGCCCTTGTTCACATTGTTCCAAGTTCCTTCCTTTTGTTTCGGGGTTTTGAATTCAATCCCCTTTTCTCATGGTTCCCAGTTCCATTCCCTTTTACTCAGCAATCAGAGTTTCATCCCCTTGTACTGGTGTTTTGAATTCCATCCCCTTTTTCTTCAGATATCTACTTCCCTTATTTTGGGGATTTTGAGTTCTATCCACTTGTTTTCAGAGTTCAGAGTTCCATCCCTCTGTTCTTGATTTTCTGAGTTCCTTCGCCTTGTTCTCAGTATTTTTAGTTCCATCCCCTTGTTCTCAGTTTTCCAAGTTCCATACCCTTGTTAGGGTTTTATATTCTATTTGTTGTTCTATTCATTGTTCCATCCCCTTGTTCTTGGGGTTTTGAGTTCCTTCACCACATTCTTGAGATTCTGAATTCTCTCCCCTTGTTCTCAGGATTCAGATTCCACACCCTTGTTGAAAGAGTTTTGAGATATATCCTCTTGTTGTTGGAGTTGAGAGTTCCATCCCCATGTTCTCAGACTTCTGAGTTCCATCACCTTCTTCTCAAGAATCCAAGTTCCTTCCCTTTGTTGTTGGAGTTTTGAATTCCATCCCCTTGTTCTTGTGGTTCCATGTTCCATTCCCCTTGTTCACAGGATTTGATACCTTACCCTTGTCCTTGAGATTCCCAGTTCCTTCTCCTTGTTCTTGGGGTTTTGAGTTCCATCGCCTTATTCTTGGGATTCCAGTTCTTTCATCTTTTCCTTGGAATTCCGATTTCCATCCCCTTGTTGGGATTTTGAATTACTTCCCCTTGTTCTTGGCATTCTGAATTCCATCCCCTTTCTCAGGGTTTTGAATTCTATCCCCTTGTTCGAGTTGAGAGTTTCGTCCCCTTGTCCCCCAGGTTATGAATTCCATCCCCTTGTTCTGAGTTCCATCCCTTTGTTCTCAGGATTCCAAATTTCTTACCCTTGTTCTTGGGGTTTCGACTTTCAACCAGTTGGTCTTGGGATTTCGAGTTCCTTCACCTTGTTCTTTGGGTTTGGAGTTCCATCCCCTTGTTTCTGGCATTTGGAGTTCCTTCCTCTTCTTCTCAAGGTTCTAAAGTCCATCCCCTTGTTCTCCGGGTTTCAAGTTCCATTCCCTTTTTCTTAGGATTGTGAGTTCCTTCCCCTTGTTCTCGGGATTCCTACTTCCTTCCCCTTATTCTCAGGGTTCCGAGTTACATCCCCTTGCTCTCAGGGTTTTGATTTCTATCCCTTTGATGGAGGAATTGAGAGTTCCATCTCCTTGTTCATGGGGTTCTGAGTTCCATCCACTTGTTCTTGGGATTCTGAGTTCCTTCATCTTCCTTTCATGATTCCGAGTTCCATCTGTTTGTTCTCCGGGTGCTGTGTTCCATCATCTTGTTCTCGAGATTCCGAATTCTATCCCCTTGTTCTCAGGATTTGAGTTCCGCACCCTTGTTCTCTGTGTTTTGAATTCTATCCCCTTTTTGTTGGAATTAATAGTTCCATCCCCTTGTTCTCCAACTTCTATGTTCCATCACCTCCTTCTCAGGAATCTGAGTTCCTTCCCTTTGTTGTTGGTATTTCAAATACCATCCCCTTGTTCTCATGTTTCCAAATTCCATTCCTTTGTTTCTGAGTTCCATCCCTTTGTTCTCAGGATTCTGAATTCCTTACCCTTTTTCTAGGGGGTTAGACTTCCATCCACTTGGTCTGGTATATCAAGTTCCTTCACCTTGTTCTTTAGGTTTGGCGTTCCATCCCCTTGTTCTTGCCATTCCAAGTTTCTCCCACTTGTTCTCAGGGTTTCGAGTTCCTTCCCCTTCTTCTTGGGATTCTTACTTCCTTCCCCTTATTCTCAGGATTCCGAGTTGCATGCCTTTGCTCTTGGGGTTTTGATTTCTATCCACTTGATGGTGGAGTTGAGGGTTCCATCCCCTTGTTCTTGGGATTCTGACTTGCTTCCTCTTGTTCTTTGGGTTGCAATTTCCCTCCCCGTGTTTTCAGCCTTCTGAGTTCCATTCCCTTTTTCTCAGTGTTCCAAGTTTCTTACTATTGTTTTGTGGTTTCGAATTCAATCCCCTTATTCTCGTGGATCTGAGTTCCATTCCCTTTTCCTCAGGGATCCGAATTCCATACACATGTGGTGGTGTTTCCATATCCATCCCTTTTTCCATGGGATTCCTACTTCCTTCCCCTTGTTTTAGTGATTTTTAGTTCTATCTGCCTGTTGTCAGGGTTCATAGTTCCATTCCCCCTGTCTAGTATTCCGAGATCCTTCACCTGGTTCTTGGTGTTTTGAGTTCCATCCCCTTGTTCTTGCAATTAGGAATTACTTCCCCTTGTTCTAGGGTGTGGAGTTCCATCCCCTTGTTCTCAGTGTTCTGAGTTCCATCCCTTTGTTCTCAGGATTCGGAATTCCTTGCCCTCATTCCGGGGGCTTCAACTTCCATCAAACTGGTTATGAGATTTCGAGTTTCTTCACCTTGTTCTTTGGGTTTGGATTTCCATCCCCTTGTTCTTGACATTTCGAGTTCCTTCCCCTTCTTGGGGTTCTGAGTTCCATCCCCTTGTTCTCAGAGTTTCGAGTTCCATTCCCTTGTTCTTAGGGATCTGAGTTCCTTTCCCTTGTTCTTGGGATTCCTACTTCCTTTCCCTTATTCTCAGGGTTCCGAGTTACATGCCCTTGCTCTCAGTGTTTTGATTTCTATCCCCTTGATGGTGAAGTTGAGAGTTCCACCCCTTGTTCTTGGGGTTTGAGTTGCATCTACGTGTTCTTAGGATTCCGAGTTCCTTCCTCTTTTTTCAGGATTCCGAGTTCTATCCTTTTGTTCTCTGGGTTCAGTGTTCCATCATCGTGTTTTCGAGATTCTGAATTTTATCCCCTTTTTCTCAGGATTCTGAGTTCCATACCTTTGTTTTCTGTGTTTTGAATTCTATCCCCTTGTTGTTGGGTTTGAGAGTTCCATTTCCTTGTTCTTGGCATTCCCAGTCACATCATCTTCTTCTTGGGATTCCTGGTTCCATTCTCTTGTTCTCAGGGTTCTGTGTTCCATCACGGTGTTCTCAAGTTTCCGAATTCCATCCCCGTGTTGACAGGCCTCTGAGCTCCATCCCCCTTGGTCTCAGGACTTTGAGTTCTATCCCTTTGATGTTGGGGTTGAGAATTTCATCCCCTTGTTCTCAGGGTTATGACTTCCATTCCCTTGTTCTTGGGATTCAAGCTCCTTCCTCTTGTTCTTGGAATTCTAAGTGCTTCCCCTTGTTCTTGAGGTTTTGTGTTCCATCACCATGTTCTCGGCCTTCTGAGTACCATGCCTTTGTTGTAGGGATTCCAAGTTACTTCTCTTTGTTTTCAGCATTTCGAATTCCATCCACTTATTCTCGTGGTTCTGAGTTGCATTCACCCTCTCAGGATTCCGAGTTCCTTTATCTTCTTCTTGGGATTCTGAGTCCATGCCCTTTCTCATGGTTTTGAATTCTAACCCTTTGTTACTGGAGTTGAGTTGCATCCCCTTGTTCTCCAGGTTATGAGTACCAACACCTTCTAATTGGCATTCCCAGGCGCATCATGTTCTTCTCAGGATTTGAGTTTCATCCCCTTGTTCTCAGGATTTTGAATTCTATCCCTTTGATGTTGGGGTTGAGCATTTCATCCCCTACTTCTTGGGGTTATGACTTCCATTCTCTTGTTCTTCGGATTCGAATTCCTTCCTCTAGTTCTTTGAATTCCGAGTGCTTATCCTTGTTCTTGAGGTTTCATGTTCTATCCCTTGTTCTCAGCCTTCTGAGTTCCATCCCGTTGTTCTCAGTATTCCAAGTTCCTTCCTGTCGTTTTGGGATTTAGAATTCAATCCCCTATTCTCACAGTTACGTGTTCTTTTCCATTTTTCCTGGGGATCTGAGTTCCTGAGTTCCATCCCTGTATTCTTGGGATTCCTACTTCCCCTTTTTTTGCAGGATTTCCAGTTCTCTCCGCCTGTATTCAGAGTTCAAGTTCCATCCTTCTATTATTGGGATTCCAAGTTCCTACACCTTGTTCCCGGTGTTTACAGTTCAATCCCCTTGTTCTCTGGGTTCTGTGTTCCATCATCCTGTTCTCCAGATTCTGAATTCCATCCCCTTGTTCTCAGGGTTTTGAATTCTATCCCCTTGTTGTTGGAGTTGAGAATTCCATCTCCTGTCTCTAGAGATTTCAAATTCCATCCTCTTTTTCCAGTGGTTCAGTGTTCCAAACCCTGTTCTCGAGGTTCTGAATAACATCACTTTGTTCTCAGGATTCTGAGTTCCATCCCCTTGTTCTTTGGGTTTTCAGTTCTACCCTTCTTCTCAGGGTTCCATATTCCATCACACTGTTCTCCAGATACCAAATACCATCCCCTTGTTCTTGGGATATCAGGTTCCATACCCCTGCCCTCAGTATTCCGCATTCCATCCCTTCTCGGGCTTTCAAGTTCCATTCCCTTTTTCTTGGGATTCCAAGTACCTTCCCTTTCTAGATTGTTCTAGATTGTTCTAGATTGTCGAGTTCCATCACTTTGTTCTCAGGGTTCTGAGTTCCAACCCCTTATTCTTGGGATTCCACGACCTTCCCCTTGTTCATGAGGTTTCGACTCCCATCCTCTTATTCTGCACATTCCAACTTCCATCCCCTTGCTCTCAGGGTTTTGAAATCTATCCCCTTGTTGTTGAGAGTTCCATCTCTTTTCTCTTGAGATTTCAAGATCCATCCCCTTCTACTGGTTCTGTGTTCTATAGCTCTGTTCTCAAGGTTTTGAATTCTCTCTCTGTGTTGTCAGGATTCTGAGTTCCATTCCCTTATTCTTGGAATTCCAAGACCTTCCCCTTCTTCATGAGGTTTTGACTTCCTTCTTCTCTGAATTCTGAGTTCCATCCCCTTGCTCTCAGGGTTTTGAAATCTATCCCCTTGTTGTTGAGAGTTCCATCTCCTTTCTCTTGAGATTTCAAGATCCACCCCCTTCTACTGGTTCTGTGTTCTATAACTCTGTTCTCGAGGTTTTGAATTCTCTCTCTGTGTTGTCAGGATTCTGAGTTCCATTCCCTTATTCTTGGAATTCCAAGACCTTCCCCTTGTTCATGAGGTTTTGACTTCCTTCTTCTCTGAATTCTGAGTTCCATCCCCTTGCTCCCCAGGTTCCGATTTCCAGCATCCTGTTCTCGAGATTTGAATTCTATCCCCTTGTTCTCATGATTCCCAGTTCTTTCCCCATGTTCTCGCATTTTTGAATTCTATCCTTTTGTTTTTGGATTTGAGATTTCCATCCCCTTTCAATTGAGATTTCGTGTTGCATCCCCTTGGTCTAGTGGTTCCATTTTCCATAGCCCTGTTCTCAAAGTTCTGAAATCCATCGCTTTGTACTCAGCATTCTGTGGTCCATGCCCTTGTTGTAGGGGATCCAAGTTCCTTCCCTTCATTCTTTGTGTTTCTAACCCATCCTCTTATTCTCGTGGTTCCGAGTTACATCCCCTTGTTCTCAGGTTTTGAATTCTATCCCCTTGTTATCAGAGTTGACAGTTCCATCCTCTTGCTCTCGAGATTTCGAGTTCTGTCCCCTTGTTCTACTGGTTCTGTGTTCCATGACCCTGTTCTCGAGATTTTGAATTCCATCACTGTGTTGTTAGGATTGTGAGTTCCATCCCCTTGTTCTTGGGGTTTTCAATTCTCTCCCCCTTGATCTCAGGGTTCCATATTCCATCACCCTGTTCTCCAGATACCAAATGCCATTCCCTTAGTCTTAGGATTCCATGTTCCAAGACTTTGTTCTCAGGATTCCGACTTCCATCCCCTTGTTCTCAGGGTTCTGAGTTCCATCCTCTTCTTCATGGGATTCCGGGTTCCATCCCCTTGTTCTCATGGTTCCATGTTCCATCGCGGTTTTCTCAACATTCCCAATTTGATCTTCCTCTTCACAGGCCTCTGAGTTCCATCCCCTTGTTATCAGGGTTTTTAGTTCTATCCCCTTCATATTGGGTTTAAGCATTTCATTATCTTCTTCTTGGTGTTATGACTTCCATTCCCTCGTTCTTGCGATTTGAATTCCTTCCCCTTGTTCTTGGAATTCCAAGTGCTTCCACTTGTTCTAGATGCTTTGAGTTCTATCCATTCTTTTCATCCTTCTGAGTTCCATCTTGTTGTTCTCAGGGTTCCAGTTTCTTCCTGTCGTTTTGGGGTTTTGAATTCAATCCCCTTTTCTTGGGGATCTGTGTTACATTCCCTTCCTCCCAGGATCCAAGTTCCATCCCCTTGTGTTGGTCTTTCAAATTCCATCCCCTTACTCTTGGGATTCCTACTTCGTTTTTGCAGGATTTTGAGTTCTATGCACTTATTTTCAAAGTTCAGTGTTCCATCCCTCTGTTCCTGGGATTCGGAGTTCCTACACCTTCTTCTTGGTGTTTTCAGCTCCATCCCCTTGTTCTCTGAGTTCTGTGTTCCACCCCACTGTTCTCGGGGTTCTGAGCTCCATACTCTTGTTGTTAGGGCATTATAATCTTTCCCCATGTTCTTGGTGTTCCGAGTGCCATCCCCTTGTTCTCAAGGTTCTGAGTTCCATCCCCTTTTTCTTGGGATTCCAAGACCTCCCCCTTTTTATAAGATTTTGACCCGAATCTTCTTCTCTGCATTCACATTTGTATCATCTTGCTCTCTGCGTTCCGTGTCTCATCATCCTGTTCTTGAGATTCTAAATTCCATCCCCTTTTTCTCATGATTCCAAGTTCCATCCCCTTGTTCTCAGGGTTGTGTTTTCTATGCCCTTGTTCTTGGAGGTGAGAGTTCCATATGCTTGTCACCAGATTTTGAGTGCCAACCTCTTGTTCTAGTCGTTCTGTGTTCCATAACCCTGTTCTCCAGGTTCCGATTTCCACCACTTTGTTCTCAGGATTCTGAGTTCCATCCCCTTCTTTTGGGGATTCCGAGTTCCTTCTGCTTGTTCTACGGTGTTGAGTTCCATCTGCATTGTGTTGGCATTCCGATTACCTTCCCCTTGTTCTTGGGATTCCAAATTGCTTCCACTTGTTCTTGGGATACTGAGTTGCTTCCCCTTCTGCTTGGCGTTTCATGTTCCATTAGATTGTTCTTGGCTTTCTGAGTTTCGTGCTCTTGTTGTAGGGGTCCCAAGTTCATTCCCTTCATTATTGCTTTTTTGAAATCCTTCCCCTTATTCTCATGGTTCCTAGTTCCATTCAATTTTTCTCGGGATTCCGAGTTCCACCCCCTTTCTCAGGGTTTTCAATTCTACCCCCTTGTTGTTGGAGTTGAGAGGTCCATCTCCTTGTTCTTTGGGTTCTGAGTTCTATCCCCTTGTTCTTGGAGTTTTCAGTTCTATCCTCTTGCTCTCAGGGTTCCATATTCCGTCACACTGTTCTTCAGATGCCAAATACTATATACCCTTGTTCATAGGATTCCAGGTTCCATACCCTTGTTCTCAGGATACCGAGTTCCATCCCATTCTTCTAGGGCTTTCAAGCTCCATCCCTTTGTTCTTGCAATTCTGAGTAACATCCCCTTGTTCTAGGGTGCGGAGTTTCATCCCCTTGCTCTCAGGCTTCTGAGTTTTATTCCCTTTTTCTTGGCATCCCAATTTCCTTTCCCTCATTCTTGGGGTACCGAGGTCCATCCCTTTCTTCTCAGGGTTCTGAATTTCATCCCCTTATTTTTGGGATTCCACAACCTTGCCCTTGTTCATGAGGTTTCGACTTCCATCCTCTTCTTCTCCACCTTCTTAATTCCATCCCCTCGCTCGTGGGTTTTTGTGTTCCATCATCCTGTTCTTGAGATTCTGAATTCCATCCCCTTGTTCATAGAGTTTTTAATTCTATCCCCTTTCTGTTAGAGTTGAGTGTTCCAGCCGCTTGCTCTCGAGATTTCGAGTTCTGTCCCCTTGTTCTACTGGTTCCATGTTCCATGACCCTGTTCTCGAGGTTCCGAATTCCATTGCTCAGGCTTCTGAGTTCCATCCCCTTGTTCTCAGGGTTCTGAGTTCCATCCTCTTCTTCATGGGATTCCGGGTTCCATCCACTTGTTCTCACGGTTCCATGTTCCATCACAGCGTTCTCAAGATTCCCAATTCTATCTCCGTCTTCACAGGGCTTGAGTTCCATCCCCTTGTTATCAGGATTTTGAGTTCTAGCTCCTTGATGTTGGGGTTGACCATTTCATCTCCTTGTTCTTGGAGTTATGACTTCCATTCCCTTGTTCTTGGGATTCCAATTCCCTCCCCTTCTTCTTCAAATTCTGAGTGCTTCCCCTTGTGCTTGAGGTTTCATGTTCTATCCCTTGCTCTCAGCCTTCTGAATTCCATCCCATTGTTTTCAGTGTCCAAGATCATTCCCATTGTTTTTGGGTTTCGAGCTCAATTCCCTTTTCATGTTCTGTGTTCTATTCCCTTTTTCTGGAGGATCAGAGTTCCATCCCCTTGTGTTGGTCTTTCAAATTCCATCCCCTTATTCTTGGGATTCCTACTTCCCCTTTATTGCAAGATTTCGTGTTCTATCAGCTTGTTTTCAGCATTCACAGTTCCATCCACCTGTTCTTAGGATTCCACTTCCACCCCTTGTTCTTGGGCTTTGAGTCCCATCCCTTGTTCTCAGGATTCATTTGTCCTCCCTTGGTTCTTTGTATTCCAAGTTCCGTCTCTCCGTTCTTGGGGTTTGGAGTTTCATCCCTTTGTTCTCAGAATTCTGAATTCTTTCCTGTGGTGCTTGGGATTTGGAATTCATCCCCTTGTTGTTGTGGTTCTGAGTTACTTCCGTTTGTTCTTGGGGGTTCCCCTTCCATCTCCTTCTTCTCAGTCTCCTGAGTTCCATCCCCTTCTTCTCATTGTCCCAAGTTCCTTCCCTTTGTTTTGGGGTTTCGAATTCTATCCCCTTTTCTCATGGTCCCGTGTTCCATTCCCTTTTTCTCGATGATGGGAGTTTCAGCCCCTTGTGTTGGTGTTTTGAATTTCATCCCTTTGCTCTTTGGATTTCTACTTCCCCTTGTTTTGGGGATTTCGAGTTCTATGCACTTGGTTTCAGAGTTCCATCCCTCTGTTGTTGGGATTCCAAGTTCTTACATCTTGTTCTGATTTCCATCCCCTTGTTCTCTGGGTTGAATTCCATACCCTGTTCTCAAGGTTCCATGTTCCATTCCTTTGTTTTCAGGATTCTGACTTCCTTACCCTTGTTCTTGGTGTTTAGACTTCCATCCAATTGGTCTTGGCATTTGGAGTTACTTCACCTTCTTCTTTTGGTTTTTCATTCCTTCCCCTTGTTTTTGACACTCCTTGTTCTATCCCCTTGTTCTCGGGGCCTGAGTTCCATCCCTTTATTCTTGGGATTCCAAGACCTTCCCTTTGTTCATGGGGTTTTGACTTCCTCCTCTTCTTCTTCTTCTTCTTCTTCACATTCTGAGTTCCATCCCCTTGCTCTCCGGGTACTGTGTTCCATCTTCCTGTTCTCAAGATTCTGAATTCCATCCCCTTGTTCTCAGGACTTTGAATTCTCTCCCCTTGTTAGAGTTGAGAATTCTGTTCCCTTTCTCTCAGTATTTCAAAATCTATCCCCTTGTTCTAGTGGTTCTGCTCCATAACCCTGTTCTTGATGTTTGGAATTCCATCCCTTTGTTCTCAGGATTCTGAGTTCCATCTCCTTCTCAGGATTTTGAGTTCTATCCCCTTGTTGTTGAAGTGGTGTGTTACACCCCCTTGTTCCTGGGAATTTCGAGTTCCATCCCCTTGTGCTTTGTATTCTGAGTTCCTTTCCCTTTCTCTAGGGATTCCTAGTTCTTTCGTCTTCTTCTCGGGGTTCTGAATTCCATCCCCTTGTTCATGTGGTTTTGATATCCATCCTCATGTTCTATGGATTTTGAATTCCATCCCCTTGATCTTCGGATTCCAATTTTCTTCCCCTTGTTCTTGGGATTCCAAGTTGCTTCCCCTTGTGCTTGGTTTCAAGTTTCACCACTTTGTTCTCAGCTTTCTGAGTTCCATACCCTTGTTCTAGGGGTTCCAAGTTCCTTCCCTTCATTCTTGGTGTTTCAAATTCCATCCCCTTACTCTTGTGGTTCTGAGTTCCACTCCCTTTTTCTTAGGGGTCTGAGTTCCACCCATTTTGTTGGTATTTCAAGTACCATCCCCTTCTTTTTTGGATTTCTCCTTTATTCCCCTTGATTTTGGTTTTTGAGTTCTACCCACTTGTTTTCAGGGTTCTGTGTTCCATTCCCTTGTTCTCGGGGTTCCAATTTGCATCCCTATGTTCTCTGGATTCTCAGGTCCATACCCTTGTACTCACAGTTCTGAGTTCCATCCTGTTGTTGTTGGGATTTCCAGTTCCATCCCCTTATCTTGGGAATCTGAGTTCCTTCACCTTTTTCCTGGCATTCCGAGTTCTGTCCCCCTTTTTTTATGGACTTCCAATTTCCATCCTCTTCTCAGGGTTCTGAGTTCTATCCCTTTGTTCTTGGGATTCCGAGTTCCTTCCCCTTGTTCTTGAGATTTTGACTTCCATATCCTTGTTCTTAGGACTCCAAATTTCTGCCCCTTGTTCTTGGGATTCCAAGTTCCTTCCTCTCCTTCATGGGTTTTTTAGTTCCATCCCCTTGTTCTTGCAGTTCTCTGTTCCTTCACCCTGTTCTCGAGATTCCAAATTCCATCTCCTTGTTCTCAGGATTCCATCCCCTTGTTCTCATGGTTTTGAGTTCAACTCCCTGTTGTTGGAGTTGAGAGTCCACCCCCTCGTTTCTGGAGTTCTGTGTTCCATCCCCTTGTTTCATAGTTCTGAGTTACATGCCTTTGTTGTGAGTACTCCAATTTCCTTACCCCTGTTCTTGGTGTTTGATGTTCCATCCCATTGTTGCCGGCCTTCTGAATTTCATCCCCTTGTTCTCTGGATTCCAAGTTCCTTCCCTTTCTTCTTGGGCTTTTGAAGTCCATCCCCTTACTCTCATAGTTACGAGTTCCATTCCCTTTTTCTTGAGGTTCTGAGTTACACTGCTATTGTAGGTGTTTCAAGTTCCATCTCCCTGTTCTTGGAGTTTCTAGTTCCTTCCCCTTTCTTGTGCATATTTTGAATTGTATCCACTTGTTCTTGGGATTTCCAAGTTCCTTCCCCTTGTTCTCAGGGTTTTGAGTTCCATCCCTTTGTCCTTAGGGTTCTGACTTTCATACCCTTATGGGCCCACCCAAGCTGCTCTTCCCTATGAATGGCAGGTCTTGTCCCATTCTGCACAACTTCCTAAGTCCTCTCAAAAAAACAACAGGTGGACTCAGTGACCCCCAGGCCCTGCATAGCAGCAGATAGCTTAGATTCATAGCTAGGCTTCCCCTGGGAATCTTCAAGCCCAGTACAAGTAGCAGCCATCTCAGATTCCTTTATAGCTCAACAAGTTGGCCCTGGGCAAACACAGATGTTGGCTGACCTTGGCCTGCACCTCCTGGGAATGCCCAGGGCCAGAGTACCCAGTGGACAGCTACAGACGATGTCAGAGCACCACTGACCTGTCCCTGCACAGCTGATCCTCCACAGAGAGCGGAGGTTGGTGGTTGGTGATCAGAGTCAATCCTTTCAGCTGACTGGCCTGGGTAAATACCTCCCATTGATCTGCCAACATTAATCAAGGCTCAACTACAAGAGGATGGTTTACTTACCACATGAAGGGTGCACCTCGATTACCCACCTTGTGTGATATGGGGTCTGTGCCACTGGACCCTACAGGACACCTACTACATTAGGCCATACTACCAACACATGGAGTAATAGTAGCTCTACCTAATACAAAGAAACAAATACAGCCTCCCTAGGCTGTCAAAATGAGCAAAGAAACATGGCCCAAATGTAAGAACAGATCAGAATTCCAGAAAATTAACTAAATAAAATGGAGATAAGCAATCTATTAGATGCAGAGTTCAAAACACTGGTTATAAAGATGCTCAAAGAAATTAGTGAGTACATCAGCAGCATAGAAAAGATCCAATCAGAAACAAATGGTACACTAATTAAAATAAAGGACAATTTACAGGGAAACAATAGTAGAGTGGACAAAGCTGAGAACCAATGATTTGTAACATAAGGAAGCAAAAAATAACCAATGAGAACAACAATAAGAAAAAAGAATATTAAAACATGAGATAGTATAAGCAGCCTCTGGGACAATTTCAAGAGGTCCAACATTTGCATCATAGGAGTGCCAGAAGAAGAGAAAGAGCAAGAAATTACAAATCTATTTTAAAAAAATAATGAAAGTAAATTTCCCTAATTTGGTAAAGAAAATAGACATGCAAGTCCAGGAAGCACAGAGAGTCCCAAACAAGATGGATGCAAACAGGTCCATGACAAGACACATCCTAATTAAAATGCCAAAGATTGAAGGTAAAGAGAGAATCTTAAAAGCAGCAAGAGTAAAGCAGGGGATTTCCCATAAGACCATCAGCTGATTTCTTAAAGGAAACTTTGCAGGCTAGAAGAGATTGGCAAGAAATATTGAAAGGCGTGAAAAGCAGAGACCTACAGCCAAGATTGCTCTACCCAGAAAAGCTACCATTTAGAATGGAGGGCAGGAAAAGAGCTTCCCAGACAAGAAAAAGCTAAAGGAGTTTATCACCACCAAACCATTATTTTATGAAATATAAAGGTACTTATATAAGAAACAGATCAAAACTATGAATAACAAAATGGCAAAAATACATATCTATCAAAAATTGAGTCTAAAAAACAAACTAAGCAAACAAGAAAAACAAAGACAGAATGAATCATGGGTATGGAGAGCATTTTAGTGGTTGCCAGATGGGAAGGGACTTGGGGCAATGAGTGAAGAGGTGAGGGGCTTAAGAAGTACAAATTGGTAGTTGCAGAATAGCCATGGGGATGTAAAATACAGTATAGGAAACAGAGTAGCCAAAGAAATTACTCACATGATTCATGGTCATGAACAAGGTGGGGGAATGCCTGAGGGAGCAGGGTCTGCTGGGTTGAGGGGGGCAAAGGGAAAAAAATCAGGCCAACTGTAATAGCATAACCAATAAAATTAAATTGAAAATAATAGCATAGGAAGATGGCAGCAAGACAGGTGGGAGTAGAGTCCGCATCCACCTGAGTACAGGTGGAACACCTGGCCAATATTCTGAGGAACAGAGTGAACAGCCAATGGTATCCTAGCATATAAGAGGGTTGGAGGCCAAAACTGTAGAGGACATTGAAAAATCAGACAGTAAGGAGAGTGCTTCAGGTCCCTGGGACCAGGGCAGCTGCAGCCCCAGGCCCGGTGCCCACTGGGTCTGCTGCAGGATTCTTGGGAGAGAGCCAGGTCAACAGCTCCCTCCCCTGTCAAACAAGGAGGTTTGAGCAGCACCAGGAAGGATGTGGATGCTTGAAGTCGCTGGGGAGCATAAGGACAAAGTGGCAAATACACAGGGGCAGAGTGCACCCACTGAGACTGTGGACGCGAGCTGGGAGAGTTGGGCCCTTACAGACCCTGACCCAGACAGTCCCTGATCTGGTCGGAGAGTTGGACTGTGTGACAGGCGAGGTGTGTGTTTGCAGCAGCAGGCTGAATAGGGGAATTTTTCAAAAAGAAAAAGAAGGACTCAGTGGCTGTTCAAGGAATTCTCCCGCAGCAGCCACCCATGCCGCCCCTGGCTGCCCCTGTGCAGCCTCCTCAGCCTCAGCGGTGGGCCCACCTCTGCTGCCAGGACCTCCACGGCTGCGGCCGTATCCCTGGCTGCAGCACAGGAGGGCACCCAACTGCTCCCATGATCCTAGTGGTGTGCCACTGACCCAGATGGCCCCCACGCCGCTGTGGCTGCTGCCGCAGCAGTAGGGGCCAGCACCTGCCCTACACTGCTGCTGATGACTGCCCTCCTTCTGCAACAGCGGAGGCCCAGCAGCACTCACTCCCGCAGCCCTGGGGGCAGAGCACGCCTGACCCTGCTGCCCAGAGGGAAGTGCGCCTGACCCCACCGCCCCAGATGCAGCAGCAGAAGAGGTACTCAGCAGCGTCCACCTCGGTAGCCAGGGTGGCACCCCCACCCTCCCGGGCCAGACAGGCTTGCTAAAAGGATGGCGGAGATGCCCCCCAAAGAGGAGAGCAGCAGGGCTTAGGGAGTCAGCAGTCCCCAGAAACACTTAAGTCAGTGGGGGAGCCGAACTACCCTGAAGAGACTCTGAGAGTCCCTAGGACAGCAAAAAGCAAGAAGATGGTGTGTGAGTTGCCCCTAACTGGTGCACCTCAAGGACAGCACAGCTGGTGGACTGAAAACATAGACCCCATGCAGAAGGGCACTGGGGGAGCGGGATGAACTGAGGAACTGGGCTGGAGGCTGGGCGAAGAGTGTGGCTCAGAACTGGCCCCTATCCCCTCAAGACCATAGGAAGGGAGAAAAGCAAAACCAATCCCCCTCAAGCCAGCAGGAGGCTTTTTTTTTTTATTACTTCTTCCTTTCTCTCTCTCTCTCTTTATCCCAAGTGAGACAATAAAACCTGGAGCTGTAAAAGGACCAGAGTTACACCCAAAGAGGGGTCATCCCAACAAATGAGAAACTGAGACAAATTTCACTTTGCTATTCCAGAGAACTTGAAAGTTATTGTTTATTTGTATTAGTATTATTTTTTCATTATTTTTACACCTTTTATTTTAATAGTATTTTTTTATTTCTCTTCATTCTGTTTAGTCTTCTTTGCTTGGTTTGTTAAATTACATTTTTTGACTGGATTTCCTTCTTGTCTCTTTCATAGTGTATTTTTAATTTTCCATCTTTCACTTCACTTTTGTTCCAATAGCACACTACTCTGGGTCGTGTACTTCCTATTCTTGTTATTCACATCACATAGATTCTGTCAAATGATTGTCGCTCCATTATTATTGTAAATAATAGCTGTTCTATGCAATTGTAAATACTACACAGAACCCCTCCCAGATCTTAGCCCACTTCACTCTTTCCTGAACTTTATTACTGTGTGGTTAACGCTATTCTCTCACATATTACACCTATTATCTGTCCTTTACTCTCACTTTACCTCATAATCTGACATCCCACAAGCTCACTGCTTTCTAGATCCACCGCACAACCCTCCCCCCCACCACCCAACAAGAGTCTTATCTTCTTTCCACCCTTTCTAAAAAGTGGCTAGTTGGGTGAAATATCACAATTAACACTATACATATCCAAAGGGTCTCCTATGTCTTCTCTATGGGCTGGTACTTTAAATATCATAGAATACACTCCTGCTGTCTTAAACCATTTTGCCTTCCCCCTCCAACTGACCACAAAAAAGAGTAGGTGGAAGCTGTGAACACCAGGATACCTGATGGAAGAGGAAACCCACCAACAAAGGAACCACCAACAGAAAACAACAGAAGGTGAAGGAGGGAGTGGAAGCCACACTAACTCAACCCAGGACCTATCTGGAAATACAACTAAATAGTGGAGAAATTACTCAGAACAAACAACTGAACATTAGCGAGAGAGAAGCCTCAAAACCTCATACAGACAGAAGAACCAGCTTCAACACAACCTGTCCGTACCCACACAACAGAATACAAGATGTGGTGAACAGAGTGACCCTCAGTTAACCAGCTGGAGGGAAGGGCCCACCAAAGAAATCTCCAACAACAATCAAA
Organism: Desmodus rotundus; assembly: GCF_022682495.2. Classification (NCBI taxonomy): domain Eukaryota; kingdom Metazoa; phylum Chordata; class Mammalia; order Chiroptera; family Phyllostomidae; genus Desmodus; species Desmodus rotundus. Next base: position 105,331,454 of record NC_071388.1, read on the forward strand.
ACCCAAAGATATACACAGAGCCAATATAAACAACAGCCCAAGAGCAGCAAGTTCAGAAGATCAAGGAGACTGCACCACTGAATCTCACAGGTCTCCTACCATAGAGATTCACACCATAAACCCAGGGAGCCAGAGCAGATCTCTTTAAGAAGCAGAGGCTAACAAGAAGAGTCTTACAAAAAAAATGGGAAGACAGCTGGCTGGAAGATGGCTGCAAGTTAGGTGGGAGTGGAGCCTAATTCTCCCTGTGCCAACCTGGAACACCTAGGTGATCTTCTGAAGAAGAGAGTGTACAGCCAACAGAATCACAGCATATATGAAGTTTGGAGGCCAAAAATTGCAGAGGCCATTGGAAAACAGACGGTGAGGAGATTGCGCTGGGATGGTAATGTCCCTGGGATCTGTGCAGGGGACCAAGGCTGCTGTGGCCCCCAGCCCAATGCCTGCCACAAGATACTGGAAGGAGAGTTAGATCACCAACTTCCTCCCCTACTAGAGCAGGGAGGGCTGCACAGCGTCAGCAGGCACCTGGATGCTGGAAGTCACTGGGGGGAGACAGTACACATCCACTGGGACTGCAGACACTGGCACCAGAAAAATGGAGGTGCCGAACAACACCTGAAGAAGGGATGAGTTGGGCCATGTCTCGGCTAGTCTCTGAACTAGCCTGACTTGGCTAGTCTCTGAACTAGTTGGAAAGTTGGGCTGTGTGAAAAGCCGTGCAGCTTGTTAAGAAAAATAGGCAGCTGCTTTGTAAGGAACTCTCCAGCAGTGTCTGACTCACCCCAAGGGTGATTTCAGTTGTGCCTGCCTAGAGGCTGGGTGGCCAAGGGGAACAGTGTACCCTGCTTGTTTCTCACTGAGCGCCCAGAGGCCGGGTGCCTGAGTGAAACAGCACAGCCAAGATTGACTCATGCTGTAGCAGCTGAGGGGCTGATTTGAGCCTGGCAGCTCACAGAGAACCTGGGCCAGAGGACAGGAAACTGTGAATATTGCGACCCAGACCTGTTCCCCATCCCCTCAAAACCATAGGAAGGGAGAAAAGCGAAGCCCAGCCCCCCTCATCCTATGGCATCTAGGAGAACCAGCAAAACTCACTGAACAGATTTAAAGTCAGCCGGAGGCTTATTATTATTTCCTTCTTTTTGGATCCTCTCTTTTTTTCCATTTTTTTCTTCCCCCAAGTGAGACAATAAGATATGGAATTATGAAGGGTCCAGAGACAGATCAAAAGAGGGAAAACAATGCTAATACCAAAAACTGAGAAACTGAGACAAATGTCACTTTGCTATCCCATAGAGCTTGCATTTTATTATGTGTATTATTATTTTTTCATTATACTTACCACTTTTATTAGTATTTTTATTTTTTTATTTTTCTTCAGTACAGTTTTCTGCCTTTTCTTCCCACCCCTTCTTCTCACACCAGCTTTCCCCGCCTCCCTCCCCTGTTTCCACCCCTGCTTGTTATTGTCCATGTGTCCTTTATGACTGTTCCTGCAAACCCTTCACCTTTTTCCCCTGAAATCCCCTCCCCTCTCCCCTCTAGTCACTGTCAGCTTGTTCTCAATTTCAATGTCTTTGGTTATATTTTGCTTGCTTGTTTGTTTTGTTGATTAAGTTCCAGTTAAATGTGAGATCACATGGTATTTGTCTTTCACTGCCTGGCTTATTTCACTTAGCATAATTCTTTCCAGTTCCATTCATGCTGTCACAAAGGGTACAAGCTTGTTCTTTCTTTCTGCTGCATAGAATTCCATTGTGAAAATGTACCATAGATTTTTGATCCATTCATTTACTAATGGGCACTTAGGTTGCTTCTAGCACGTGGCTATTGTAAATTGTGCTGCTATGAACATTGAGGTGCATAGGTTCTTTTGGATTGGTGTTTCAGGGTTCTTAGGATATAATCCTAGCAGTGGAATTTCTGAGTCAAAAGGCAGTTCCATTTTTAGTTTTTTGAGGATATTCCATACTGTTCTCCACAGTGGCTACACTAGGCTGCTTTCCCACCAACAGTGAACTAGGGTTCCCTTTTCTCCGCAATCTCTGCAACACTTGTTGTTATTGCTTTATTTATGATGGCCATTCTCAATGGTGTAAAGTGCTATCTCACTATGGTTTTAACTTTCATCTCTCTGATAGCTAGCAATACTGAGCATCTTTTCACATATCTCTGGACACTGTATGTCCTCCTTGGAGAATTGTCTGTTCAAGTCCTTTCACCAATTTTAAATTGGGCTGCTTGTCTTCCTGGAGTGGAGTTGTGTGAGTTCTTTATATATTTTGGAGATCAAACCATTGTCTGAGGTATCATTGGCAAATACGTTTTCCCATATAGTTGGTTCTCATTTCATTTTAATACTGTTTTCTTTAGCCATGCAGAAGCTTTTTATTTTGATGAGGTCCCATTTGTTCATTCTTTCCTTTATGTCCCTTGCTTTAGGGGACATATGAGTGAAAATATTGCTGTGTGAAATATCTGAGATTTTCCTGCTTATGTTCTCCTTTAGGACTTCTATGGTATCATGACTTATATTGAAGTTTTTTATCCACCTTGAATTTATTTTTGTGTATAGTGTAAATTGGTGCTTGAGTTTCATATTTGAATGTAGCTGTCCAGCTCTCCCAACGCCATTTGTTGAAAAGGCTATTTTAACTCCATTTTATGCTACAGCCCCCTTTGTTGAATATTAATTGACCTTAGATACTTGGGTTTATTTCTGGGCTCTCTATTCTGTTCCATTGGTCTATGTGCCTGTTTTTATGCCAGTACCAGGCTGTTTTGATTATAGTGGCCTTGTAATACAGTTTGATATCAGGTATTGTGATCCTCCTACTTCGCTCTTCTTTCTCAAAATTGCAGCAGCTTATTCAGGGTCATTTATGGTTCCATATAAATTTTTGAAGTGTTTGTTCTATATCTGTGAAATATGTCATTGGTACTTTAATAGGTATTGCATTGAATATTAGTATTTTTTTTATTTCTCTTCCTTATATTTAGTTTTCCTCATTTTACTTCTCTGTTTAAGTGCATCGTTTGACTGGCTTTCGTTATTCTCCCTGTATTGTATTTTAGTTTTCCTTCTTTCACATCACTTGCGTACCAATAACACACTACTCTTCATCAGGTACTTTCTATTCTGGTTATGGAAATCATATATTTCCTGGCATATTATGGTTGTTCCAGTACTATTGTAAATATTGTTCCATACAATTGTACACACTACACAGCAACCCTCCCTGATCTTAGCCCACTTCACTTTATTCCTGAGTGTAATTATTGTTGTGGTTAACTCTATTCTCTCTCACACTACATCTACTTTCTATCCTTCATTCTCACTACATCTCATCATCTAACGTTGCACAAGTGCTCTGTTTCTTTGGATTCAGCTAATAATCTTCCTTCACTCTAACAAGAGTCTTATCTCTCATTCACCTTTTATAAAAAGTAGCCCACTGGGTGAAATATCACAGTTAACACTATACTTATCCAAAGAATCTCCTATCTCTTCTCTAATTGCTGGTACTTTAAATCCCATGAAATACGCTCGCACTGTCTTAATCCATTTTGCCTACCCACTGCCACTATCACATACAAGAATTGGTGGGAGCTGCGAATATCAGTATACCTGCTGGAGGAGAGAAACCACCAACAAAGGAATCACCAAAAGGTAAAAACCCAAGTACAACAAGAGAGCCCACACAAAAAGAAGAAAGAGCAAACTCAGAGTGTCCAGACAAGGAGATCAAAGAGAACATACCACTGAACCCCAAAGAATTCCTACCACAGAAGTTAACTGTACAAAGACAGCTAGCAAAGCGAAACACTAGGAAGTGCAGAAAAAAACAAAAAGAGTCACCTAAAACGGGGAGACCAAAAAAACACAACATGAAATCAAAAGGAATGTAAGAATCCACACTAAAATAGCTAAACAAAATGGAGGTAACCAAACTATCAAATATAGAATTCAAAATAATCATTATAAAGATGCTCAAAGGCTTCTGGCCAAGATGGAGATGTAGGTAGACACACTGTGCCTCCTCGCACAACCAAAAAAAAAGACAACGACAATTTAAAAACAAAAAACAACCAGAACTGACATAAAATCAAACTGTATGGAAGTCTAACAACCAAGGAGATAAAGAAAAAACATTCAGCCAGACCAATAGGAGGGGCTGAGACAGGCAGCCTGGGCAGAGAGGACTCGTGGCAAGGCAGCAGCTGGTGGACCCAGCGAGGTGACGAATTATGGAACGGGACAGGCCAGGCTGAAGCTAGCAGGCCCCACAAGATGGTGGCTGGCAGACTCTGCAGCCCCACATTCACACATAGATAAACCAGGAGGAACAGTGGGGGAGCAAAGCAGACTGCGCAACCCAGGGCTCCAGCTCAGGGAAATAAAGCCTCAAACCTCTGATTGAAAACACCCATGGGGGTTGAGGCGGCAGTGGGAGAAACTCCCAGCCTCACAGGAGAGTTCCTTGGAGAGACCCACAGGGGCCTAGAGCATACACAAGCCCACCCACTCGGGAGTCAGCACCAGAGGGGCCCAATTTGATTGTGGGTAGCAGAAGGAGTGACTGAAATCTGGTGGAGAGTGGAGCAAGCACCATTGCTCCCTCTCAGCCCCTCCCCCACATGCAGCAACCAATGTTAGCCCGCTCCAAGGAACACCTAAGGCTCCACCCCTTTACAAAACAGACGAGCCAAGACAAAAAAAAAAAAAAAAGGCCCAAATGACAGAACACTTCAAAGCTCCAGAAGTAATTCAACTAAGCACCGAATAGGTAGCCAACCTATCAGATACACAGTTCAAAACACTGGTTATTAAGACGCTCACAGAATTGGTTGAATTTGTTCGAAAACCAGATGAAAAAATGAAGCCTATGCTAAGAGAAACAAAGGAAAATGTACAGGGAACCAATAGTTATGGGAAGGAAAATGAGACTCAAATCAACTGTGTGGACCAGAAGGAAGAAAGAAACATCCAACCAGAAAAGAATGAAGCAACAAGAATTCAGAAAAATGAGGAGAGGCTTAGGAACCTCCAGGACATCTTGAAACATTCCAACATCCGAATTATAGGGGTGCCAGAAGGAAAAGCGGAAGCACAAGAAATTGAAAACTTATTTGAACAAATAATGAAGGAGAACTTCCCCAATCTGGCAAAGGAAATAGACTTCCAGGAAGTCCAGGAAGCTCAGAGAGTCCCAAAGAAGCTGGACCCAAGGAGGAACACACCAAGGCACATCATAATTACATTAGCCAAGATTAAGCAGAAGGAGAGAATCTTAGAAGCAGCAAGAGAAAAGGAGACAGTTACCTACAAAGGAGTTCCCATAAGACTTTCAGCTGATTTCTCCAAAGAGACCTTACAGGCAAGAAGGGGCTGGCAAGAAGTATTCCAAGTCATGAAAGGCAAGGGCCTACATCCAAGATTACTGTATCCAGCAAAGCTATCATTTAGAATGGAAGGGCAGATAAAGTGCTTCTCAGATAAGGTCAAGTTAAAGGAGTTCATCATCACCAAGCCCTTATTATATGAAATGTTAAAGGGAGTTACCTAAGAAAAAGAAGATAAATAATACGAACAGTAAAAATGACAGCAAACTCACAGTTATTAACGACCACACCTAAAACAAAAACAAGAGCAAACTAGGCAAACAACTAGAACAGGAACAGATCCATAGAGATGGAGATCACATGGAGGGTTGTTAATAGGGGAGTGGGAGGGGGAAAGGGGGGAAAGGTACAGAGAATAAGTAGCATAGATGATAGGTGGAAAATAGACAGGGGGAGGGTAAGAATAGTGTAGGAAATGTAGAAACCAAAGAACTTATAAGTATGATCCATGGACATGAACTAAATGGGGGGGAATGTGGGAGGGAGGGGCTGGGCCGGATGGAATGGAGTGACGGGGGGGGAATGGGACAACTGTAATAGCATAATCAATAAATACATTTAAAAAAACTAAAAGAAAACATAGGCACTAAAATCTCAGACATTCCACACAGCAACATCTTCATGGATATGTCCCCTAAAGCAAGGGACATAAAGGAAAGAATGAACAAATGGGACCTCACCAAAATAAAAAGCTTCTGCAAGGGCTTTTGCCTAAGATCAAGTGTAAAAAGCTTCTGCATGGCTAAAGAAAACTATTAAAATAAAAAGCAAACCTACTCTATGCAAAAACATATTAGTCAATGACACCTCAGACAAGGGTTTGATCTCCAAAATAAATAATGAACTCACACAACTCCACCCCAGGAAGACAAACAACCCAATTACAAAATGGGCAAAAAACTTGAACAGACACTTCTCCAAGGTGGACATATAGAGGTCCCAGAGACATATGAAAAGATGCTTAGCATCATTAGCCATCAGAGTGATGCGAATTAAAACTTCGGTGGGATACCACTTCACACTGGTGAGAATGGCCATTATAAACAATTCAACAATCAAGTGTTGGAGAGGATGCAGAGAAAAGGGGACTCTGGTGCACTGTTTGTGAGAATGCAGGCTGATGCTGCCACTGTGGAAAACAGTATGGAATTACCTCAGAAAGATAAAAATGGAACTACATTTTTTTTCGTTTTTTTTCTTTTAATATATTTATTGATTATGCTATTACAGTTGTCCCATTTCCTCCCCTTCACTCAACTCCATCCTGCCCACCCCCCTCCCTCCCACATTCCCCCCCCATAGTTCATGTCCATGGGTCATACTTATAAGTTCTTTGGCTTCTACATTTCCTACACTATTTTTACCCTGTCTATTTTCCACCTATCATCTATGCTACTTATTCTCTGTACCTTTACCCCCCTCTCCCCCTCCCACTCCCTTATTGACAACCCTCATGTTCTAGTTGTTTGCCTTGTTTTTGTTTTATGTGTGGCCGTTAATAACTGTGAGTTTGCTGTCATTTTTACTGTTCCTAATAAAAATGGAACTACATTTTGACCCTGCAATTCCATTGCTGGGATTATATTCTAAGAACCCTGAAACACCAATCCAAAAGAATTTATGCACCCCAATGTTCATAGCAGCACAATTTACAATAGCCAAGTGCTGGAAGCAACCTTGTCTACCAGTAAATGAATGGATCAAAACATTATGATACATTTACACAATGGAATGCTACTGAGAAGAGAGAAAGAACAAGCTCCTATCCTTTACAACAGCAATGGATGGAACTGGAGAGCATTATGCTAAATAAAATAAGCCAGGTGGTGAGGGACAAATACCATATGATCTCACCTTTAATAGGAACCTAATCAACAAAAGAAAATAGCAAGCAAAATATAACTAGAGATATTGAAATTAAGAATAATCTGACAGTAACCAGATGTTTTGTGGGATGGGATAATGGGGGAAGGGTTTTCAGGAACAACTATAAAAGACACATGGACAAAACTGAGGAGAGCTGGAAGCAGGGGGGGGAGGTTGGTTTGTCTGGGGTGGGGAGTAAATGATTGGGGTAAATGCAGACAACTGTAATTGAACAACAATAAAATAATTTTAAAATAAAAATAAAAATAGCATAATCAATAAAATATATTTAAAAGGAAATATAATAAAAAATAAAGATATGTACAGAGTTGTGTAATAATCCAAAGGTTTTAATAGTTCCCAAGCTGATATGACTGTCCCTTAACTTCCCTAACTGACTCCCCTGACCTACCTGAGGTCCTGTCTTTTTTCCATATGAGGTACCAAATCACAGTCATGGAATTTAAAGTGGCAAGAAAAAGGATGAAACTTTAATCTGGGAAAAGAAAGTGACTTGCTACTGTGAGCTGCAAGTTCTCAACCTGGAATAGTTACTACAACAACATGAAGATAATCTCAGGCCAAACTGTCAAGAAAAAAAGAAAACAACTGGACATTCATCTGTTAGGGTTCTGAGATAGAAATCTCATTAAGCCCAGGAGTCTGTCTTCAGATAAACCCCTCCTTGGCCATTACAATAAAATCACAGGCCTTCTATTCATGATTAAAATTTCCCTATCGGAAGCAGATTTAATGAGCCAAATCTTTCTCTCACATATTTTTCTTTTAAAAGTTTGTTTTCCTAAATTTTTGTTATTTTTACTACACTAAAGAGACTCAGTTCAAAACCACAGATTATACCAGGAAAGCAGACATTTAATCATTGAAGGCAAAATATATATAAGTCGTGTTGACTTGAGAGTTCTTGACACCAAAGAGAAAAGGATTCCTGGCCCACGTCAGGTCACTAGACTTTTTGCCCTGAAGACCAGGGTCCTCTTGTAGTCTCAAAGTATTCAGAGTGGTAACTGCATGGCTGGACTAGACACCTAAGATTCTGAGGGTCCCTAACCTTTGCCCTTCTCTTGTGTGGAGCTGGCTTGGGAATGGGGAGATAAAAGACCAGTTATAGCCTTTGGGTGGGCAGAATAAGTGTTCCTCTGGATCCTTCATGATAGGTGCAGAGTTCCTACATTTGGGGGAGTTTGCCTGGTTAGTGGCCATGTCCAGCTTTTGCTATAAAGGCCACTGCTCTGGGTGAGAGAGGCTAAAGGCAAGTGACCTTTAGCTATTCAGAGGGGAAAAGATCTAGAATAGCAAACACCATAGGGCAAGGATTTTATCTTGTATATCAAATCTTCCCTGGTGCCTAGCAAAATGCCTGGTCCTTGGGAAGTACTCAGTATACATTTGTTAAATTCATAAATGATTGATTTGTGAGGCGAGGTCAAAGATTTAAGCCCAGAGGTAAGGCAAACAGAAGGAAATCTAAGGGGATTAACTAGAATTAATTATTTTGAAATTTACTACGGGAGTCTTAGTAAATTTCAGAATAATTGTCTCAACAGAGAAAGTTCCTTTAATCCATGACCAAGGTTCAAATGCAACTCCCAGTAAGGTTGCAACATATGGTTTGAGCTTAGTCATATGGTATGGTATGACACTTGAACCTTCTCATGACAAATTAGATTGTGGCCTGAGCTAAAGTATTGTCACTGGGGAAAGAGAGAAGGGATGAAATAGAAACTTAGGAGGATGGATGGAGAGAATTTGGAGGCTGAAAGTATGTAGTTGTTAAAGAAATGTGACTCAAAGATGAAAATAATATGGAGACAATATCTAGTTCACAGGGGCGCTGTAAGAAGTAGATGAATTAACTAACATACAGCATCCCTGGAATGGTACTTGAGGGCCATTGGATAGATTCTTAAGAAAAGCAACTCTTCTCCTCCATCTTGTCCCTCTCCATTTTCATTAAAGATACGACTATCCTACCCAGAAATGTCAAAGTGCCCACCCCAAGGAGGATCTGCACAGGTGTCTTTATCAGAATTTCACGACTAAAAGCCATGGAAACGCCCTGCCTCCGTTGGCCCTCACTGAACAGATAGAAATAAAAGTGTCTTCTCTCTGGGGCTACATCAGGAAAACAATGAAAACCATTCTCTCACAGTCAGAATGTTTTATTTGTTACTTTGAGACAGAACCCACATCTCTGTGAGGGAAAAAAAGGCAGCCTGACTCAAGCTGAGTAGACGTTATGGGCCAGGTGATGGCTGCACAGTGGTAGCTGGAGCTGAAGCCTGAGATTTCAAAACTTGTTGTGTCATGGTATACATTATGACACCATGTGGAAGACCTTAGAAACTGAATGCATGTATTTCCAAATGTCAGGTTCACATTCAGCCTCACACCTCCCCAAAGACATTCATATTGAGCTCTCCTGGGATTTCCTCAAGTCCCTCAGCAAACGGAGAAGGATCAGACACAGGTCTGGCCTCTTTTCTGATTCTTTCCCCCTCAAATATTTTCATCTTCTCATTTATTCAACAAATACTTACCAAGCTCCGGTTTTGTACCATGAACTATTCTGGAAGCTGGAGCATCAGAAACAATAATAAGGCCACATCCCTTCCCATAGACAACCTTGTAGGGAGGACAGACAAACCAAAGATAGGGCTGCTGTGTGATGTGTTACTTGTGTAGGTACAAGCATCTCTAGGAGCACAGAGGAGGCTCAGAGAGCCCAGCCAGGGGTTCAAAGAAGAATTCCTGTAGGGCAAGAAAGAATTGGTTGGGTGAAGAGGTCAGGGAGGCCTTGCAGGTAAGGAAACAGCAAGAGAGATGTCCAGAGCACCTATACAGGACCTGATGTGTAGTGTTCAATAGTTAGGAGTTATTTAGATTCATTCTACTTTTAAGACCATGGCTCAGCAGTTCTCACCCTAGCTGTGCAGTGAAACCACTGGCAGAGCTTTTAACAATTTCTGACGCCCAGGCATTCACACAGACCTAGAAAGTCAGAATCATTGGAGGCAGGGCCCAAGAATCAGTCTTAAAAGTACCCCAGGTATATGTAACCAGAGTTAAGGGCCATTAATCTAAGGAAGTCACCAACACAAAATGTTTGGAAAAGAAAAGCACAAAGAGTATTGTAATAGCTCACTCTACCAATAATTATGAAACATTGGCTTTTTGATTCTATGCAAAGTGTGCAAGATCAAGGAATGCATTGCTCTATTCTTGAGTCTGTAATAGATCTACTATACAGCCCCCACCAAAATGTGGAAATCAATGAAATCTGTGGTTCTCAATCACCTCCCGTCCCCCACACCCACTCCACTGCCCATCCACTTGCCCTTCCAGTGATGTAGCCCATGAAAAATCAGTTGCCATTCTTAACCGAGTGTACTGTGGTTCTCCAGTCCAGTAGTACTGTCCTCATCACTCTGATGAGGACCTACTTGGAAACGCTAATTTCAGAAACTTAAAGCAGGCTTCCAGGGCAAACACAAAACTCCAGACACAGTACAACAACAGTGGTTTTGACAAAGTAAATAATAAATCAATAAATCACACTTGGCCATTTTCATAAATAATTGGATGAAGACATAGAAATCATGTCCTAGTCTGAAAGGGAAAGGACTGCTGTACGTTAGACTGAGAGACTGGCCAATAGCTCCCATTCACAAGAAGGCAAATGTGGAAGTGGGTATGAACCCCAGTTCAGCCACTTGCTGCACCATGTTGGCCATGATATTTATCCTCTGTGCACCTGTTCTCTCCTTGATGAAATGGCTATAATCATATTTATCTTGCATGGTTGCTCTTGGCTTAAAGGAGAACATACACAGAGTGCCCAACATAACAAGTGCCCAGTATCCAATAGGATGGCTAATCAGTCACTGATAACTCTTATAACCAGGATTTACTGAACATTACACTTTGTCATCAGAAACTGTGACAGGAGTGGAAATAACACAGGAGGTAGAAGGACAGTCCAGGGCCAGGTAGTGGTTCTCCTCCTGCTACCGCTTTCTCTTCTCCCTTGAGGCAGCACATGGGCCTCGAGACATTTCAACCTTCAGGCTGCTCCTGCCATTTCAGGGTGGTCCCTAAATGCACATCAATGTGTCAATGGTGCAGCCCACATCTCTGCCAAGGCTGGCCCGGGCTCAACCTGTACGTGATGCTCCATCACCTTTTATTTATTGACCTCTCTGATTAGCATTGGAAAACTTCCCTTCACTCCTCCACATTCAGTTGGAGTTTGTTAAAAAGAAGTTTAGTTCCCAGAAGGTATGTTAATAATAGAATTATGTTGAATCAAGCAAGGACCCGAGAGATCCTGTCATGTTCCTACCTTTTGTGCTATTAACACCCTACCCTTTTGTGCTATATTCTTCTCTACTTTCCTTCAGCAGGTTGGCAAAAATTTCCATAAAGGCATAAAACAAAAGACATGGGGTCACGAAGGAATTCAGTTATACTGTAACACAATTCTGTCAACTTCCCATTGAGTTTCATGGATTCTGTCTTATAGACACCTGATACCTGAACTCCTCACTGAAAAGTTTGGGAACCTCTTAGCTAAGAAGTGAGAGAACCAGGGCAAAAGCCCCATTATACTATTCCTGAACTTGGACTCTTTCCACCAATTCATTTATTATTTAGAAAATTAAGAAAAACAAAACAGAAATCTTACTGCTTATACATGGAAAAATCCTGAATTTTGTCTGTTGGAAGGTATGGACAAGGCCCTGATGCCATATAAGAGGGAGACACCCCCAAAACCACGATTCTCTTCTGGAAGGTGGGCCCCTTGTAGTACCCAGTAGTTGAGTGTTCTAGAACCCATCTGTATCAGTGTACCAGCTGGCATTGTTGTGAGAGGCTGTGTTCAGCTTCAGTTAATTTTTTTGAAGACTCTTTTAATGCCTTTGCCCATTTCATGACGGGTGATTTAAGAGCACACCTGCCCACACCACGATGAGCATTCAGCAGTTTTTTACCAAAAAATGGCATGACCCTCCTGCTCCACCCTCCTTAATCACCCAATCTCGCCCCCAGTGACTTTTTTTGTTTCTTTGTTTCCCTGGATGAAAAATGTCCTTCAAAGGGAAACATTTTGCGGATGTGGAAGAGGTGAAACAAAAAAATGTGGAAACAACAACAAAAAAAGGCATCAAAGTAGACAAGTTCAGAAATGGTTGTGAGCAGTGGAAAAAATGTCTCAATAGGTGCATTGCATCAAATGGAGAGTACTTTAAAGGTGACTGAGGTTTAAACTTGTAAGAATAAATACACAATTTCTTTGTAAATAAATTCTATTTTGGGGGGCATTCCATCCTTGCATGTATTTGTAAGAACTGACCTCATTTTACACAGGATTGCAAAATTGGAAGATGGTTGTTTCTCAGCAAACAGCTAGAAAAGCTGAAGGCCACAATGAATTGACTGAGGTACTGGTAAGTGGCAGCAGATGTCCCAGCTCCTGGAATTTGACCAATGATAGAATTAGATTGTAAACTAAATGGTCCCATTCATCTCCTCTGCTTTCAGGTAACCTTTTTCATGGAAGGAATGAATGAGCAATTGGTCATCTTTGTCTGTTAAGAAGTTTGTTAGGTATTTGACCTGAGGACATTAACCCTGGCCACTCTCCTAGCTGAACCCTTTCACCTCTCTCTATGATGGGGCAATAGGACATAGATGGTTAAAAGTGTGAGTTTGGACTCACACCTCCAGGTTTAAATTCTCAGGTCCTCACTTTAAGAAAGTTGCTTGACAACTTCTTTCTACCTCAAGTGTTTTATCTCTCTAATGGGAATAATACTAATGCCTGCCTTGCAGGGTGCAGTGACAACTAGAGCTAATATATGGAAAGAACCTATACAGGACCTGATGTGTAGTGTTCAATAGTTAGGAGTTATTATTAGAATTCATTCTAGGTTGATTTCTGCACCTTCCCCTCTATGTCCCTTATTGAATAAAGCAGGTGTTAGGGCAGGTGTAATTAGAGGAATGACCATGTTCAGAGAAGCTGCCATGATCAGAGCAGACCTATTTTGCTTCTCCAACATATCTCAGCAAGGTACGTGACTTGACCATAGTCACATCAAGAGAAAATCCTGCATCTTCTTACCACCAAATCTATATATCTCCCTGCATCTGATGGCCTATGTTCCGCCTTCCTTCTTATTTCTGTGGACACAGAACCTTGCTCCTCTCAAAAGCCAGCCTCTCCACATGTGCTCTGGATCCCATCCCTCTTTCTCACTTAGAATTATTCTTGCAGTCTCCAACCCCGCTCCTACATGGTTAATGGTTCTCCTCAACTGGATCATCCTCACATGCATGCTCTTAGCATCTCTCTAAACTTCCATTTCTCCTTTCAGCTATTAACTAATTTCTCTACTTTCCTTCAATTTTAGAGAGAGTTGCTGCCTCCACTTCCCTACCCCAACCCACTCGAATTTGGCTTCTATCCCCTCTCCTCCATAAAGACTGCTGTTGTCAAGGTCACCAATGACCTCCATATTATCAAACCCAGTGGCCACTTCTTTTTATCTTTGAACTCTTAGCAAAGGTTAATGATTTCCTCCTTCTTGAGACATTTTCTTCCCTTGGCTCTGTGATAGCTCAATGTCCTCTTTTCCTTTTGTCTCCTTTCTGGGCTCCTTTTCCTTTACTCAACCTCCATAGAGTAAAGAGTACCAGGGATCTTTCCTATGCATCCTTTCCATCTATTACTGTATGCTTTCCCTTAGTAATTCTGTCCAGTCCAATGACTTTGAGAACCATCTATGTGCTTATGATTCCCAAATCTCTGCCTCCAGCCCTGACTTTTGCCCCAAACTTGACATGAATATGCAACTGTTTTTTTTTTTAATATTTCCACTTGGATGTCTAGTAGGCAACTCAGACATAATTTATCTATTAAGAACTTCCTGAGTTTTCTTCCCAAACTTTCTTCTTCCTCAGTCTTCCCAGTGTTAGTCATGGGTATGACCATCCACCCAGTTGTTCAAACTATAAATCTAGGAGTCAGTCTTAATTCCCTTCTTTTCTCATCTTCTATATTCAATATATCAGCAAGTCTTGCCACTTTATCTGTATAGCATATTCCATACTGATCCATTTTTTTCCATTTTTATAGTACAGTCACCCTAATCCAAGCCATCATTACCTGAATGAATGCAATAGCTTCTTGACTGATTCTTCTGTAATCACTCTACAATTCATTCTTGACAGAGCATCCTAAGTGATCTTCTCATGATCTTGCTTAAAACCCTCCCTTATCTTCCCAGTGTACTTGAAATAAAACCCAAATTCCCCAAAGCTAGGTATAATATGGCTTCTACCTATTTCTAAACTCCTTACCTTCTGCACTCCAGCCACACTGGTCTTTCTGTTCCCTGAAATAAAAAATCTGCTCCCATCTTGGAACCCTTGGTAGGGTTGGTTCTAAGAAATTCCCAGGAAAAGGTTCTTAAAAATTCCTCAGATGAGGTCCTAAATGTTTCTCTCCCTCAGAGAGTTTCCCAGGAAAACAATTCAAACAAAAGTCTTAGAACTGGCTGTTGCTCTTGAAATGCTCTTCCCCATGATCTTTGAATGACCAGTTTGTTTTTATCATTCACATCTCAGCCTAAATGTAAGTACTCAGAGAGGCCCCTTTCTCTCCACCCAACCGAAGTAGCCACCCAGTCACTACCTAGCATGTCACCCTATTGTCTCATATATATTTTCCTGTCCATATGTCTGACTCTCCTCTGGAAGGTAGGCCCCACAAGAGCTAAGATGTTGTCTTTCTTCTTCACCATTACATTTGCAGGACTCAGAGCAGTGTCTGAATGTGGCAGTGCTTGACATATGTTGGTGAAAAAGTGAATGACTAAATGAATGAATTAGCAATAGAGCTAGGACCAGAACTCAAGCCTCCTACCTTCCAGTTCAGAGTTCTTTCCCATGTACCATGTTGAGTTCTAGTTTTTGTCAGTTTGATTGCTTCCTTCTGGTTCACCAGATAGGTGCTTGGTGCCGTTCAGTTCTCAACCAGTTTCAGCTCCTAGTGATGAAGGAATGGCCACAAGGGGGCAAAAAGGAGAGGGGAGAAAACCTATATATTCGTCCATGTATAATGTACACTTTGTGCCCAAATTTTTTAGGGAAAACTGAGGATGTGCATTATACATGGGTAGTATCTGAAATACATTGTATCTTTTCTTGTGTTCTATGATTATTTGTTACATAAAATTCCTTGTACTAAAATATGTTCAAAAATAAATGCTAAAATTCCTTTATAACACAAAATATAGGTATCCAAATATAAATAAATAAATAACTGAATTAAAAATTAAAACAAAAGGTATTTTTACTGAAAGTTTGGGCCAAAAATGTGGGTGAGCATTCTCCATGGCAAAATACGGTAAATCGGAGGGATGGGGAGAAAATGCAAACAACTGTAATTGAATAACAATAAAAAAATTTTTTTTAAAGAAAAAATACGGTAAATCATGAAATATACAAGATCCTACAAATAATGAGAATTAAACATTCCATATTCATTTAATCATCCAATACCATTTAGTAAACACTTAGGCAGTCTACCAGGGATAACAAGGCAAAGCTACTCTGAAGGATCTGACGGGTTTTGCAGTGGTGACAGTCTCCAGAAGGAGACAGAGGCCTTATGGTGATGCCCAGCTCAGTGCAATGCACCTGAGAACAAAGTTGCATGTGCTGTGGAAACATAAAAGCAGAGAGTGAGGAACACTGCATGGAGTAGACAAGAATTCAGGAAGGCATTTCAAAGAGTGGAAGTTTTCAGCTGATTCTGAAAGAGTGAATATTTGTGTTATTGGAAACTCTTAGTCTCAGTTTTCATATGAAAAGTACAGTTCTGTTTCCCCTTTATTTTAACCAACAAAAGAAAATTTAGATGAGCATATAGAATGACTGTGGTAGTTGAAAGAACCATTATTGATAAATAGAGAAGTTTTGAGCAGGGAAATTTTTGTTAAAGATAGGATTGTTTTTATCCACCAAAATCATTTCATCTTCCCTGAGGGTCTTAGAGTGAAGCCCCTGAGGCAATCACCTATGAGATGAAAGGTCACCCAACCAAAGAACTACAGGCCATTTAAACTACAGGCTCCTACAGGCACCTCTACAGGCTCCTCTAAAACCACAGGTCATTTCCTTGAAGAAATGAGTTGTCAGGTAAAAGCAAGGTTTTGCAGTGGTGACAGAATGAGATGGTCTATGTGCATTGATATGGAGAAATATATTATTACATGAAAAGAAGCAAGTTTCAGAATACTGAACATTGTTGCTATTTCTGTATGTTAGGATCTGCTTAGGAATACCTAGAAGAATAAATGCGAACATAATAATGGTTACCTCTGAGGTGTGAGATTGTGAGGCGCTTATAGTTTCTGAATTGTACATTTTTATGAGTCCTATTTTAATTGTTTATAACAAATGTGTATTATTTTGGAATTAAAAAAATAAAAATATTGGCTTCCAGTCAAGATGGAGGAGTAGGTAGACATGTTTCACCTCACCGCATAACCATAAAGAAGGGATACAACTAACTTAAAAACGATAAACACAAAGAACTGCCAGAAAATCACCCAGAACTGTTCAGAAGTCCAACAACCAAGGATTTGAAAGAAGCTGTATTCATCCAGACAGGTAGGAGAGGCAGAGATGGGGAGTCTGGGCAGAGAGGGTGAGGTGTAGTAGAGGTAAGCTGGGGGCAGTGAGGCAGTGGAATGGGCAGTCCCACATTCACATGTAGTGGATAAAAATCAGGGGGAAACCTTGTGAGTGAGCAGTCCCAGCCCCAGGCTAGACTGTGCAGCCTAGGGTTACAGCGCTGGGAAAAAATAAAGCCTTATAGTTTCTGGCTGTAAACCCAGTGGGTATTGAGGTGGCAGAAGTAACTGCCAGTTTCTCAGGAGAGCCAGGAACTTACACAAACCCATTTCCTCTGGGAACCACAACCAGGATAGTAGCTGGAGAGGCACCAGTCACATACAGGAAGTAGGTGAAAAGACTGGAAAAGGGGTGAGTGCCAGGCAAGCCCCCAGAAGTTAGCCATCAGCAGCATTGTCCCCTCTTTTACCCCTCTCCCACATGTGGAGCCACAAAGCCACAAAGCAGGTTGCCCCACCCTGGTGAATACCCAACGCTCTACTCCATACAATTTAATGGGTGAGCTAAGACAGAAAATCAAAGCGGCTCTACCTTGTACACAACACAGGGAGGCTGCCACAATGAGGAGACAAAGAAATATGGCCCAAATGAAGGAACAAAACAGAACCACAGAAAAAGAACTAAGCAATGGGGAGATAGCCAAACTATCAGATACAGAGTTCAAAACATTGGTGGTCAGAATGCTCAAAGATCTCATTGAATATGGCAAAAACATAAGGAAAGAATGAAGGCTATATTAAGGGAAATAAAGAAAAATCCACAGGAAACCAACAGTGAAGAGAAGGAAGCTGGGATTCAAATCAATGATTTGGAAAATAAGGAAGAAATAAATATTCAACCAGAACAAAATGAAGAAACCAGAATCCCAAAAAATGAGGAGAGTTTAAGAAGACTCTGGGACATCTCCAAACATGCCAACATCTAAATCATAGGGATGTCAGAAGGAGAAGAAGAGCAAGAAATTAAAAACTTATTTGAAAAAATAATTAAAGAGAACTTCCCTAATTTGGCAAAGAAAATAGACATGCAAGTCCAGGAAGCACAGAGAGTCCCAAACAAGTTAGACCCAAAGAAGACCACACCAAGACACATCATAATTAAAATGCCAAATGTTAAAGATAAAGAGAGAATCTTAAAAGCAGCAAGAGAAAGGCAGGGAGTTACCTCAAAGAACTTCCCATATGACTATCAGCTGATATCTCAAAAGAAACTTTGCAGGAAAGAAGGTACTGGAAAGAAGTACACAAAGTGATGAAAAGCAAGGACCCACAACTAAGATTACTCTATCTAGCAAAGCTATCATTTAGAATTGAAGGGCAGATAAAGTGCTTCACAGATAAAGTCAAGTTAAAGAAGTTCATCATCACCAAGCCCTTATTATATGAAATGTTAAAGGAACTTATCTAAGAAAAAGAAGAAGATGAAAACTATAAACAGTAAAATGAAAACAAACACAACTATCAACAAATTGAATCTAAAGAACAAAACAAAGTAAGCCAACAACTAGAACAGGAATAGAATCACAGATATGGAGATCATTTGGAGGGTTATCAGCTGGGAGGGGAAAGGGTGAGAATAAGAGGAAAGGCATAGGGATTTAGAAGCACAAATGGTAGGTTCAGAATAGATAGGGGGATGTTAAGAACAGTATAAGCAATGGGGAAGCCAAAGAACTTACATGCACAACCCATGGACATGAACGTAGGCGGGGGAATCACTGGAGGGAAGGGGGTACTGGGCAGGGGAGTGCAAAGGGGGAAAAATTGGAACAAATTTAATAGTATAATGACTAAAATATACTTTTAAAAATTTCTTTAAAAAATACTATGGCCAAGATAGAGGCATAGGTAGATGCACTGTGCCTCCTCACACAATCAAAAGAAGGACAACAACAAATTTAAAAACAAAAAGCAACCAGAACTACCAGAAAATCTAACTGTATGGAAGTCCAAGGGGTTAAAGGAGAAACATTCATCCAGACGGTAAGAAGTGTGGAGAGAGGCAACCTGGGCGGAGAAGACTCGAGGCTAGGTGGCAGCTGATGGAGCAGGTGAGGCTGCAGCTGGTGGAATGGGTGGTCCCACATTTATGTGCAGATAAACTGGGAGGAACAACTGGGGAGCAAGACAGACTGTGCCACCCAGAGTCCCAGCATGGGAAAATAAAGCCTCAAAACCTCTGACTGAAAAAACCTGTGAGGGTTGTGGTGTGGGGAGAAACTCCCAGCGTCACAGGAAAGTTCATTGCAGAGACCCATGGGATCCTAGAACACACACAGACCCACCCACCTGGGAATCAGCACCAGAAGGGCTCAATTTGCATGTGAGTAGCCACAGAAGTCACTGAAAGCCGGCAGAGAATGGAGCAAGCGGCACTGTTCCCTCTTGGACCCCTCCCCCAAGACAGTGCCACAGCACAGCAACTTGGTTTGCCCTACCCTGGTGAACACCTAAGGTTCCACCCCTCACTACACAGAGATGAGAAAATGGCCCAAAGAAATAACCAATTACAACTCCAGAAAAAAATACAACTAAGCGATGAAGAAATAGCCAACCTATCAGACGAACAGTTCAAAACACTGGTAATTAGGATGCTCACAGAATTGGTTGAGTATGGTCGCAAAACAGAGGAAAACATGAAGGCTATGCTAAGTGAAATAAAGGAAAATGTACAGGGAACCAACAGTGATGGGAAGGAAACTGGGACTCAAATCAACAGTTTGGAGCAGAAGGAAGAAAGAAACATTCAACCAGAACAGAATGAAGAAACAAGAGTTCAGAAAAATGAGGAGAGGCTAAGGAACTTCCAGCACAACTTTAAAGGTTCCAACATCTGAATTATAGGGGCCCCAGAAAGAGAAGAGGAAGCACAAGAAATTGAAAACTTACTTGAACAAATAATGAAGGAGAACTTCCCCAATCTGGCAAAGGAAATAGACTTCCAGGAAGTCCAGGAAGCTCAGAGTCCCAAAGAAGCTGGACCCAAGGAGGAACACACCAAGGCACATCATAATTACACTCCCCAAGATGAAACAGAAGGAGAGAATCTTAGAAGCAGCAAGAGAAAAGGACACAGTTACCTACAAAGGGGTTCCCATAAGACTGTCAGCTGATTTCTCCAAAGAGACCTTACAGGCAAGAAGGGGCTGGCAAGAAGTATTCCAAGTCATGAAAGGCAAGGGCCTACATCCAAGATTACTGTATCCAGCAAAGCTATCATTTAGAATGGAAGGGCAGATAAAGTGCTGCTCAGATAAGGTCAGGTTAAAGGAGTTCACCATCACCAAGCCCTTATTATATGAAATATTAAAGGGATTTATCTAAGGAAAAGAAGATAAAAAATATGAACAGTAAAAATGACAACAAACTCACAGTTATTAACGACCACACCTAAAACAAAAACAAAAGCAAACTAAGCAAACAACTGGAACAGGAACAGAACCACAGAAATGGAGATCACATGGAGGGTTATCAACAGGGGAGTGGAATGGGGGAGAGGGGGGAAAGGTACAGAGAATAAGTAGCATAAATGGTAGGTAGAAAATAGACAGGGGGAGGGTAAGAGATGAAACCCTCCATTGTTATGCAGAATGTCTTTAACATTGTATCATCTATTTCCCCTTTCCTCCAATCAAGGGTTGTGGGGGATACACTCTGCTATTTTCAGGGGACCCCGGCTCTACACCCTGTTACAATTCTACTACAAAGGTACTGTCATATATATGCTACCTATCACAGAAACATAGAATCCACCTCATAAGAGTCTAAGCTGTTCATTCCACAGAGGGAGATAAGGCCCAACCAGAAGTGCCCTTGGACTAAAATCTGCACCCTTGCCCCATAACCCCAACCAAAGCAGTAACAGATTGTCTAGAATATTTACCTGGGAGGGTCATCAAAGGTACAGAGAGGGGAGCTGCATTCTCAGCTTTTAGCCCTGTTGCAGAACTGATATCTACTCTATACTCCCAGCACTGATGGAGACAGAAATGACAGTCTCTATTTCACAGTGGGGAGACTGAGGCTCAGAGAAGTGAGTGGCATGCCCAAGATCACATAGAAAGTCAACTCCAATTCCTAACCTTCATTCTGCTGCCTGAGCCACATTCCAGGCCAGGGACCACATGGGGCGGAATCCATGCTCCATTTCAGGAAATAGGATTGTTGATTTTTCATTTACACAAAAATGAAAAATAAATACCAGATGTTTGAAAATATATTGCAACTTATCTTACTGGAACTTGAAAGTGCACTCGGACTGAGAAAATTAAATTAGAAAATCCACATAGCAAAAAAAGATGTTTTGAATGACATGCAGTTTGTCCCTGTAGAATTTTGTTAGCCAGTGTCACACCTATAAATTCAATAAAAAGGAAAAGAAATGTACTTTGTCTTTCTCTCTCTCATATACACACAAACAATATCTCATTGTTTCTTCTTCAGGGAGCAGCTGTAAAGGAAATTGGGGGAGGGAAAAGAACAAAACATTCCATCTTTGTGTTTACACAGAGCTAAGCTTTCAGTCCAGCCTTCCTGAACTCTAGGGGGTGTGACATGCACTAAAATTAAACAGCAATGACCCGATGGAGCTTATAAAACAACTTGGGAGAAGCCAGTTACCAATAAAAGGCATCTCAGATTGGACGATTTTGCATGTGGAAACTGCCTTCATCTTGATAAAAAGGTATGTACTGTATTTTAATTTTTATTTAGGATTAATAATGCTTAAAATAGAGACAGTCTTGACTTTCAATTGCCCCCTTTCAGCTAACAATTATAACTAACATGATTATGACACTGACACAGTGCCCACTGCACCAAGAAGACCAATTAACTAACACAACTGAGGGCTTGTGCCAGTAGCTTTGCAGACTTGGCCTCATTCTTCCTCTAAAAAACTTACAAGGTACCACATTTTACCATGTATAATGCACACCTACATTTTTGTGTGCATTATACATGGGATTATTGTGCCCATTATTATACCCATGGTATGTAATCATTATACCTATGTATAAAGCACATCCTTATTTTTCCCTAAAAAATTTGAGCAAAAAAGCATGCATTATGCACAGAAAAATACATAGATACTATCAGTGCCATTTTTCAGATGAGGAAACTAAGGATTAGATAATTTATGCAACTGGCCTAAGGCAAGATCTCCACCAAATGCCAGAGCTGGGTGCCAACCCAATGTTGACTCACCTCAAAATCTTCTGCTTGCACAATGCACCCCCTCCGTGCTATATGAATCAATTAGAGGACTTTCCATACACTAATACTGTACTAGATGAATTCTCAGACACTTGTTATCCAAATGTGCATTACAGTAAAATACTGAAAAATGAACTGGAATTCATTCTGTGGATAGAAAATGTGCTTAACAATATGGTACACTGCCCTGACTGGTGTGGCTCAGTGGGTGGGTGTTGTCCCCCAAATCCAAAGGTCACCGGTTAGATTTCTGGTCAGGGACCTGCCTGGGCTGCAGTTCAGGTCCCTGGTTGGGGGCATGTGAGAGGCAACCAATCAATGTTTCTTTCCCTTTCTTTCTCCTTATCTTCCCCTCTCTCTAAAAAATAAATAAATAAATTTTTTTAAAAAAACATGGCACAAAAATATGTTGTTCAGATGATAATACATTTTCTTGTTAGATTCAATAGCTAAATGGGTTTTCAACATCCATTTACTTGTGGAAATGTATTGTATTTTGTTATGTGAAATCTAAAAATCTAGTCCTTAATGTTCTGCAGCTTCTCGAGACCAGAGACTAGGTCTACTCTAACACGCAGGTGTTAGAGTGCAGAGCCTTAGGAGATCTGTTGGCATAAGGAAGTAACCTGGAGAAATTAACCTCACTGAGTACAAAGAGGTCAGGGCAGGACCCTTCCAGATAGGATGTTGTGGAGATTTGATGCCTGGAACGTGAAAATACTGAGGCCAGGTCAATGAGTGTGAGCAGTGAGTCTCAGAGTCAGTGCTGACCCAGTGGATGCACCTTAGTAGAATTATTTTGAAATTATTTACTATTCAGTTAAAATAATTTTAAAATTGCATTTATTTTTTAATTAATTAATTTATTTTTATTCAGTTACAATTGTCTGCATTTTCTCCCCTTCCCTTACATTTATTTTAAAAGTATTTAAATTCTCATCATTAGGACAATCTTCTCATTGATATTAATTAGAAGATGCAAAAATATCTTATATACCCAAGTTCATAGGTACATGTTAATAATAGATTTACCCTCAATGGCAATCAGTAAGTGTTGGGTGAATTAGAATGGAAGGGGCATCCATAAAAAATTATGGATGCTAACAACCGTTTCTCTCACAAAAATGTTTTACCTGTAGGAAGAAAATTACTGCACTAAAGAGGCATCTTTGGAACAGATGCAATCAAGGGAAATTAGCCTTGCTCTGAAATCCTCCTACAGAGCTAAAAAAAAAAAAAAAAAAGTATCGACCCACAATAGAACATTTTGTAATAAAGTTACAGAACAGATCCAGACGGTGGGGGGGTGGGGAGGTGTGACAGTGACTGGTGAATGACATACTATTATTGAATGGAACCCCACCTTGTGCTCCAGGTGTGTCCCCCCCCATACTGTTACAGAACAGACCCAGGGATAGTGAGTGTACGATATACTGTTACCAAAAGGACCCCCCTTTTTCTCTGGGGGTCCCTTCCACTAGATTTGCTTTGTCCGCCACCAGAGAAAAGACGTCTCTCAATGCCAGAGATTGGTGAAAAGGAAAGGAATTATTTATTTAAAAGCTATACAGACTTAGAGTAATGACTTAATGTCTTCATTAAAATACTAAAGTCCTTTAGAATACCCACAGATGCACACAGTCCTTCCTTCTCCCTCTGCCCAGTCAGGGGTACTGTATCTCAGGAAAAGATGTAGAAGGCCATGATTCAGGATCCCGGCACCATCAGCTGTGTCACCGCAATCTCCAGTTAATCCAAAACTATGTGGCACCTTCTCATGGCCCACCAGCAAGAGTCCTTTCTCCCCTTTTCTTCCCGGCAAAGCCTCTCCTGCTGCCAAAGCCACGTGGCGAGAAGGAGCACCTCAAAGCCCCCTGGTCCTGACTCTCACCCAAGCCGCGGGGTCCCCCTACTCCGCCAAAGCTGCATGGTCCTCCCCTGGCATGGCTGCCGTGCCTGGGTTCAAATCCCAGCGCCAATCTTCCTCTGCAGCCCCATTTCCTACTCCTCCTACAATCAGTTACACCTGCCAGCATTCCCATATTCTTCCAGCTTTACTGGGCTGCCATAGTAAGTCCGGGCAGGCGTGGCCCCTTGGCATGGAGCCAATCATCTCCAAGGTCTCCCGCAGGCGCTGTAACCAGGGGGAGTTGCCTCCCAGTTACATCCTGGGTGGAAGTCACTGATCTCCCTGGCTCAAAGCATAGCCACAGCTATTTAACATATCCATGAAACCAGTTAAAAGTTATAGGTATGTTAAATGACCATGCCAGAGGTTAGCTGAAAAACCGTTGCTATGCAAAACAGCTCTCAATGGCCCTGCTCCATGTGTCCCTTCCCCCAGCTCAGACTTGTTGGGGTGAGGACGTTTGTATATTTATAAGTATGTGTGTGTGCATATATATATAATTAAATTAATTTAAATATATATTTAATATATATAAATATATATTAAATGCATATATTTAATATTTCCTGGACACCCTGAGTTCTGGACCCCATTACAAATCCATACTTGGGGGCCCTCTGGCCTCGCCCTGTATCAATAAGATAGTTGTCAGAGTAAGACGTGGAACTGACTTTTGGTGTATCTGTCATATAGTGAAGCAAGACCCATCAGGTTAAAGGAGGTATGCATAGGAAGTGTGGCCCAAGGGGAGCTGCAGAATGGACAGCTGGAGATGGGGACTGAGTCCTATCTCTCTGCCCTTCTGGGCCTTAGCTTCCCCATCTGTACACCTGGAGGGAGGGATTGGGTAAATGTCCTCTAGGGCCCTGTAGACCCTGTAGAATGTATAGAATGTATAGAATGTAACCCTCCTTTGAGGTTAGATCTTTTGGGCAAGGTGCTGAATGTGTCCCCTACTGGGGGCCAAGAGTAGAGCTCCAGTGGTTCTAAGAGCCTCTTGGAAAAGGATGCGAATTTTCATATGTTTAGTCTGGGTTTCTGGAAATTCATCAGGGAAGGTGAAAAGACAGATGTTTCTTATATCGTGGTAGGGCTGATGGGAAATGGAACCTCAGACACTAAGGAAGGTGGTTTTATCCCCTTCCCCCCAGACTTTCTCAAGGAGGGCTCAGTGACCAGCCCTCTCTCACCACCCCCTCTGTCAGCTTCTATTCATTGTATAATTTTTCTTTTGAAAACTAGCCAGGAAATCTCCAAAGAAAAGTTATTGATCATTAAAGGTTATTTGAAGGTTTAGAGACTCATAGTAAAGTGGTTGTAATTATTCTCCTTTGACACATCCCTTTAAATGCTCAGATCTGAGAACATTTTGCTCACATTGATTCAGTCCTCCTCATCAC
Organism: Desmodus rotundus; assembly: GCF_022682495.2. Classification (NCBI taxonomy): domain Eukaryota; kingdom Metazoa; phylum Chordata; class Mammalia; order Chiroptera; family Phyllostomidae; genus Desmodus; species Desmodus rotundus. The sequence goes on from NC_071388.1 coordinate 105,356,971, forward strand.
AGGGAGAGACAAAGTGCTGGATGCAGCTCTTGTGCAGCAACAGGCAAGGAGTCTCATGGAAAAGAGCAGACTGAAAGCAAGTCAGTGAGAGAAGCAGGGAACAACTGGGAGCTGAGACCCTGCCCATAGCCCTGCAGCCCCCCACCCTTGCCTGTAGCCCCTACTCAAAGCAGCTTCCACTGCTGGAAGGGTACTTTGGGCAGAAATGCTTGTTACAAAGTTGCATGCAAGCTACCAGTTCTTCTCAAGTTAAAAACACGTCTATGAAAAATGTCCCCAATAGAATGTAATAAATAAATAAATTCAGGAAACAATCATTTGTTTCTGCTTTTCATTGTAATAGTAACTAGCATTTATTGAGCATTTTCTCTGTCAGACACTGCTCTAAATGCTCTCTCTCTATTTCCTCATTTAATTCCCACAAAACTTCGTGAGTTGGGTATGATTACTATTTCCACTTAATAAATAGACCAGGAAACTAAAGCATAAATGGGACATTGTTATACTTTTATGTGGTAAAGCCAAAATGTAAAAACCCAGTCAGGTCAGGATGACTGCTGCTCCTCGTCAAGGAAACCTCGTCAAGGAAACCTCGTCAAGGTTTCCTTGATGAGGAGCAGCAGGATTGTCTGAGGAAATGTGTGGAATGCACCCCCTCCTGAGTGGGTAAACAGCCCAGGGCAGGGGCCGTTGGTAGGGTCAGGGAGGTATTTCTATATGAATCTCATAAGATACTAAATGTTATGTGTCACTTGTTTCCATGTTTTTGTCTCTCATGGTTAACTTGACAGCTTCAATATCTCTCCCTTTGCCTGTCTGCTTGCCCCAACATTGTTTCTGTTCACTCAAGTATCTACCACGCCTGACACTACAAGGTTCTGTGGGAGAATCCAAGAAGAATCAGACACAGTGTCTACTTTTGAAAAATGACCAATTAGGTGAGGGGAAGAGGATGCAAAGTAAATCCAACAAACTCCAGCTCCACACAGGGCCTAGAGAGAGGTTCGCAGGGGACAAGGACCACACAGCAGTACTGACAGTTCAGGTGGCCCTGGAAGATGAGGGGCTCAGATGGGCCATGTGGGAGGATTGCCCACAGAGGGGACCGCCAGCCAAGAAACCTTTTTTATGTGATAGTACAGAAGACAACAGCTGCTTTGTTTACTTCAGTTGCAGGTTCCAATCCCAGCCACCAACCCCAAGATGGTGACGGCGCTGCTGCTGCAGTTTTCGGCACTGGCTGGTCTCTTTGGTGCAGTGGAGGGACAGGCATTCCATCTCGGGAAGTGCCGGACCCCTCCTGTGCAGGAGAATTTTGATGTGAATAAGGTGTGGTAAAAGGCTAACCTCCCACTTGTTTTGTTGTCTCCTGTTTAAATAAGCACCCTACAAGGCTCAGTTTTATGATTCTGCTTTGATGGCCACAGCAAGGCTGTGGTAGGTACTACCTTGCTTGTGGTTCTCACCAAAGCTGACTCTGAGACCAGGAGCAGGGAGTTTCGTAAAATGATCCCAGGAAGCACCAGTGAGCATGTAGAAAAAGTGAGACAGAGAGGGCAGAAAAGCATTAAGGGGTACATTCAGGAGCAGGTTACTCTGTGAACAATGGGGTTCAATCCTGCTGGGGATTCTCTGAGGAAATGTGTGGAATGCACCTCAGATTGTCCCACGGACAGATGCAAGTGGGCCCTGGGAGCTCACATGGCAAAGCTGCCTGGCAGAGAAGACAGAGGGGCAGTATGTGTGGGAATTGTCTGTGATGGTAAACCCAAAGGTGGGCTGAGAGGACATGGCATCAGGCATCAACAGGAGCTGCTGCAGTGCCATTGTCCCCATTCTACAGATGAAGAAGCTGAATGTTGGAGAGCTTATAACCTACCCAGTCACACAGCCAGTAAATGTAGCTGGTATTCAAAACGAGCTTCCCAGAGTACAGAAAACCCATGGGTTACCTCAAATAGGGCCCAGGAGAGGACAGACTCCCCAAGGGACTTTTTTGTTACCCACACTAATGAGATATCAATATAAGCAGCTCCTCCATGTATGGCTTTTCTTCCTCAAATTAGGCCCAGCCTTACTGAATATCTGGCCAGGGAGATGGAGAAGCAGAAAGAGGCAGCTATTGGATGACATGGCTTAGAGTCTCTCATTGTTGCTCACTCATGCCTAGAATCTCCCTGTTAAGACATATTCTCCTTAGGAGAAGTTTGGTTCTCTCTGAGAATAAGTTTACTTGTTATGAGTAATATTGACATTGTGATCAGTCACTCACACCTCAGTATGAATGAGTGTTGGGACCTCTTAGGGCATGGTGTAGGTAAAGAATAAAGGAAGACAGCTCAAAGCCTGAAAGGGGGGTTAGGAGGAGGCAGCGGAGATACAGTACACCAAAATCAACATTGGCTTTCTCCATTAATTATTAAGGGCTATTCCTTTATTCAGGTATAGGAGGCTTTACAGAAAAAAATCCAGGGAATTTGAATTACATTTCAATTTTGGGGTAAAAATCCCAAGATGCTTTGGAAATTATAATTGATTTATATTTACAAAAATCCTTTGAAAGATGAAGAAGGAAGTTTAACTGAGACATAATCTATATACTATATATATATAATTTACCTGTTTAGAGCAGTTTTACTTTCAGTGGTTTTTAGTATATCCATAGTTATGAAACCATCAATATAATCAATTTTAGAACATTTTCGTTGTCTCAAAAACTCCTTACCCATTAACAGTTATTCCCTGCATCCCCCCACCATTCTCTGCCCCAGGCAATCAATAATCTACTTTCTCTATGTATGAATGTGCCTCTTCTGGACAATTTCATAGAAATGGAATCTTACAATAGGTCTTTTGTGACTGACTTCTTTTACAAACATAATGTGTTCAAGGTTCATCCATGTTGTATGTAGTATGTATCAGTACTTCATTTCTTTCCATTGCCAAAAACATTCTACTGTATAGATTATACCACATTTTATCCACCTGTTCATCATTTGTGCTGTTTATACTTTTTGACTCTCAGGAATAATGCTGTTATGAGCATTCATGTCCAAGACTTTTTGTTTGCTTATTTGTTTTTGTGGACATGTATTCTCAGTTTTCCTGGGTATATACCTACAAATAGAATTATTAGGTCATATGGTAACTCTGTGTTTAACCTTTTGAGAAACTGTCAGATTCTTTTCCAAAAGACCAACACCATTTTATATTCCCACCAGGAGTGTATAATTCTAACTTTTCCATATCTTTGCCCACACTTTTTATTGTCATCTTTCTGATTATAGCCCTTTTACTGGATATGAAGTATTATCTCATAGTGGTTTTGAGCTGCATTTCTTTAACAGCAAATGATGTTGAGCATCTTCTCATGTGCTTATTGGAGATGTGTCTGTTTAAGTCATTTGCCCATTTCTCAATTGGGTTATTTATCTTTTAATTATTGAGATATGAGTTCTTTATATCTTTTAAATACAATTCCTATCAAATATATGATTTGCAAATATTTTCTCCCAGTCCATGGGTTGTCTTTTTATTTTATTGATACAGATGAATTTTTAATATTAATGAAGTCTAGTTTACCTATTTTTTTCTTTTGTTGCTTGTGCTTTTGGCATCATATCTAAAAAGCCATTGTGTAATCCAAGGTTATAGAGATTTAGTACTATAATTCCTTCTCAATATTTTTAGATCTAAGTCTGTGATCCATTTTAAGTTAAATTTTGTGTACGGTGTGATATGGGGCCAACTTGTTCTTTCACATGTGGATATTCAATTGTCCCAGAACTATTGGTTGAGAAGGCTATTCTTTCCTCATTGAATAGTCTTGGCATTCTTGTCAAAAATCAATTGGTCATATATGTAAGGGTTTATTTTTAGACTCTCAATTCTATTCTGTGCATCTGTATAGTTATCCCTATGCCAGTATAGTACAGTCTCGATTGCTGTAGTTTTGTAGGTAGGTTTTGAAATCAGACTATATGAGTCTTCCAACTTTGTTCTTTTGGCTATTTTGGGTCCTTTGCATTTCCATATGAATTTTAGGGTTCGTTTGTCAATTTCTGCAAAGAAACCTGCTGGGAGTTTTAATAGAGATTACGTTAAATCTGTGTGTCTACCAATTGCTATCTTAACAAATTTAAGTCTTCCAACTCGTGAACACAAGATATCTTTACATTTATTTAGGTCTTCTTTCATTTTTTTCAACAATGTAGTTTTCAGAGTACAAGTTTTATGTTTCTTTGTTTAAACTTATTTCTAAGTATTATTCTTTTGATGTTATTGTAAATGGAATTTTCTTAAGTTTAGTTGCAGATTGCACATGGTAAATGTAGAAATGCATTTGATTTATCTATATTGATCTTCTATCCTTTAATCTTAATGAATTCTTTTATTAGTTCTAATAGTTTTTGTGCGTTATGGTTTCATTAGGATTTTCTGTGTACAAAATCATGTAATTTGCAAATAGAGACAGTTATACTTCTTCCTTCCCAGGATTCTTTTTAAACATTGCATTTTCCTATGTAGATAGAGAAATTGAGACTCTAGAACCTGAAAAAAGCAAGAAAACAGATTCTCCTCTAGAGCTTCTAGAAGGACCTTAGCCTTGACAACATCTCAATTTTAGCCCAGTGAGACCTGTGTCAGACTTCTTACCTACAAAACTATGAGAAAGTGAATTTCTGTTGCTTTAAGCTTATAGCAATTTATTATAGGAGCAATAAAAAAACTAATAACTCTTTCTCTAATTGTTACACAAAATGTAGCTTAGTATATATACTATTGGTCTTTTTATCAAATGTATCTTAGAGATAATTGCACATTACTCTTTTAAAAGAAGATGTATAACATTCCACTGTACAAATGTCATTTATTCACCCATCCCCCTACTAATGCTCACTGAAACTGTTTCCTATCTTTCGTTATTACAAATTGTCCTGCAACAAATAATCTTACATATACATCATTTCTAAATATCAGAAGATACATTCCCAGATGTGAAATTGGCTGGGCCAAGGGGTGTATGTATATTTAGTTTTGCTATATATTGTCAAATCACCCTCCACGAAGGTTGTAAATTGGTTCAATCTCTCTGCAAGGCTATGGATACATGAGGGTGCCTGTCCTCACCCACACAGTTGCATACTTACTTTAAAGTTGACTGTGTACACCATCGTTATGAACTGAGAGCAAGCTTCCAGTGGAAGAATGATACAAGTCATCTAAATCCTGATCATCTGCCTTGGTTGGTATGGCTCCATTGGTTGGAGCATCATTCTATAACCAAAAGGTTGCAGGTTCAATTTCCAGTCAGGGCACATACCTAGGCTGTGGGTTTCCATCTCTGCCCAGGTGCAGACGCATATGACCTTGGTCTGGGGGCACAGGGGAGGCAACCAATCAATGCCTCTCTCTCCCATGGATGTTTCTCTCTCCTTTCTTCTCTCTCTAAAATAAATGGAAAAAAACCCTCCTCTGGTGAGGATAAAAAAAAATCTTGACCATTTGCCAAAAGCCTTTGTGACCAACTCCCTGTGTGGGGTGATATGAGGAGAATTCAATCACCTCTAGAATCCCACAGTGAATATATCTGACTTTGTATACAATTCACAGGTGTCTTGAAGAATCAAGTAACATTTGAGATGGCACCTTACATCACCCAGACCAACGATTTTCAACTTTTTTAATCTCATGGCACACATAAACTAATAACTAAAATTCTGTAGCACACCAAAAAAATCTTTTTTTGCTGATCTGACAAAAAATAGGTATAATTTTGATTCATTCACACCAGACAGCTATTGTTGTATTGGCTGTCATCATATTTTTATTTGACAATCTATGAGGAAAGAGGTCTGTGGCCCCAAATAAATAATAAAGTATTGTATGTTTTAAAAATTCTTGCTCACGGTTGAAGATCATTGATTTAAACGAATCTCTTCCTTTGACAGAGCTTCAAATTTCTCATAGATTTTGGCTGAAGGGGGCACAGAGTGTATCTAAATAAAGAGCACTTTAGGAATGGAATGTGGCATTCAACCAGTGCCCACACATCTAATTCACTTATCCTCCTTTGAATCAGTATCTTGCTCAGTTTCCACTGGAAACAATGCAGCCCATTTTTCCTGGTTTCCCCAGGAAAGGGCTCTGCTCTGAAAGACAACAAAGGAGAAGAGTTTGCCGGTTCCCAGAGAGCCACAGGGTTTTGCTCTACTTGTTGTCTCTGCAGTATCTTGGAAGATGGTATGAAATTGAGAAGATCTCAGTGAGCTTTGAGAAGGGAAGGTGCATCCAAGCCAACTACTCACTAATGGAAAATGGAAACATCAAAGTGGTAAAACAGGAGCTGAGGTGAGTGGCTGTAGTTTCAAAGGCATTGCATATCCTGGAGCCAACCCTGCAGACAGCTGTCCTCAGGTGACTGGGTGTCCTGCAGTCTAGTTAACAGAAGATTCGATCATTGCTAGGTCTGGACTGCCTGCTCACAACAGGCCTTGAGAGCAGAGTTTTGGGCCGGTAGTATGGTGGAAATTAGAAGTCATTCACTCACTTCCATGACCACTTGCTAACCACCTATTGGGCACTGGATCCTATGAGAGGCACTAGGGACTCAATGATAACCCAAACTGCAGGTTCCTGTTCTCACTGCAAATGAAGACTCTACTTGCAAAGGACATCAGGGACCATCTTGTCTTACCTCCAAACCAAGAGAGAAGCCTTTTCTATATCACCTACAGACAGAGGGCATCCAGCTTTGCTTGAAGCCTCCAGGAAACTGGGCACTCATCATCATCCATGACAATTTATTCAATCTCTGGACAGATTTAGCCATTAGAAAACTCTTTTTCTTATTAAGCAAGGACCAAATACATAAATAGACACACTCTAGGTTATGTGAACAGGATATCCTATAGAAGTCCACTTTTCTATTACCAAGTGCTTCTTACAGATTGATGTTTGATCCTCAAACTCACACTTTGAAAAGCAGCCATAAACTTAAAAAAGCCTCAGGAAAACTCCTACTCCCACTCTAGCAACAAAAATAAGAGCAACAATAAAAAGAGTAACTAACAGTTATTAATCATTTCCTATGGGCAAGGCACTACTCTGTGTATATATGTACATATACATGTGTATGTACCTGTATATATGGGTGTGTATATATAGGGTGGGGCAAAATTAGGTTTACAGTTGTTGGTATGGAAAATAATGCAATAATTAATAAATAATAATACAAGAATAAACTGTGTTTCACATACAACTGTAAATCCAAATTTTCTGTACCCTGTGTATTGATTTAATACCATAACAATCCTGAAGTAGTGCTATTGTTAACCCCATTTTTATGTATGCAGAAACTGAGGTGCAGAAAAGTAAAGTAATTTGCCGAAGTGTCACACAGCTTATAAGTGACAAAGCTGAGATTCCAACCCAGGGGAAGAGAACCAAAGACAAATAAAAGAAAGGGTGGGAATGTAAGGTTGTCCTTCCTGTTCCTTAGGGGATCTGAAAATTGTGTTCAACTCCAAGAAAACAAGTACAACCCATCCTGGAAGTTACTTAGGCTCAGAGGGACTTTCTGAAGCCATCCTATTATCCACTGAGCTTTCTGTGAGCTAAAGCACAATGAGTTGACTCTCTGACCCTCCATAAGCCAAAGAAATAAAGGACTCTGAGGGTCTCTAGGGAGAAGTTCAGCTCATTTCAGAGCCCAGGAAGGGCTACAGGAATTGCGACATAGACTCCCAGAAGATCACAGGAATTTTGTAGGCCCTGAAGTTGCAGGGCCTTTATTTCAAATCTTTTATCCTATTTGAAGACCAAGAGTCAGACAATGACACAAATCCCAACACCTATGTGTTCCCCCACCTCTCCTTTGGAGTTGGCGAGGATCCTGTTAGATTGCTCTGCCTCTAGGATCACACCTGGTTAAGGTACAAAGGGATATGAATAAAGGTTTGCTAGTTGTAGATTCTCCTTCCAGGAGTACTGCAGAGTAAGTGGAAGCCACAGCAGGGAGTCTGAGCAAAACACTAGTCAGTGTCAGAGAATTTGAAGGACAAAGCATCTGGTACAGGGATGAGAGCTGAAGGGCTCAGGCTTTTAAGAAAGGCTGCCCAGCCTCAAATCCTGGTTCTGCCACTTACTAACAACCTGATGTTAGGTTATCTGTAATAGTCCTCTAGGCCTCCCTTTCCACCTAAGTAAAATGGCAATCATCATAGCACCCCCAATCATCAAAGCTTCCCCCAGAAAGCTTTGTGAGCAAGAGCGAGGCAACATGTATAAAGCACTTAGACCAGTATTTGGCATATAGTAATCATTTATTAAATACTTCCTATTATTTTTAATCTGCTGTTACCCTTGAAAATACCTATGCATTTTCCCATGAATAAGTGAGTTTATGGTCGGAGACTGGTATTTTTTTTTAAATTTTATTCAGTTACAATTGTCTGCATTTTCTCCCCATCCCTCCACCCTACCCCACCCCAGTGAGACTGGTATTTTTTAAAGTTTTCTGGAGCAGAACGCAAATGATAGTGAAAAGAGGAAAAGCCTGATGGGAAGAGATTGGTTTGTTGCTAAGCAACTGCCTACAGATAGAAATGGACTATCTTCCCAGTGGCTGAGCTCCAGGTCAGAGAGCAGGGCTCTCTCTGGCCCTATTCAGTGGCAAACAGAGAGTGCATCCAGGACCATCACAGTACATGTCCCACCCTCCCTTACCTGGTTCTTATAGGATGGCTCCCAGGACATGCATCACTACTAACCATAGACTGCTAACTTTCCTACACATACTGTCGCTCTAATTTTAGTTTGTCCCCTTGAGTACTGATGAACAAGCAGCTCCTCTCCTGACTTCCTAGGAAGAACCCTTTGATGTCTGAGCACCCACCCTGTGTGCTGCTTCCATCCCCACACCTTTCTCCTCTGCCATGGGTCCATGGGGTTACTGGGAGTTTTCCAGAAATGGGATCAGCTCCCTTCAAAACAGTGAAAATTTTTCATTCAACCTAAGACCACCACTTTTACGTATATACCATTTTACCTTGTACCACTAAGAAAGAAATGACACTGCCAATTGTAAGTTTAGGATGTTATTACTTGTAAGATGCACATTTCTTCCTATTTAATGTCTCTGAGACCTGAATACACCTCAGAATCACTGAAATAAAGTCAATGTTTGCTCACCAAATGCTTTTATCTGGCCTACTTCAAAACTTCCCACATGCAATCAAAAGCTTGCTGAACTGGAAGGGGCCTCAGAGTTCATGTGTATGAATTCTTCTATGGGAAAGATGTTGTCACGTGAGATCACTGAGGCCGAAAGTGGGTCTTACAGATCTCCAGACTCCACATGTTACATTATTTTGAGTCATCAAGTCTGTCCTTATTTTTTTCTTTGGTTTCATCTCATTTTTAAAGAGGTAATTCACTTTTTAAGAAGTGAATTCTTAGTGTACTGCATTGTTTTATTTGTTTTTCCTTTGTTTTTTTACTTCCTTTTTCTGGAGCTTTGCAGACCATTGCATACAGTCCAAAAGACAGTGTCAAAAGTGCAAGGGCCTAACATAGTATCCAGTCCTAGAACAATGCAATTGCTATGTTTCATCACCCCAAGTCTGTCTTCCTCTGTTTGGTCTCAGAGACAGTTGCAAAGTAAAAGGGAAATAATGAAATGAGAGTCTAACCTTCCTTCGAGATCCTCTGTAACCAGAAATCACAATGTTGGCCACTATGGTTCTTAGTGCAACAAATATTGCCTCTCATTGATTGTTGGCTTTCTGTGAGTTCAGGTTATTTTTTAACTCATTGCAGATCTGATGGAAGTGTGAATCAAATTGAAGGTGAAGCCTCCCTGGTTAACCTCACAGAGCCTGCCAAGTTGGAAGTGAAGTATTTCTGGCGTAAGTACTCACTTCCCTCAGAAGGCTTCAGGGAAAGGAGATGGGCACACTGAGGACTAGAGCCCTGGGTCAGAGTACTCATGTCATATCTGAGTGTCATCCATAATGACTCAATGTGTAATTATTTATTGAGCACTTACTCTATGCCAGGTACTGGGCAAGCTGCTGGAGATGCAATGATGAAGAAGATAGGGCTGACCCTTGTCCCAGGCAGTTTACCATAAAACTACAGTGATTGTTTCAACAGAGGAAGCACAGATCGAAGCAGTAGGAGATCCAATCCACTCTTGTTTCCTAGTGGAAACTAAAGCCTGAAAAATGAATAGTTATTAGCAGAAAAGCTAATATGTACAAAAGCTTGGAGACAACAGACTGACAAAAGTGAATGTAATTGTTGGGATCCCCGAGAGATATTTAATCACAGGCATTATCCCTCTGAATTCTGGGCTAACTGAAGAATGCCCATAGACAACAGAGTAAGCATCATATATTAGTTTTGTTACTGAGACAGATACACCGGAGGATTCAGCTCAGAACTGTGAGGCTTTCTAATGGCAAAAGTGCTTGGGGCAGACACCGAAGTCACCAGATGCAAGAGGATTCACTACCTCCCTCTCCCATCACCACCCCCCTCCACAGGTGAAGGGCCTAGAGTAGGGCAGAGAGGAAGTTCTTATTCTATAGACCAAGATAGGAATGCTGAGGGGAGGAGACAACAGTCCCTCACATATATGGCCCACACATATGACCATGGGCTACTACTCACCTACCCTTATGGTTGTGAAGATAAATTAGATAACACATGCTCTGTAAGCTGTAAAGGGCTTTCTACAGGTCAGTTTCTCTTGTGATTTCTACAAATAAGAAAGTGAGGTAAAGAAAAACTAGGTGATATAGGCACGGTCACTGGTCTACTTAGAGGCAGAGTTGGGACTAAAACCTAGGTATCCAAACTCTCAGTTGAGGGATGGAGATTGGAATGAAAGTCAAACAGTATGTGTACAACTTTCATAAGGAAGCTTTCAGTAGGAACTAAAAGAGGCAAGAGTGGCTGGGGAAGCAGAGGAGGAAGAGATTTATTGTGGTTTAAGGGATCAGATGTTTGCATTGAGTTTTGCAGGGTATATGGGAGGTTATGGGAAACGGCGTTCCAAGTGGAGAGAATGGCATCAGAAAAGCCTGAAGGGTCCATAGAGTGGGAGACAAGACTGGGGGTGGAGGCGGGGCAGATCTCCAAGGCCATGTTAGAGAGTTTGAAGGTTCTTCCATGAGAAATAAGAGACTGTCAAAGTTTCCTAATAGACATAGACATTTTCTTTACTAAAAGGAAAATATCTGGGTAAATTTATGCTTGAGTGCTATACCCTGTAGTGAGGAAGACAGAATTTGTATGCCTGAGTGTGTGCAAAGTGGAGCACAGTGCTGCTGCTGCTGATATATCACTCAGGGCTGAATAGCTCTCAGCCCAGTGGGGAACACAAAAAGCCGTTGAAATTCAATGGTAGCAGATATGTGGTGAATATATGCTCTCATGAGTGAGTCAGGCAAGCAATGCTAACAGTGCTAGAAACACAGGTCAAAAACAATACTCAGTTTAGCTCCTGCAGCCTTATCCAGGCTTCCATTCAGACATCCTCCAGGTGTCCTTCTGTTTTTATATATATAAGCAGATAGAGTCAGAGGTAGGAGGTACTTTAGTGGGTGGTCATCTGAACTAAACCTCTTGGGTCCTGACCATCAGCTGGGTCCTTGACCCCCAGCCACACTCTAACCACACTCACACTGCCATCTTCGTCCAGCAGCTTAGCTCTGGTTTGGCTGGGCAACAGAGATTATTTCTGAGTAGAGGGGGTGGAATGCTTAAAACCCAGGAAAGCAAATCACCCAGGACTGCATATGTGTCCAAGTCTTTGTTCTTATGAGGTCAGCACACATCTCTCTCCCAGATGGGTCAGTCTTCTACTTAAATTTAACAAGCTATATTAGGAGTTTTCCTTGTCTTGAATCTTGACTGTGGAGGTCAAATTCATAGAGGAAGTTTCTGGATTTAGATGGAGAGGGTAAATCCCCCACCTCTCCTCTTATGGACCCCTTTAATTTTGGGCTTTCAATACTATACAGGTATCAATCAATGAATCCTTATAGACCTTTTTTAAGAAAGAGCTTATAACCTGTTGCCACCTGATTTACAATATTTTTAAGAATGGGAAGATTTTCAAAGGGCAGGCAGGAAGAAAAACAAACAAACCAACATTAGCCCCTGCCTCCTCCCTTGGTCAGGTTCTAGAGGAAGCTGGCTGGTATAGACTTAGAAAGCCTGAGGCCCCTGACCTTACATTCTGTACACTGCTTAACTAAGTCGTGCCTTCATATATGACTTACTAGTGCTAAATGCAACCTGGCAATCTAGGGGGTCCAGCCAAACCCCTCAATTACTGTGGGCTTCCTGAGACCAACCTGCTACCAGATCCTATCAGGGAGGATCCAGAATGTTAGCTCTGAACTCTGGCTACGTACTAGAATTACTGGTGGGGTGGGACTGATATTTTTCAAAGCACCCAAATGGATTCCACATGAAGCCAGAATTAAGAACCACTGATCTAGAAGAACCGGGACCCCAAAATATGACTTTCAGGTCCTGAAGATGAAGGTTGCTGTTGCTCTGGTCCCTCTTAATACTGCCCTCCTCTGTCTGCTTCTCAGTGATGCCTTCGGCTCCATACTGGGTCCTGGCCACCGACTACGAGAACTACGCCCTCACGTACTCCTGTACCACAATCATCTGGCTGTTTCACATAGATCATGTTTGGATCTTGGGAAGAAATCCTTACCTCCCTCTAGAAACAGTGATCTATCTAAAAGATATTCTGACCTCTAATAACATTGACATCGAGAAAATGACTATCACAGATCAGGTGAACTGCCCCAAGTTCCTGTAACAGGCTCTAAAAAGAGGCTGCATTCACCCCATGTTCCCTCTTCTGCTTTTCCTTTTTCCAATTCTATCCATCCTCTCATAGCAACAAACCAACCCACCAAGGAAAACCACTGCAAATACAGAAAGGAAATTTGACAGCAGAAGCCAGTGGAGAGGAACTCAAGGGAAGTTGGACCAAGCACTTAGCCATACACTACTCTGCTACCTGGTGTGCCTAACAATAAATTTGCTGACTTGCTGTACTTACAGTAAATTTCGAATTGAATCATTTGTGGATTTCTAATTACTAGGAAATCTTTAATCAGTTACGTTGAAAACACTGAACAGTTTACATTTAAAGGTTAACTACCCCGTTTCTGGAAAGAGAAAGCTGATGGCAAAGGCACATTCTCAATGCCTTGGTGGGCGCCCCATTCTGTATTAGGCAGCCCTTTGCAGGGGAATAATTTAGTGTTTTTGAGTTTCTGGCAGGCAGTTTCATTGAAGCATTTACTTTGTCCTCAGGAGGTCTTCATAATCAGGCTGAAGAATGAGACCATCTTGGAGTCTGTACAAGAATGAAAAGAATCTATCAGGGAGATCTTATGGGAATTTTTTAAAGAAAATGTTTTGGGATTTTTTTTGTGGGGAGAGAGGGTCTTTTATTCAACAGATATTTAATTGAGGCACAACTGCATTCCAGGCATTGAAAAGTACAGAATCCCTGTCCTCCCACAGAGGTTCACAGACCAGTGAGGAGGACGGGCAAGTTAAAATAAAATTATAATCCAACCTGAAGAATGCAAAGGTAGAGGCATGTGAAGAAGCCCTGGGAGCTCTGAGAAAGTCTCAAACCCTGTAAGACACAGGCACCCACGAGATTGTACAGTCACACCCCCAGGTGTTCCAACTTCAGGGAATTAAGAAGTACCTTGAGTTTTTTTTCTTTTTTTAATATTGTGACTTTCAAAATAAGAAAGACCCCAGAATTATTATACTGCAATTTCATTTAGCTCACATAACATTTATAATCTACTAATGCTTTAAGAAAGGAATAGAAATTTAGGCCATTTGATTTGATTTGTGTTTTTTCAACATGAATATAAAATGATAATTTCCTTAAGCACTTGAGACTCTTTAATGCTTTATATTAAAGATCACAAAAATTCCAAGGACCTTAATATGTAAAGTTTTCATTTCACTAAATAAATATGATCTCAAAATATAGCTCTCAGTTTGAAATTTGGAAAGGCTGAAAAACACTGGGCAAAAAGGTGGTATGGAGGAGGTAGGTATTGAAGGAGAAGACCCTCTCTTTCCAGCTCTGCCTGCCACTGTACCTTGTGCTTTATTGCACTGCCCACCCCACCAGAGAGCATTTGGCTCCTCTTCTAAAATACAGTTCTTCCCAAGAGTGTTAAGATGCTATCTATCTCTTATCTGGTGGTACAAAACAAGTTGTGATTGCATTACGATTACCAGCTCTCTAGTAACACCTAAAACAATGAAAGTGACTACATTTTGCACCTGTTCTGGTATCTTGTCCAAAAGAGGGGCTCAAATTTTTACGTGAATGAACTTCTGAATGGGTGGATAGAAGGATGGGCTTACAGTTTTTGATAAAGAAAACTATAAAGCAGGTATCAGGGATGACTGATTCTGAGAATGAAAGGGGGGAAATCTAGAGGACAGCATGGGGCAGAAAATATCCAAAAGACATATGGGAGGAAACAACAAAAAATCCAGAAGGGAGAGGAAGCAAAGAAAAGTGGGAAGAAAAACACAAAATAAAGACAGTAGTAGTTAATAAATCCCCCGTACCCATCTTCAGTTCCAACAGCCATCAACGTTTCACCAACCTTGCCTTAACTATCATCCACTACCCCCATTTTTTTCCTAGAGTGTTTTGAAGCAAATCCCAGTTATCACATCCTATTATTTTGCCCATAACTACCTACATGTAAATCTCTAGCAAGTACACTTTTTAAACAAAGAGACCAAAGATGCTTAGAGAATTCAATCTCTATGTAATTTAAAGGCTATCACTCTGACAGATGGCTCAGTTGATTGGAGCATAGTCCCATACACCAAAAGGTTGTGGATTTGATTCCCTGTCAGAGCACATACTGAGATTGTGGGTTTGACCCCCAATCCAGACACATACGGAGGCAACCAATTGATGTTTCTTTCTTTCCCTTCCTTTCTCTCTAAGAAAATAATCAGTGGATATTTCCTCAGGTGAGCACCTTTAAAATAATAATAAAAATAATAAACAAACATTATTTTATATATCGAGGTGAAGGGGACAATGCACGCACAAATGTTCATCATAGATTTTTTTTTTAATTTTTATTGTTACTCAATTACAGTTGTATGCCTTTTCTCCCCATCCCTCCACCCCACCCCAGCTGAACCCACCTCCCTCCCCCACCTCCACCCTCCCCCTTGATTTGGTCCATGTGTCCTTTATAGTAGTTCCTGTAATCCCCTCTTCCCACTGTCCCCACCCCACTCCCCCCTGGCTATTGTTAGATTGTTCTTAACTTCAATGTCTCCGGTTATATTTTGTTTGCTTTTTTCTTCTATTGCTTATGTTCCAGTTAAAGGTGAGATCATATGGTATTTGTCCCTCACTGCCTGGCTTATTTAACTTAGCATAATGCTCTCCAGTTCCATCCATGCTGTTGTAAAGGGTATAAGCTCCTTCTTTCTCTCTGCTGCGTAGAATTCCATTGTGTAAATATACCATAGTTTTTGGATCCACTCGTTTGCTGATGGGCACTTAGGTTGCTTCCAGTACTTGGCTATTGTAAATTGTGCTGCTATGAACATTGGGGTGCACAGGTTCTTTTGGATTGCTGTTTCAGGGTTCTTAGGGTATAATCCCAGCAGCGGAATTGCTGGGTCAAAGGGCAGTTCCATTTTTAGTTTTCTGAGGAAATTCCATACTGTTTTCCATAGTGGCCACACCAGTCTGCAATCCCACCAACAGTGTACAAGGGTTACCTTTTCTCCACATCCTCTCCAACATTTATTTCTTGATTTGTTTATGTTGGCCATTCTGACCAGTGTGAGGAGGTATCTCATTGTGGTTTTAATTTGCATCTTTCTGATGGCTAGTGATGCTGAGCATCTTTGCATGTGTCTCCAGGCCCTCTGTATGTCCTCCTTGGAGAAGTGTGTGTTCAAGTCCTTTGCCCATTTTTTTAATTCAGTTGTTTGTCTTCCTGGAGTGGAGTCATGTGAGTTCTTTATATATTTGGGAGATCGAACCCTTGCCTGAGGTGTCATTGGCAAATATGTTTTCCCATATGGTTGGTTCTCTTTTAATTTTAATGTTGTTTTCTTTAGCCATGCAGAAGCTTTTTAATTTGATGAGGTCCCATTTCTTTATTCTTTCCTTTATGTCCCTTGCTGTAGGGGACATATCCATGAAATGTTGCTGTATGGAATGTCTGAGGTTTTCCTGCCTATGTTTTCCTCTAGGACTTTTATGGTGTCATGAGTTATATTTAAGTCTTTTATCCACCTTGAATTTATTTTTGTGTATGGTGTAAGGTGGTGATCAAGTTTCTTTTCTTTTCTTTTCTTTTTTTTTTTTTTTTTGCACGTAGGTGTCCAGATCTCCCAACACCATTTGTTGAAGAGGTGATTTTTGCTCCACTTTATGCTTCTTCCCCCTTTGTTAAATATTAATTGACCATACATACTTGGGTTTATTTCTGGGTTCTCTGTTCTGCTCCATTGGTCTGTGCCTTTGCACATTTTTTAATTGGGTTTTTGTCTTCCAGGAAGTGGAGTAATGTGAATTCTTTATATATTTTGGAGATCAACCCTTCTCAGAGGTATCATTAGCAAATATGTTTTCCCATACAGTTTGTTCTTTTTTCATTATAATGCTGTTTTCTTTAGCCATGCAGAAGCTTTTATTTTGATGAGATCCCATTTGTTTATTTTTTCCTTTATGTCCCTTAGTCTACAGAAAATATTGGTGAAAATATTGCTGCCTGGATTGTCTGAGGTTTTCCTGGCTATGTTTTCCTCTAGGAATTTTATGCTGTCATGACTTATATTGAAGCCTTTTATCCACGTTGAGTTTATTTTTGTGTATGTTGTAAGGTGGTGATCAAGTTTCATTTTTTGCATGTAGCTCTCCAGATCTCCCAATACCATTTGTTGAAGAGAGTATTTTTACTCCATTTTATACGTCTGCCCCAATTGTCAAATATTAATTGACTGTACATACTTAGGTGTATTTCTGGGCTCTCTATTCTGTTCTTATGCCTGTACCAGGTTGTTTTGATTACAGTGGCCTTGTAATGCAGTTTGATATCAGGTATTGGGATCCTTCCTACTTTGTTCTTCTTTCTCAAAATTTCTGCAGCTATTCAGGGTCATTTATAATTCCATAAAAATTTCTGAAATGCTTGTTCTATATCCGTGAAATATGCCATTGATACTTTAGCAGGGATTGTGCTGAATCAATAAATTGCTTTGGGTAGTATGGACATTTCAATGATGCTAATTCTTCCAATCCATGAGCATGGTACATGCTTCCATTTGTTTGTGTCTTCCTTAATTTCTTTCTTCAGTGTTGAGTAGTTTTCTGAATACAGGTCTTTTACCTCCTTGGTCAGGTTTATTCCTAGGTACTTTATTTTCCTTGTTGCTATATCAAATTGGATTTTTTCCTGATTTCTCCTTCTGATATGTCATTGTTGGTGTACAAAAATGCCTTTGATTTCTGAATATTGACTTTGTCTCCTGCTGTTTTGCCAAATTCACTTATTAGGTCAAGTGGTTTTTTGGTGGAGTCTATAGGATTTTCCATGTACACTATCATGTCATCTGCAAACAATGACAGTGTTGCTTCCTCCCTTCCAATTTGGATGCCTTTTATTTCTTTGTCTTGTCTGATTGCTGTGGCTAGGACTTCCACTATGATGTTGAATAGGAGTGGTGAAATGGACATCCTTGTCTTGTGCCACATCTTACTGGGAAAGCTCTAAGTTTTTGCCTATTGAGTATGATGTTGGCTGTAGGTCTCTCATATATGGCCTTTATTATGTTGAGGAATGCTCCCTCTATTCCTACTTTGCTGAGTGTTTTTATCATGAATGGGTGCTGTACCTTATTAAATACTTTTTCCACATCTATTGATATGATCATGTAATTGCTGTCTTTCCTTCTGTTTATGTGATGTATTACGTTTATTGATTTGCAGATATTGTACCATCCTTGCATCCCTGGGATGAATCCCACTTGATCATGGTGTATGATCTTTTTAACATATTGCTTGATGCGTTTTGCCAATGTCATATTGAGGATTTTAGCATGCATGTTCATCAGCAATATGGGCCTGATGTTTTCTTTCTTTGTATGTCTTTATCTGGTTATGGAATTAGGATGATGCTGGCTTCATAAAAAGACTTTGGGACTCTTCAATCTTTTTGGATTTTTTTGAATAGTCTTTGAAGGATAGGGGTTAGCTCATCCTTAAATGTTTTGTAGAACTCTCCTGTGAAACCATCTGGTCCAGGGCTTTTGTGTGCCAGGGGTTTTTTGATTACTGTTGCAATTTCATCAGCTGTTATTTGTCTGTTCAGGCTTTCTGCTTCTTCTTCATTCAGTTTTGGAAGATTATATTTTTCTAGAAATTTGTCCATTTCATGTAGGTTTTCAAATATCTTGGCGTATAGTTCTTCATAGTAACTTCTTACAATCCTTTGTATTTCTGTGGCATCAGTTGTAATCTCTCCTCTTTCATTTCTGATTGTGTTTATTTGGGTCCTCTCTCTTTTTTCCTTGATGAGACTTTTTAAAGGCTTGTTGACTTTGTTTATCTTTTCAAAGAACAAGCTCCTGGATTTATTGATCCTAGAACTGTGCTTTTAGTCTCTATGTCTTTTAATTCTGCTCTGATCTTGGGTATTTCCTTCCTTCTACTTGCTCTGGGCTGTCTTTGTTGTGGTTCCTCAAGTTATTGTATGCATAGGGTTATGTTTGTTAGTTGAAATGTTTCTGTCTTTTTTAGGTAGGCCTGTATTGCTATGAACTTCCCTCTCAGGACTGACTGCCTTTGCTGTGTCCCATAGGTTTTGGGTTGCTGTGAGTTAATTTTCATTTGTTTCCAGAAACTTTTTGATTTCTTCCCTAATCTCATTCTTGACCCATTCATTGTTTAATAGCATGCTATTCAATCTCCATGAGTATGAGTGTTTTTGAGTTTTTTCCTTGAGGTTTGTTTCTAGTTTCAGTCCCTTGTGGTCAGAAAGGGACTGATATGATTTCAATTTTCTTGAATTTGTTGAGGCTTGCTTTGTGACATCAAGGCTTTTCTGGACTATTCTCCTATCCCACCACACTCCTAATCCAGCTGAGATGATGTCTTGATTTGTGAATATAGGATGTGATATTAAAGCAATATTTACTACCAACAAAGTCCTCCATACACTTCTAGGAGACATGAAGGGAGATATCAAGTAATATAGAAAATTTTTGTCTAAACATTGTATTATTTTATAAATTATTTCCCCAAAAGACTACTTACCTTGAAAATTATGAAAAATTATATTAAAATTTTAATACTTAAGATGGCAGCATGATGTGTGGGAGCAGAGTCCACTTCCCCCTGGGCACAGGTGGAACACCTAGCCCATCTTCTGAGGAACAGAGTGAACAGCCAACAGTATCCCAGCATATATGAAGGTTGGAGGCCAAAATTGTAGAGGACATTGAAAAATCAGATGGTAAGGAGATTGCTTCGGATGATAAGGTCCCTGGGACCAGCGCAAGGACCAGTGCAGGATGGTTGCAGTCCCAGGCCCAGCGCCTGCCAGGACTGCCACTGGATTCTTGGAAGAGTGCCAAGTCAACACTCCTACCCCTGACAAACAGGGAGATTTGAGCAGCACCAGGATTGACCTGGATGCTTGAAGTCAATGGGGGTAATCAAGAAAAAGTAAACAAATGCACAGGGGAGGTATGCTCCTGCTGAGACTGTAGACACCAGCTGGATAACTACCAAAGAAATTGGAGATCTGGGTGACACCCGGAGAAGTGAGAAGGGTTGGGCCATGATGTACCCTGACCTGGACAGTCTCAAGTCTGGTTGGAAAGAGGGGCCAGGCGCTTGTTTGGAGTGACAAGCTTCAACAGGAGCAATTTTTTTTTTAATTTTTATTGTTATTCAATTACAGTTGTATGCCTTTTCTCCCCATCCCTCCACCCCACCCCATCTGAACCCATAAAAAAACCCAAAAAACAAGGCTCTCAGTGGCTGTTAGGGAATTCTCTGCAGCAGATACTCCTGCCTCCCCTAGCTGCACCCCTGCAGCTTCTGCAGCCTTGGCTGCACCCCTACCCTCACTCTAGCCACAGTGGTGGAGGGTGCCGGCCCTTGCCCTGGGTGGCCCCAGCAGCACACCCTCAAACCACATCACCACAGCAGCACAGGGCATGTGCCCACGCCCACAGCCCCTACGGCACTCACACCACGACAGCAGAGGATGCTCTGTGCACATCCACCCTAGAGACACATGCCTGTGCCTGCCACCTCGCCCTCTGGGCCAGATTGGCTTCCTAAGAGGAAGGTGGAGGTGCCCTCTGCAGAGAAGAGCAGCAGGGCTCAGGGAGTCAGCAGTCTCCAGAAAGACTTAATTCAGTGGGAGAGCTGAACTATCCTGAAGATACTTTGAGAGTTCCTAAGACCTAGGACAGCAAAGAGCAAGAAGGTGGTATGTGAGTTGTCCCTAATTGGTGCACCTAAAGGACAGCACAACTGGTGGACTGAAGGCATAGGCCTGGCACGGAAGGGTTCAGGGGGCCTGACAGAGAACTGAGGAACTGTGCTGGACGCTGGGCAGCTGCAAAGAGCGAGGCTCATACCTGTCCCCCATCAGCACAAAACCACAGGAAGGGAGAAAAGCAAAACCCAACCAACCAGGAAGACCAGCAAACTTGCTTGGATGGTGTAATGCCAGCAAGAGGCTTTTTTTTTTCTCTTTCTTTCTATTTTTTTTTCTCTCTTTTTTGTCTTACAAGTCAGACAATAAGACCTGGAGCTGTGAAAGGACCAGAGTCAGACCCAAAGAGGTGTCATTTCAACAAATGAGAATTGAGACAAATTTCACTTTGCTGTTCCAGACAACTTGCAAGTTATTGCTTATTTGTATTATTTTTATTTTTTCATTATTTTTACTTCTTTCATTTTATTAGTATTTTTAAATTTCTTTCTGTTTAGTTTTGCTTTGTTTGTTTAATTGTATTGGTTTTCCTTGTTCTCTCTTTCTTAGAGTATTTTTAATTTTCCTTTTTTCACTTCACTTGTGTTCCATTAGCACACTACTCTAGGTCTTGTACTTCCTATTCTTGTTATTCAGATCACATAGATTCTGTCATATGGTTGTTGCTCCATTACTTTTGTAAATAATTGTTGTTCCATACAATTGTAAATACTACACAGCACCCCTCCTGGATCTTACCTCATTTCACTGTCTTATGGAACTTTATTACTGTTGTGGTTAACTCTAGTCTCTCATACAATACACATGTTTTCTATCCTTTACTCTCACTATATCTCATAATCTCACTGTAAACTCCCACAAGCTGACTGTTTTCTGGATCCAACTCACAATCCTTCTCCCCTACTAACAAGAGTCTTATCTTTTTCCCACCCTGACTAAAAAGTGACTAGTTGGGTGAAATATCATGGTTAATACTATACTTCTCCAAAGGATCTCCTATCTCTTCTCTACGGGTTGGTACTTTAAATAATATAGAACAGAAAACCAAGATGGAGGCATAGGTAGACACACTGCGCCTCCTCGCACAACCAGAACTGACAGAAAATCAAACGGCAAGGAAGTCCGACAACCAAGGAGATAAAAAAAGAAACATTCATCCCAAATGGTAGGAGAGGTGGAGAAAGGGCAGCCGGGGAAGAGAGGACTCCTGTTGCTGCAGCTGGACCCAGAGACTGGAGGAGTATGGGACGAACGGGGCAGGCAATCCCACCGCTAGCAGACCCCGCGGCCCCACATTCATGCATAGATAAACCAGGACGAATGCTGGGGGCGCAAATCATACTGCACAACACAGGGCTCCAGCTCGGGGAAATGAAGCCTCAAACCTCTGATTGAAAACACCCGTGGGGGTTGAGGCAGCAGGAGGAGAAACTCCCAGCCTCACAGGAGAGGTTGTGGGAGGGACCCACTGGGGCCTAGAGCATGCACAAGCCCACCCACTCAGGAATCAGCACCAATCGGAGGGGCCCAATTTGATTGTGGGTAGCAAAGGGAGTGACTGAAATCTGGGGGAGAGTGGAGCAAGCACCATTGCTCCCTCTCGGCCTCTCCCCCACGTAGAGCATCACAGCACAACTACCAGCGTTACCCAGCCCTGGTGAACACTAAGGCTCCGCCCCTGTACATAACAGGCACACCAAGACAAAAAAAAAAAAAAGGCCCAAATAAAAGAACAGTTCAAACAATTCAACTAAGCAGCGAACAGGTAGCCAACCTATCAGATGCACAGTTCAAAACACTGGTAATCAGGATGCTCACAGAATTGGTTGAATTTGGTCACAAATTAGATGAAAAAATGAAGGCTATGCTAAGTGAAACAAAGGAAAATGTACAGGGAACCAACAGTGACGGGAAGGAAACTGGGACTCAGATCAACAGTGTGGACCAGAAGGAAGAAAGAAACATCCAACCAGAAGAGAATGAAGAAACAAGAACTCAGAAAAATGAGGAGAGGCTTAGGAACCTCCAGGACATCTTGAAACGTTCCAACATCCGAGTTATAGGGGTGCCAGAAGGAGAAGAGGAAGAACAAAAAATTGAAAACTTATTTGAACAAATAATGAAGGAGAACTTCCCTAATCTGGCAAAGGAAATAGACTTCCAGGAAGTCCAGGAAGCTCAGAGTGTCCCAAAGAAGCTGGACCCAAGGAGGAACACACCCAGGCACATCATAATTACATTTCCTAAGATGATACAGAAGGAGAGAATCTTAGAAGCAGCAAGAGAAAAGGAGACAGTTACCTACAAAGGAGTTCCCATAAGGCTGTCAGCTGATTTCTCCAAAGAGACCTTACAGGCAAGAAGGGGCTGGCAAGAAGTATTCCAAGTCATGAAAGGCAAAGGCCTACATCCAAGGTTATTGTATCCAGCAAAGCTATCATTTACAGTGGAAGGGAAGATATAGTGCTTTTCAGATAAGGTCAAGTTCAAGGAGTTCATCATCACCAAGCCCTTATTATAGGAAATGTTAAAGGAACTTATCAAAGAAAAAGAAGATAAAAAATAGGAACAGTGAAAATGACAGCAAACTCCCAGTTATTAACAACCAAACCTAAAACAAAAACAAAAGCCAACTAAGCAAACAACTAGAACAGGAACAGAACCACAGAAATGGAGATCACCTGAAGGGTTATCAATAGGGGAGCGGGAGGGGGAGGGAGAGGGGAAGGTACAGGGAATAAGTAGCATAAATGGTAGGTAGAAAATAGACAGGGGGAGGGTAAGAACAGTATAGGAAATGTAGAAGCCAAAGAACTTATAAGTATGACCCATGGACATGAACTATAGGGGGGAATGTGGGAGGGAGGTGGTGGGCAGGATGGAGTTGAGTGAAGGGGAGGAAATGGGAAAACTGTAATAGCATAATCAATAACTATATTAAATAAATAAATAAATAAATAAATAATATAGAACACACTCCCATTGTCTTAATCCAATTGATCACAAAGAAGAGTAGGTGGAAGCTGTGAACACCAGTATACCTGCTGGAAGAGAAAACCCACCAACAAAGGGACCGCCACAGATAATAACGGAAGAAGGTGATGGAGTGAGTAGAAACTACACTAACCCCCACCCAGGACCAATCTGGAATTACAACTAACCAGTGGAGAAATTACCAGAACAAAATACTGAACAATAGTGAGAGAGAAACCTCAAAACCTGAGAAGACTGAAGAACCAGCTTCAACACAACCTGTCCACACCTGCACAACATAATATAAGATGTGGTGGGTGTGGTGACCCTCAGTTAACCAGCTGGGGGAGGAACCACCAAAGAAAGCCCCAACACAATGAAAACCCAAGACATCCAAAGAGCCAACATAAATGACAGCCCAAGAGCAGCAAGTTCAGGAGGTCAAGGAGACTGCACTACTGAATCTCACAGGTCTCCTACCACAGAAGTTCACACCATAAACTCAGGAAGTCAGAACAGATCACTTTAAGAAGCACAGGCTAACAAGAAGAGTCTCAAAAAAATGGGAAGACAAAGACACAAACCCCAAATGAAAGGAAAGGAGAAAGCCTCAGAAAGAATGCTAAACGAAATACAGGCAGGTCAACTATCAGATATTGAGTTCAAAGCAATGGTTATAAGGAAGCTCAATGAGCTCATAGAGAATTACCAAAAACTACAGGGAAACTATAATGAACTCACTGCAAACTATATCAACATGAAAAAGGACACAGGAACTATCTACAAGGACCAAGAGGAAATGAAGGATACAATTTCTGAATTGAAGAACACTGCAGAAGTAATCAAAAGCAGGCTTGATGAAGCAGAGGATCGGATCAGCAAGCTGGAGGACAAGGTAGAAAAAAACACCCAGAAAGAACAAGAAAAGGAAGAGAGACTCAGAAAGAATGAAGAGGGGTTAAGAGAACTGCAGGTCAACATGAAATGTAATAATATCCATATACTAGGGATAACAGAAGGAGAAGAAGAAGAGCAAGGCAGAGAAATCCTGTCTGAAAAAGTAAAGATAGAAAACTTCCTTAATTTGATGAGAGAAAAAGTCACACAAAAACAGGAAGCACAGAGTCCCAATCCAGAAGAACCCAAAGAGGCCCACTGCAAGATACAAAATAATTAAAATGGCAACATTGCAAGATAAAGAGAGAGTCTTAGAGGCAACAAGGGAGAAACAGGAAGTATCATACAAGGGAGTCCCAATAAGACTAGGACTGACTTCTCAATGAAAGGCTCCAGGCCAGAGGGGAATGCCAAGGAATATTCCAAGTAATGAAAACCAAAGGCTTACAACCAAGACTACTCTATCAAGCAAGGCTCTCAATTAAAACGGAAGGCCAAATAAGGAACTTCCCAGAAAAAAGAAGCCTCAAAGAATACATCTTCTCCAAACCAGCTCTGCAAGAGATGCTAAATGGTCTGCTTTAAGAAAAAGAAAAAGAGTGAGAGAGAGAGGAACACAGGCATGGAAAAGATGGCAATGAATAAGTACCTATCAATAATAACCTTAAACGTAAACAGGTTAAATTCTCCAATCCAAAGACATAGATTAGCTGAATGGATAAGAAAGCATGACCCACACATGTGCTGCCTACAAGAGACCCACCTCAGAACAAAAGACCTACACAGACTGAAAGTGAAGGGCTGGAGCAAATAATCCAAGCAAATGGACAAGAAAAAAAAGCTGGGGTAGCAATACTCATATCAGACAAAATAGCCTTCAGAAAAAGGGCCATAAAAAGAGCCCCAGAAGGTCACTTCATAATACTCAAGGGACAAATCCATCAAGAAGTCAGTAACATTGTAAATATATATGCACTCAACATAGGAGCACCCAAATACATAATGAAAATCTTGGGGGACTTCAAGAAAGATATTGACAGAAACACAATTACAATAGGGGATTTTAATACTCTACTGTCAAAAATTTATAGATGTTCCTCAGTAAAAATGACAGCAAACTCACAGTTATTAACGACCACACCTAAAACAAAAACAAGAGCTAACTAGGGAAACAACTAGAACAGGAACAGAACCATAGAGATGGAGATCACATGGAGGGTTATCAACAGGGGAGTGGGAGGGGGAGAGGGGGGGAAAGGTACAGAGAATAAGTAGCATAGATGATAGGTGGAAAATAGACAGGGGAGGGTAAAAATAGTGTAGGAAATGTAGAAGCCAGAACTTATAAGTATGACCCATGGACATGAACTATAGGGGGGAATGTGGGAGGGAGGGGATGGGCAGGATGGAGTGGAGTGCGGGGGGGAATGGGACAACTGTAATAGCATAATCAATAAATATATTAAAAAGAAAAAAAGGAAAAAAATTTATAGATGTTCCTAACAAAATATTAATAAAGATATTGTGGCATTGAACAAGGTTCTACATCAAAAGGACATAACTTTTATAGAGAGAGCCTTTCATCCCAAAGAAGCAAAATACACATTCTTTTCAAGTGTACATGGAACATTTTCAAAGATAGACCACATAATAGTACATAAAGCAAGCCTCAACAAATTCAAGAAAATTGAAATCATATCAGTCCCTTTCTGACCACAAGGGACTGAAACTAGAAACAAACCTCAAGGAAAAAACTCAAAAACACTCATACTCATGGAGATTGAATAGCATGCTATTAAACAATGAATGGGTCAAGAATGAGATTAGGGAAGAAATCAAAAAGTTTCTGGAAACAAATGAAAATTAACTCACAGCAACCCAAAACCTATGGGACACAGCAAAGGCAGTCAGTCCTGAGAGGGAAGTTCATAGCAATACAGGCCTACCTAAAAAAGACAGAAACATTTCAACTAACAAACATAACCCTATGCATACAATAACTTGAGGAACCACAACAAAGACAGCCCAGAGCAAGTAGAAGGAAGGAAATACCCAAGATCAGAGCAGAATTAAAAGACATAGAGACTAAAAGCACAGTTCTAGGATCAATAAATCCAGGAGCTTGTTCTTTGAAAAGATAAACAAAGTCAACAAGCCTTTAAAAAGTCTCATCAAGGAAAAAAGAGAGAGGACCCAAATAAACACAATCAGAAATGAAAGAGGAGAGATTACAACTGATGCCACAGAAATACAAAGGATTGTAAGAAGTTACTATGAAGAACTATACGCCAAGATATTTGAAAACCTACATGAAATGGACAAATTTCTAGAAAAATATAATCTTCCAAAACTGAATGAAGAAGAAGCAGAAAGCCTGAACAGACAAATAACAGCTGATGAAATTGCAACAGTAATCAAAAAACCCCTGGCACACAAAAGCCCTGGACCAGATGGTTTCACAGGAGAGTTCTACAAAACATTTAAGGATGAGCTAACCCCTATCCTTCAAAGACTATTCAAAAAAATCCAAAAAGATTGAAGAGTCCCAAAGTCTTTTTATGAAGCCAGCATCATCCTAATTCCATAACCAGATAAAGACATACAAAGAAAGAAAACATCAGGCCCATATTGCTGATGAACATGCATGCTAAAATCCTCAATATGACATTGGCAAAACGCATCAAGCAATATGTTAAAAAGATCATACACCATGATCAAGTGGGATTCATCCCAGGGATGCAAGGATGGTACAATATCTGCAAATCAATAAACGTAATACATCACATAAACAGAAGGAAAGACAGCAATTACATGATCATATCAATAGATGTGGAAAAAGTATTTAATAAGGTACAGCACCCATTCATGATAAAAACACTCAGCAAAGTAGGAATAGAGGGAGCATTCCTCAACATAATAAAGGCCATATATGAGAGACCTACAGCCAACATCATACTCAATAGGCAAAAACTTAGAGCTTTCCCAGTAAGATGTGGCACAAGACAAGGATGTCCATTTCACCACTCCTATTCAACATCATAGTGGAAGTCCTAGCCACAGCAATCAGACAAGACAAAGAAATAAAAGGCATCCAAATTGGAAGGGAGGAAGCAACACTGTCATTGTTTGCAGATGACATGATAGTGCACATGGAAAATCCTATAGACTCCACCCCAAAACTACTTGACCTATTAAGTCAATTTGGCAAAACAGCAGGAGACAAAGTCAATATTCAGAAATCAAAGGCATTTTTGTACAACAACAATGAAATATCAGAAACCAGAAATCAGGAAAAAAATCCAATTTGACATAGCAACAAGGAAAATAAAGTACCTAGGAATAAACCTGACCAAGGAGGTAAAAGACCTGTATTCAGAAAACTACACAACACTGAAGAAAGAAATTAAGGAAGACACAAACAAATGGAAGCATGTACCATGCTCATGGATTGGAAGAATTAACATCATTGAAATGTCCATACTACCCAAAGCAATTATTGATTCAACACAATCCCTGCTAAAGTATCAATGGCATATTACACAGATACAGAACAAACACCTCAAAAAAATTTATGGAATTATAAATGACCCTGAATAGCTGCAGAAATTTAAGAAGAACAAAGCAGGAGAGATCACAATATCTGATATAAAACTGTACTACAAGGCCACTGTAATCAAAACAGCCTGGTACTGGCATAAGAACAGACACATAGACCAATAGAACAGACTAGAGAGCCCATAAATACACCCAAGTATGTATGGTCAATTAATATTTGACAATTGGGGCAGAAATATAAAATGGAGTAAAAATCACCTCTTCAACAAAGGGTGTTGGGACATCTGGACACCTACATGCAAAAAAATAAAAGAAAAGAAAAGAAACTTGATCACCACCTTACACCATACACAAAAATAAATTCAAGGTGGATAAAAGACTTAAATATAACTCATGACACCATAAAAGTCCTAGAGGAAAACATAGCCAGGAAAATCTCAGACATTCCACGCAGCAACATTTCATGGATATGTCCCCTACAGCAAGGGACATAAAGGAAAGAATAAAGAAATGGGACCTCATCAAATTAAAAAGCTTCTGCATGGCTAAAGAAAACAACATTAAAATTAAAAGAGAACCAACCATATGGGAAAACATATTTGCCAATGACACCTCAGGCAAGGGTTTGATCTCCAAAATATATAAAGAACTCACATGACTCCACTCTTTGAAGACAAACAACCCAATTAAAAAATGGGCAAGTGACTTGGACAGACACTTCTCCAAGGAAGACATACAGAGGGCCTAGAGACATATGAAAAGATGCTCAACATCACTAGTCATCAGAGATGCAAATTAAAACCACAATGAGATACCACTTCACACCAGTGAGAATGGCCATCATATACAAGTCAACAAACAACAAGTGTTGGAGAGGATGTGGATAAAGGGGAACCCTAGTGCACTGTTGGTGGGAATGGAGACTGGTGAGGCCACTGTGGAAAACAGTACGGACTTTCCCCAGAAAACTAAAAATGGAACTGCCTTTTGACCTGGCAATTCCACTGCTGGGATTATATCCTAAGAACCCTGAAACACCAATCCAAAAGAACCTATGCACCCCAATGTTCATAGCAGCACAATTTACAATAGCCAAGTGCTGGAAGCAACCTAAGTGCCCATCAGCAAATGAATGGATCAAAAATCTATGGTATATTTACACAATGGAATACTAGCACTAGAAAGAAAGAAGGAGCTCCTACCTTTTGGGACAACATGGATGGAACTGGAGAGCATTATGCTAAGTACAATAAGGCAGGTGGAGATGGACAAATACCATATGATCTCACCTGTAAGTGGAACTTAATCAATGAAACAGGGAAGCAAGCAAAATATAACCAGAGACATTGAAATTAAGAACAATCTGACAGTAACCAGCGGGCAGGTGAGAAGGGATAATGGGGAGAAGGAGGGAAGGGTTTTCAGGAACAACTATAAAGGATACATGGACAAAACCAAGGGGTGTGGCAGCAAGGGAGGGAGATGGGGATGGCTGTGGTGGGGGATGGGGAGTGGCAGAGGATAAATGCAGATAACTGTAATTGAACAAAAATAAGATAACTTTAAAAATATAAAATAAAATAAAATATATGTAATGCTTTAATCCATGTTATCCCAAATAATCCAATTTTTCAAAAGAAAAAATTAATACTTGTTAAATATGGTTAACTTTAATGCTTAAATCAGATTTTAAATAAATACCAAATATGAAATCAAATTATACTCATCAAGAGTTACCTATTCCTGGCTGGTGAGGCCCAGTGGATGGAGTGCCTGCCTGCAGACCAAAAGGTTGCCAGTTTGATTCCGGGTCATGGCATATGCCTGGGTTGCTGGCCAGGTCCCCAGTGTGGGCCATATAAGAGACAACCAACCAATGTTCAATGTTTCTCTCACACAACAATGTTTCTTTCCCTCTCTTTCTCCCTCCTTTCCCCCCTCTCTAAAAATAAATAAATAAAATCTTTTTAAAAAAGCATTATCTAATGTTTTCCAGCAGAATAGGGTAATCTGAACTGTTGGTAATGCAGAGAGGAAATGTGGTGGACAATGCACTTGGATGGGATCTAGAGCTATTCCAGCCTTGGGCTAGTTAGATTCTTACTGAAGCAGATCTTCTCCCCTCCAAGCCTGTCCCCTCACCTGCACGTCATCATTGAAAGAGTCAAACTAGATGAGGTACCTCTAGGGACTCTTTCAGGTCAAACACTTCTAGTTCTATAGTTTTGTATTTAATAAAGTACAATTTTTGCTTAAAAGGAGGGAGTATGTGTACATTTATAGGAAAAATAAGCCATACACTTAAAAAAAAAAAACCTCTTTGCATTGTTTTGTGTCACCTAATCTTTATTACGTACACACATACACATATCACTCTGTTTTTAAATCAATATATATGTCTTTTTTTATAGTATACATTACTTGGATATATATGTTTTTCCATAGAATGCACACGTTTTACTAATACAATATGTTATATTCAAATGAATGCATTGGAAGTATTATATTTAACTCGCCTTAATTTTCATAGTTATAATTTAATTTTGATAATTATAATTAGAATATGAAAATGCCAACCTTAAGCTTACTCTTCAGCAACTTCAATGATCCACTGACCCAGGGAGCAATAGCTCATTGATATGAAGGAAGAAATGAAGGCTACCCAAAGTGAAATAAAGCAAAATATACAGGGAACCAACAGTGAAGGGAAGGAAACTGGGACTCAAATCAATGATTTGGAACAAAAAGAAAAAATAAGCATCCAACTGGAACAGAATAAAGAAACAAGAATGCAAAATAATGAGGAGAGGCTTAGGAACCTCTAGGACAACTTTAAGAGCTCCAACATCTGAATCATGAGAGTGCCATGAAAACATATTTGAACAAATAGTGAAGGAAAACTTCCCCAATCTGGTGAAGGAAATAGACGCCCAGGAAGCCCAGGAAGCCCAGAGGGTCCCAAAGAAATTGGGCCCAAGGAGGTTGCACATCAAGACATATCATAATTAAGTTACCCAAGATTAAAGATAAGGAGAGAATCTTACAAGCAGCAAGAGGAAAGGAGACAGTTACCTACAAAGGAGTTCCCATAAGACTATCAGCTGATTTCTCTAAAGAAAATTTACAGGCAAGAAGGGGCTGGAAAGAAGTATTCCAAGTCATGAAAGGCAAGGACCTGCATCCAAGATTACTCTATTCAGCAAAGTTATCATTTAGAATGGCAGGGCAGATAAAGTGCTTCCCAGATAGGGTCAAGTTAAAGGAGTTCACCATCAACGAGCCCTTATTATATGAAATGTTAAAAGGACTTACCTGAGAAATAGAAGATCAAAAACTATGAACAGTAAAATGACAATAAACTCACAACTATCAACAACTGAACCTAAAGAACAAAAACTAAGCAAACTAGAACAGGAACAGAATCACAGGAATGGGGATCACATAGAGGGTTATCAGTGGGAAGGGGGAAGAGGGGAATGGGGGAAACAGTACAGGGAATAAGAAGCAGAATAGGTAAGACAAAACAGACAGGGGGAGGTTAAGAATAATATAGGAAATGTAATAGCCAAAGAACTTATATGTACAACTCATGGACATGAACTATGTGTGTGTGGCTGGGGGGGGGGGGATTGATGCTGGAGGGTGAAGGGAGCAGTGCAAAGAAAAGGGGGATAAAGGGGAGAAAAATTGGGACAACTGTAATAGCATAATGAATAAAATATACTTTAAAAAATAAATAACACCAAATTCAAGGTCCTGGTTACCTCCAGGGGATAAAGAAAAGGGTTTGCAAGTGAGTAGGGAAGCACAGGTGGTGTCTATTGCCATAATAATTATATTAGTTTCCTGTGGTTGCTGTAACAAATTACCACAAACTTTGTGGCTTAAAAACAACAGAAATGTATTCTCTCACAGTTCCGGAGGTTGAAAGTCCAAAATCATTATCACTGGGCTAGAATGAAGGCATGGATATGGTGGTGTTCCCTCTGGATGCTCTATGGGAGATCTGTTCCTTACATCCTTCAGCTTCTGGTGGCTGCCAGCATTCCTTGGTTTATGGCCACACCACGGCAAACTTCAAATATCTTTCTGCTCCATCATCACAAGATGTTCTCATGTGTGTGCAAGCATGTGCATGAAATCTTCCTCTGTTTCTGTCTTATATGGACACTTGTAATGACATTTAGGGTCCATCTCTATAATTCAGGATAATCTCCTTATCTCAAGGCCCTTAACTTAATCACATCTACAAAGATCATTTCTCTAAATTTAATATTTACAGGTTTCAAGGATTAGGTATCTTTAGGAAGGAAGGCATTTGCAGCTAAATGGTGGGAGATAGTGGCCATAGACTCATGACCCTCCTCCCTGAGTTACAGTTTTATGTGTATATATCTTATGTCAGATACAGATCATGACCTTGAGTTAGAGTTATATGTGCATCTGTCTTACATCAGATACAGATCGTAAACTTCGCATGGAAAGATGGGTCTTCAGGAGGCTGCAGAGACATGTAATGGGAAAGTTAGAAGACTAGAAGTCAAGCTCTAAGAGTAGGATATATGAATCTGTCATTTTAGAGGGGAGCAATTCTGCATAAGATGAGATCCAGAGTATGATACCTAAAATCTGACTCATTATTTTTAGGACCTTTTGGGAGCACCTTTAAGATGTTAAATTACAATGTTAAAGAGAGGCACCTTTGCCAAAAATGAATGAGAACTTGAAGACTAAAAAACAAAAACCCTTTCAAAACTGAGTGGATTAATGCCAACTTCTAGCAGTAGAATTTCAAGCATTGAGGACAGGTCAGGGGAAAAAAAAATCCAATCATGTTACAATAGCAGCCATGAACTCCACTTGCTTTTAATTCAAACCTTCTGTCTCAACCCCTCCCAGGTCAAAAGAGCATCCAGTACTCTGTGAGTAAGCTTGGTCCCCAGGAAGTAAAACATGGGCTCAGAAGCTCCCTAGCTAGAATGGACCGGAGGAAGTAAGTGTCCACTCCTGCTTCCTTAGTCACATTTCCACTGTGACTAAGCACATGTTCTTTTTTTTTTTCTTTTCTTTTCTTTTTTTTTTTTTGCCTGCAGCCGGGTCCATGCAAGACTCATAAGGCCAGGACATGAACCCCAAATCAGAGAATTCCCTGCACCCTCCCTCCTCAAATGAGGGAGTGGCTGGAATGTCCAGGACCAACCCTACTGGGCAACGTTACGGAAATCTACAAAACTGAGGCTGATATATGTGGCATTCTGCCTAAGGGCATTTTGTCAACAAAGTGCATGGAGAAAAGTCTAGGTGGGTCATTTTTGCACCTATGAATTAATAATATGAATAACCTGTCTACCATGGCAGGCTTAGAAGCAAAGGTTGTTGGTATTTCTTATCTCAAGTCTTAGCTTAGATGGTATCTGTACAGGCATCTACATGAAAGTGATTGTCCCAGTAACCTTCCATCCCATCACCATTTTTAATTTCTTTTTCACCAAATTTCACAATCTGCAATAACCTTGTTTACTTATTTGCTTATATATTTATTATCCATCTCTCCCACTGTAATGAAGGCTCTATAAAGACAAGACCCTTACTCTTTTTTTTTGTACACTTATATCCTCAGAGCTTAAGAGAGTACCTGACACATATTAGACGTTCAATAAATTTTTACTGAATGAATGAACGAACAAATAAATGAGTGAATGCAGAGGCTGAATAAATGCCCAGGACCCAAAAAGAATCAACCACAGAGGTGAAAACGAAACCCAAATAAATATAAACATTCTATATTTTTATGCTTCAAACATATTCAGCTAGATTGCTTCCCAATTTGCTATTCTTACTATGTTTCCACTTTTACCTGTGAAATATTATCCCCATCAGATGCACATTCCTTTTCCATCTGGAGAAACTGAAGCCCAGCAAAGTGAAATGACTTGAACAAAACTATGACTAGTTATATTTATAACTTGAACTTGGACCCTAATTTCTATCAAAGGAGTAATTTACTCATAGGATGCTTTGGAGGTTTTAACTCATTTTGTTCTTTTCCCCTACAAATAAAACAACAAAATACCTCCTACGAGAAAAGTATTTTTGTCTCCATGAGGCAAAAAACTATAGTACAAAGTCAGCGTTACTTTTGGCAAGTCAATAATCACTACTCAGGTGATTACATTCAAGGAATAATTAAGGAGGCAACTTTTGCTATATCACCCTGTTAATAGAGTTGAGTGAGAGGATGTCCTGCTCCCCAAGGCTACCAGGTACACAAGATGGTCAACATGAAATCTTGGACTCAGATTCTGGTTATTTTTAGCATTAGGGATATCGTTTCATACGGTTAACGGGCAACTTTAATAGGAAGCAGGAGATTGACCTTCCCACAATCTAGGGTCATCTGGACAAAGACAACATAGGAAACATGAAGAACAGGAGCTTCTAATACCCATTTCCACTCTTCCCATGAGACTCTGCTGCCTCCTAGTCATTTGAAATCAATATTTGACTGATTTCATGTACTTAATATGTCAGTAGCTTAGGTTCGTGATACAGTCTTTCCTATAAGTCAGCCAGACAACTGCTAGGCTAGCTGCCTGCTGAGCAGCCCAGCACCAAGGAATAGATGAGAATCACACACAGTAACTATGCCATTCACTCAGCTTTTATAGAATGCAGGTTCACTCAAAGTAGAACATCAACATACATTAATATCCTACTCATGCTCTAACAGTCTAAGAGAACTATAACACGCACACACACACACACACACACACACAGCAATCAATAGGGAATAACGAACCCAAGTCCCAGTGTCTCAGTTTGCAGGTCCAGGAGACAGCCCGGTGGGCAAGGCAGTTGTCAGCATCTTGCAAGGAAGAGTCTCCAGAGCCAGGTGGGCAACAGGGCATACGAGCTCCTCAGTCCAGCAGGGCAGAGCCTCCGGAGGCTGATGCCAAGGGAGATCAGCATGGCATGGAGAGGCACTCTGGTGTGTGGAGCTCAGCTGTCTTATACCTTGAGAATGGTGGACTCCACGCCTCTGGGTCTTTTTGGTAAATGTCTTGGCACCACTGGTGGCAAGTGTGAAATTTCCCCAGGAGCCTATCTATGGGTGGTTCCGCTCTGCAGACGTGTCTGTTCTGATCACGTGTGCGGATGCCTAGTGTGTCTCCTTGCCAGGTGTGTCTGCTCTAGCTTAGGTAGTTTCCCTATTGAACCAAAGTGTCAGGCTGACTGACAGCCATTTTGTTTGACATGAGTGGCTCCACTTTATTTTATATGCTTTATGCTATCTTGATCAGACCAATGCTGTTTTATTGGTCCTGCTCTCCACAAATACATTGATTGAGAAACTTTCCTAATTTCTTAACAAGTCTGAATGTTTTACCTTTGTCCAGTTCTCATTTTCTATCTGTATGTTATACAAAGTATACCCCAGCTCATTCATTCATCCTTTTTTACTTCTTTCTCCTTGAAAATGTCGATTCTGAAAGCTGATTTGAATTATAATAGCAAAGTATCACCGTCTGTTACTGAAAAGAGAAAGAATTTTTTTCAGTTGAAACAAACAAAAGCCCTGAGGTGACATATTTTCTCATAAGTAAATTCACTGCCAACCAACAGTGAAAGAATTATCACAGTAATGGGTGACTCTATGAAGATCAGTGATTTATTAAAGAACAGCCTATCTTAGAGAATCTTTCTCAGCTCTCAAACTAACCTCATCATTAACTGATATTAATTGTGTCTAGTGTTGTAGTGTCTAGTTCCATTACCATCTTAAAGAAAGACACCTCCCTTTAAAGTCACAAACAGCAACTAATGGGTAGCTTCCTAAGAGGCAATTTTTAATACAGAATGATGGTTCCCTAAATGTTAAAAACAAAACTGAAAAAAATCACAAAGCAAAGCAATTTAAAATAAATAATATTATTTCAGAATAATAAAAGGAAACTATTCAGGTAGTAGAGCAACTTACTAAAAACAGAATCAATACAACAACCCGAAAAACATCATTTTAAGCCACCAAATTCAATACAGTCAAGAAACAGTGTAGTAGTTTTCTGCCTGAGGAACAAGGACTGATAACCAATGGAATGTTTTCAGTTATCTGATCTAAGGATTGGTTTTATTCACTATTTGAATTATGCCTAAAAGCACCAACAGCTCACATATTAGCTTTGGCAGGAAGACAGCTATTCTTATTCTTAGAATTACTGTCTACAAAAACAAATCCAATGTGTCAACTTTAAATTATCTCCTTGACTCTTAGCTGTTGGTTGGCCAGCCTGTCTCTTTCATTAAATGTTTAGGGCCTTAAGGGCAGAAACCCTGTCTTGCTAATTTTTGTTTCCCAGCTTCTAGCACAGAGGGAGGAGTGAAGTTAACACATAATTGGGTGTGGAGCCTAGCTCAACAGTCAATCCCCTTTTGAGTACATATTTTTTAAAGCTGTCCTATTCTTTATTCCTATCTTTTTGGAATTTTAAACACTTTTTAAAAAAATAATTTGGGCAAAAATATCTCTGACTTTGTATTTCCAATTAGCTCATGATAGATTTGCAATGTTATATAAATAGTATTGTTAGTTCCCCATGTGGCTGTTATTTTCCTTTCATTTACTATTAATCAATATCTCAAAATCACTAAATAATATACTGGGTTCTAAAGTGTTAATTTAAATACTACAAATTATAAACATTAATTTGTTCCAAACATTATGGGTGACTGAAAGCAAGTTATTTCAAGCATTTACAATTAGGATCCACCCACAGATGATAGTCTTCAGAGTCTCCATATAATCTCAACATCCACCCACAGAAATGCTTCCACTGCCTGCTAATGTCTCCATCTGCACCTCATTCAGGCTTTGCTGCTCAGCCTCCATCATGAGTAACTGCAAACACTACCTCCTTGAAGGGAGGTGCCTTACAGTTCACTTCTAATGTCTGTGTAAATCCAGCAATTCCATCAAGAAAAAAATACAAAATAAAAATAGCAAAAATTAGGATTAAAAAAAGGCATGGGATACCCCTATAGATGCCAAAAGTGTAATATTTCAGGTACACTGCTTTTAAGAGAATTGACCTGGAAACTGCTTGAATTGCTCACAGTCTAGAGAGAAAGATAAACAAGAAAATCAACCATAACAGTGTAGGATTCAGAGACCACATAGGATTGGGAAGCTATAATTGAGATTAGAATGCACCATTATAGGAACACAGAGGAAGGTTACCTGAAGAGTCAGGGAGTTTCACTTCAGAAGCAAATTCTGAGCTGCATTTGGAAGAGCAAACTGGAGTTAGCTAGAAATAGGAGTGCGAGGAGGCAGCATTCCAAGCAGAAGAAAGACTCACACAAGGGAACTCAAAGAATTCAGCAGCATCTGGGGTCCAGGGTCTGTGGAGGAGCGGTGATCAGATTCCTGACAGCCTTGTAAACCATGACCAGGAGTTGGGACTTCAATCTGAAAGTGAAGGGGAGTGGTTGAAGGATTTAAATCTAAGAAGTAATTTAAGCTGCGTTTAAAAAGTATAGTCAGAATACCTAGTTATTAATTCACAGTGAAAAACTTCCCTAAAGAGCAGATCAGAGGCTGGAGTCCTCCTGGAAGCAAATGCTCTGCCTTCAGGTCACTGCAGGGGATTCCAGGGTCTGATGAGGAAGGGGTTTGTGGGTCTCAGGGAGCAGGCCAAGGCAACCGCATTCTTTATACAGTAGGATCCCCTTACTACCTGCCCAACACCTTTCTCCTGGGTAGAGCTGATAATATTGAGCAATGACTCTGGCAACAAAGGAGGATGGAGAGGGAATGGGTGAGCATGAAAGTGGGAGGACCCATAGTTGATGATGAGGACCTGAATGCAAAGGATAAGGCAGTTTTAGGAGATTTGTAAGAGGCAGAATCAGGTGGACTTAGGGACCAACTAGATGTGAAAAATGGTAGGGAAGCCACACAGGGAAGTAAGGGAGTGAAGGCATGTATGTGTGGGAAGATGACTAGATTTAGGACCTGGCTCCTACTACATTTTAGGATCATCTCTTGCCACTGCAAAGCATAGATCCTTTACCTCTGCCAGGGAAACCACTTGCAGTTTCCCAAAGGAGCCTTCCTCTCTGGTTTCAGTCCGTTTGTATACATCACTCCAGATGACATGACCCTTCTCCCTCCCCTGTACTACCTGGAAAACTCCAGCTCACCAGTTCTGTCCAGCCTGCCTTCTCTGGCCATTCTCCTGCTTTCCTTCCTACCCAAATGTTATGGGTTGAATTGTGTCC
Source organism: Desmodus rotundus (assembly GCF_022682495.2). Classification (NCBI taxonomy): domain Eukaryota; kingdom Metazoa; phylum Chordata; class Mammalia; order Chiroptera; family Phyllostomidae; genus Desmodus; species Desmodus rotundus. The sequence goes on from NC_071388.1 coordinate 105,395,244, forward strand.
CCCAAAAGATATGTTGAAGTCTTAATCCTTGGTACCTGTGAATGTGACTTTATAAATACCTGTAAATATTTGCATATTTAATCAATTTAAGATGCGATCATTAGGGTAGATCCTAATCCAATATGACTGGTGTCCTTATAAGAAGAAAATTCCATGTGAAGACAGAAACATGCAGGAAGAACACCATATGCCATTGGAGGCAGCTGCAAGCTAAAGAATACCAAAGACCTGGTGTCCCGCAACAGAAGTCAGAAAGAGGAAGGAAGAATTCTACTGAGAGTCTCAGAGGGAGCATGGCACTGCTGACACCTTGATATCAGACTTCTAGCCCAAGAATTGTGAGAGAATACATTTCTGTTGTTTTAAGCCATTCTGTTGGTGGTACTTTATTACAGAGGCCACAGAAAACTGACACACCAACCACTTCCCTGTGTTCATGTTTTCACACTTAGAAATACTGTATATGCATTTAAGGCATTTACCATCTAGCCTGGTAATTCTTTTTTTTTAAAGATTTTATTTATTTTTAGAGAGAAGGGAAGAGAGGGAGAAAGAGAGGGAGAGAAACATCCATGTGTGAGAGAAATATCGATCAGCTGCCTCTTGCATGCCTCCAGCTGGGGCCATGGCCTGCAACCCAAGCATGTGCCCTGACTGGGACCTGATCCGATGAACTTTCAGTTTGCAGGCTGGCACTCAATCCACTGAGCCACACCAACAAAGCCTTGTCTGGTAATTCTTTGTTTTATATTTCTTCATTTCTATGAGCTTATCTTTAAGGACAAGAATAGTGTCTTCTACATCATTGTACATACAGTGTACTGTTTGGCACAGCAATGCTTAATAAATATTTCTCAAATGAGAAAAAAATGATCCAAAGTTCCTGATGAAATGTACACATTGGCAGGAGTTTAGAAGATGGCAGGGACTGAAAGGGGCTGATAGGGATACATAGTAGCTGACATGTGCCTCAAGAAGGAGTTTTTATCTTGGCGGGGGTGGGTCAGGATAGGGGGAGTGATGATGAAGGAAGCAGCCTTGAGAACCAAGGAGAAAGCCCACCCCCTCCCACTTCTGTGCTCCATGGCACAGGGATGAACTGCCAGCCATGCGGGAAAGAAAAACCAGAATTCTGTTAAGGTGAAGAGTGCAGGCAACATTCTGGAAAGTCATCTGGGGTCTCAGACAGGCTGATACTCAGCAGGCCTATATTAGCAGAGAACCACCACTTGGTAATCAGCCACTCGTCAGAGCCTCCAGAGTGTTCCCCATCAACTGAGCACCCCGAGGTCCCCCCAGTGAGCCCAGAAAGGGGTAGCACTTGGTACATCAGAGGACTTTGTGAATTATATGAACCTATACTTTTGTGCTGGCCTTTTTCCTTTCTCCTTTGTTGAAATCAGTCCACATCATTTTGGTTATGAAATATTCTGATTACGCCTAGAGTAAAAGTGGCTTATTTGCAAGGAATGGATGCTGGAGTGCCCAGCAGACAGGGCTGAGGAGAACATTGAGATGCCTCAAGATGACACTGGAGAAAGAGGCTGGATATACAGGGAGGCTGACGATGACAGGAATGGGAGCCCTGGTAAGTGGAACTGGCCTTAAGGTGTGAAAGGGCTTGTCCACCATGCCATTGGAACTCTCTGAAAGCTAGCTGAGCTAGGAGACAAGCTCCACTAGCCTACTTGGCTGCTGAAAGCAGCTGTCCCAGGAGGAAAGGGCTTGGCCAGGTCCCAGACCCTGGAAAGATTAAAAGTAAAGTTCAATGCTTATACAGAAGGAACAAAACATATTTGTGCTAAATTCTGCTTAATTTTAGTATTGACTTAATTTTATTTTATTTTAATCCTTCAAGAAATATAATATCACATTTAATATATATGCTAACTTGATTAACCAGAAGATTTTCTTCATGACCACTTTCTATAAATTTCTTTATTTCCATGTCCCTTTATGAAAGAAGAGGAAATGTGAAATAAAAGCAGTTAACTTTTTTTTAATATGTTCTCTTTGACCTTGTAAGAGTATGAGGGATTATATCCCTTATTCATTATTTCCTATTTGGAGGGATCTAGTAAAATCAAAGGGAGTTTCAGCTATGGTCACCCATAAAGCTCCACAATCCTGGACTGAGTCAGTCCTAGGACAGAATCAAATGTTTCTGAACTGTGGTAAATGCAATTGCCTTTGGCAAGCAGAGCTGAGCAGTGTATTTTAAAATGTCAGAATATTAGAGATAGGGCGGACCTTCATAAAATTAATGTCGACTAAGGGCCTATCTTGGACAGAGTTGGGTTTCCAAGTAGGTAACCAGTAATGGCAGGCAATTAGAAAGAACATTCCACCCCTTGTTGGTGTGGTTCAGTGGACTGAGTGCTGGCCTGTGAACTAAAAGGTCACCAGCTTGATTCCCAGTCAGGGCACATGCTGGGGTTGCAGGCCAGGTTCCCAGTTGGAGGTGTGCAAGAGGTAACCTTGCTCTCTTGCATATTGATTTTTTTTCTCTCTCCTCCTCTCTCTGAATATAAATAAATAAAATGTAAAACAAATATTTTTAAAAAAGAAAGAACACTCTAGTTATTAACTTACAACTGCAACATCATTGGGGCCACTGTTAAAAAAATTCTAGAGACAAAACTATTTCATTTTGGTTTCATTTTTAATTCAATTCAGTTTAAGATGCCGCCTAGAAAACCCCATGCTTGAGAAATAGTGAGAAGCAAATCTTTTGTGCTCTTGAGTGTTCTTGATAAGAGATATAAAAAAAAAAAATTGGAATCCTTCAGCATTTTCTACTTTACGTTTCACAGATAAAAATGTTTGCACATTCCGAAGTTCCGGCCAAGATGGAGGCGTAGGTAGACACACTACGCCTCCTCACAAAACCAAAAGAAGGATAACAACAATTTAAAGACAAAAAACAACCAGAACTGACAGAAAATCGAACCGCACGGAAGTCCGACAACCAAGGAGATAAAGAAGAAACATTCATTTAGACCGGTAGGAGGGGTGGAGATGGGCAGCTGGGGCAGCAGGGCAGAGGGGCAGAGGGGACCAAGGGCAACACGGCCAGACCCAGAGACGTGGCAGATTGTGGAACAAACGGGGCAGGCAGTGCAACTGCTAGCAGACCCTGCAGTCCCACATTCGCCCATAGATAAACCAGGAGGAATGGTGGGAGAGCGAAACAGACTGCGCAACCCAGGGCTCCAGCTCAGGGAAATAAAGCCTCAAACCACTGATTGAAAACAGCCGTGGGGGTTAAGGCGGCATGAGGAGAAACTCCCAGCCTCACAGGAGTTTGTTGGAGAGACCCAAAGGGGCCTAGAGCGTGCACAAGCCCACCCACTCGGGAATCAGCACTAGAGGGGCCCAGTTTGATTGTGGGTAGAGGAGGGAGTGACTGAAATCCGGCAGAGAATGGAGTAAGCGCCATTGCTCCCTCTCGGTCCCTCCCCCAGGTACAGGGTCATAGCGCAGCGACCAGCATTACCCTGCCCTGGTGAGCACCTAAGGCTCCACCCCTGTACAGAACAGGCGTGCCAAGACAAAAAAAAAAAAAAAAATGGCCCAAATGAAAGAACAGTTTAAAGGTCCAGAAAAAATACAACTAAGCGAGGAAGAGATAGCCAACCTATCAGATGCACAGTTCAAAACACTGGTAATCAGGATGCTCACAGAATTGGTTGAATTTGGTTGCAAATTAGATGAAAAAATGAAGGCTATGCTAAGAGAAACAAAGGAAAATGTACAGGGAACCAATAGTGATGGGAAGGAAACTGGGACTCAAATCAATGGTATGGACCAGAAGGAAGAAAGAAACATCCAACCAGAAAAGAATGAAGAAACAAGAACTCAGAAAAATGAGGAGAAGCTTAGGAACCTCCAGGACATCTTGAAACGTTCCAACATCCAAATTATAGGGGTGCCAGAAGGAGAAGAGGAAGAACAAAAAATTGAAAACTTATTTGAACAAATAATGGAGAACTTCCCTAATCTGGCAAAAGAAATAGCTTTCCAGGAAGTCCAGGAAACTCAGAGTGTCCCAAGGAAGCTGGACCCAAGGAGGAACACACCAAGGCACATCATAATTCCATTAGCCAAGATGAAACAGAAGGAGAGAATCTTAGAAGCAGCAAGAGAAAAGGAGACAGTTACCTACAAAGGAGTTCCCATAAGACTGTCAGCTGATTTATCCAAAGAGACCTTACAGGCAAGAAGGGGCTGGAGAGAAGTATTCCAAGTCATGAAAGGCAAGGACCTACATCCAAGATTGCTCTATCCAGCAAAGCTATCATTTAGAATGGAAGGGCAGATAAAGTGCTTCTCAGATAAGGTCAAGTTCAAGGAGTTCATCATCACCAAGCCCTTATTCTATGAAATGTTAAAGGAACTTATCTAAGAAAAAGAAGATAAAAAATATGAACAGTAAAAATGACAGCAAATTCACAGTTATGAATGACCACACCTAAAACAAAAACAAAAGCCAACTAAGCAAACAACTAGAACAGGAACAGAACCACAGAAATGGAGATCACCTGAAGGGTTATCAATAGGGGAGTCGGAGGGGGAGAGAGGGGGGAAAGGTACAGAGAATAAGTAGCATAAATGGTAGGTAGAAAATAGACAGGGGGAAGGTAAGAATAGTATAGGAAATGTAGAAACCAAAGAATTTATATGTATGACCCATGGACATGAACTATAGAGGGGGGGAATGCGGGAGGGAGGGGGTGGGCAGATTGGAGTGGAGTGAAGGGGGGGAAATGGGAAAACTGTAATAGTATAATCAATAAATATATTAAAAAATGTTTGCACATTCCACTGACCCACTTAGCCCCTGTTGCTTGTTTCCCAAGCATGAGCTTCTCTCCACAGTCTCCCTTACCTTGCTCTCTCCTGACTTTCAGTCTGTGGAGAAAAAAAAACAACTGGATACCAGTTGCTCTTATGAGAGCTTTGTGGTTCCTCCTAATGAATTCTAAACCTCCCACACCTGCCTTCACCATAGGAAAACACCAAGGGTCTGAAATCCTATCCAGAGCATAGGCACACTTAAGAAGAACACCTGACTAACACAAATAGGAAGATATACTTCATGAAAACAGCAACATTGCTCTCAGAGAGCATGGAACCACAACTTAGAAAGACCCTAAATAAAACTAGATGTATGTGTTGTGTGTGTGTGTGTGTGTGTGTGTGTGTGTCTAGTAACAGAATTGTTTTTCAGTAAGTGCTTTGAACTTAAAATGAAAAGAAAGGAAATACCTGCTGTAGCTCAATTTATGAAACCAAGGAATAGTTAGAACCAAGAAAAGGGCCTGGCACACAGCAAGCCTTCAATAAAAGATTTTTGACTGACTGTTGATATAACCTCCTCTTTTAATGCCTAAGGGCACCATTATTTGGGGATGAAATTTTATAATAGCTTATTCTTTTATTTACTGATTGAACAAGCACTTATCAAGGGCTTCTCATAGACAGGCACTGCATTCATTAAGTTATGCTATTGGGAAGAATTATGCCTAGTCCCAAAGAGGCCACAGTGGGAGACAGACACTTAGGGAATTATGATACTACGAGATAGAGGAATGCAAACCATTCCTTAGGGTCTCAGTGGAGCCGAAGACTAACTTTGCCTTAGTGAAAAAAGGAAGGAGGCAACCTTTGATGTGGGGTAATTCCAGGGCAAGAACAAGTGGTGGCATTTTATACAGATTAGTAAAGGCATGAAAAAAAAAGAACACGGTGTCTCTGGCACTTTACAAGGGTAGTTTGACTTGTGTGAAGAATATAGGGAGAAAGGAAATGGGTGTGAAAAGACAGGGAGCCTAGAAAAACAGATGGCGCCAGATTGTGAAGACCCAAGGAGTTTGGACTTTATGCTATGCAATGAGCAGTCACTGAAGATTGAGTTCCTGGAGCAAAAGACAAAATGAGAGAAGGGTCTAATTGTTTGGACTGTGCCTAATACTTTATCTGGCAAAGTGGAACTGAATTTTAAATTAAAGTTTATTATATAACCAAATTTTTTTGTAGTATGAGAGCAGTATGAAGATGAATAGACAGTAAATAAAATGGAGATTGGTCCCTTGACCAATAATAATAATATTACATATTTGAGAAATTTCAAACTAAAACAAATGTAAGCTTCATAAACACAGTATCAAAGCAAAAAGTCTTCCTATTGTAAACAATGACTATATGGGCTTTAACAGCACATATACTCGGAATTAAAAGTCTGTACTCCTTATGCCAAGTTCACAGAATAGTAAAATGCATTATAATCTGGCAAAATTAGCACAATAAAATTACAATAAAGAGCATTGCTCATTTCTCACAAAATTTACAAACCAGATCAGCTGACACAGAAAATTTATAGTCATGAAGAAGAAGAAGAAGGAGAAGGAGAAGGAGAAGAAGAAAGAAGAAGAAGAAGGAGGAGGAGAGGAAGAAGGAGAAGGAGAAAAACAGAGTGATTTCTGGCAATCACAAGAGAAATTTGTAGTTTAGCCAAGAAAATAACAAACATTTCCTATTTATCATTCCAAGGCCCTTCACACTATGTACCTTGCCTTCTTTTTTCTTTCACTTTTGGTCAGATAGGCTTTGGAACAAAAGTAACTACTTCTCTAGCTTCCCTTGATGTAACTAGTTTTTAAATGGTGGGAAACACTTAGGAGCTAGTGAAATCTTTGTGTACCCCAGAAGTGTGCAATCTCCTCAGAAAAGAAGTTGGCAACTTGAAGGCTTTTGTGGTGAGGCCCAGGAACCTTTCTGGTAGATATCACTGAAGAGAAGAGAAAGAGTAGAGTGCCATAGTTGCAAATCAAAGCCATTTTGTAAACAGAGAATGATTCATCTTTATCCTTGGCTTTCTCTTTCTCTCTTTGTAATACTTTCTGTATTTTTTAAAAATAATCTGGTCCCACCCAGACTGGTATGGCTCAGTGGATTGAGTGTCTGCTTGTGAACTGAAAGGTCGCTGGTTCTATTCGCTGTCCGGGCACATGCCTGGGTTGCAAGCCAGGTTCCCAGTCGGGGGCATGTGAGAGGCAACCATTTGATGTTTCTCTCCCTCTCTTTCTCCCTCCCTTCTCCTCTCTCTAAAAATAAAATAAATAAAATCTTTTTTGTAAAGAAAAAATACTAGATAGATAGATAAATAAATAAATAAATAAATAAATAATCTGGCCCCTTTTACTGTGAATTTCTATCAAGTCCTACTAAATCTGTGATTTTCTTGTCCCATGGAGTGATTATCTGATAAAGAAAAGAGTAGAACCATGTGCTATTATTCTTAGCAAGGAAAGAGATGTTGCTGACTCAGTGGTCATTGAGTCACAACCTTTGGGTATTTTTCCAGAGGTGGGGGGTAGACACTATCAAATCTCTGTTCAGTAACCCTGGTTGATGACAGGCAGGTGAGGTGGAGTCAGCCATAGAAGCTATTTCCAGCTTTGGAGTTCTGTTATTGGTGAGAAACCAAGTAGTGTTGACCTCAGTAGCCTATTCTGATGAGCAGGGAACCAACTGGCTCAGGCACATCAGGGAGTACCTTAAAAGTGACTCCTCTCCTCCTCCTTATAAATAGCATTAAATCAAGCAACTAATGAAATCTTCAAAAAGAAAGCAGAAATAATAGTCAGATAATCCCTAAACATGTATATGTGTTTAAATATATGATTTGTCTTGAGCTCAATAGCTACCTCCAAAAACTGAAAGCAGAGTGGAAGACTTCATGCACAATTCATCTCTTGGACATATAAGAAATGTAACACAAATTCAGCAAAATTTAGGGCTTGGTCTAGATGACTTCCGACAACAGCAGATCTCAGCAGAGGCATGGAAGGCAAATTCTGTTTACAGGCATTTGGCAATAGCTTCTTTGGGCCACACTAAAGAATGAAGTGGTTCAATGACTCTATAATATAAAGAAAAGCTATACTGGAACTCACAATCTTGCAGTCAAACTAATGTTTTATTATTTTTTAAAACATTAAGAAAGTCCTCTTCATCTGCATTCACTTTGAGTGGGATTGGGAGTGGAAGAAATAATACAAGAAGCAAAAGTTTGACTTTTAATGAGGGAAACATTTTTCAAGGTTGTTCAGAGAACTCTTTCTCACCTCCTGTTCAGTGTTTTTTATTAACTGTAATAAAACACATTGTATCATACTGTGGCAGCCCTTTTCACAAGAGGGTCTCAAAGCAAGTCAGTGCTTAATTAAGGGCCCAGTCACAGTTAGGTTCAGGGAAGTGACAGCTGGGCCCAAGCAGGAACAAAGCAAATCAGCCCAGTAATTTAGAACATGAAGGGATGTTTTATGTATTCCCTGGAAAACATGATTACCACCGCTCATCAGAGCTCCTGCTGACAGAGCAGAAGCACCTGTTGGAACCTGCAGTAAAAAAGTAAAAAGGATTCAGGAAGGGAGGTGACCACCCTCAATGAGAACCCTGTCTCTGCCTCAGGGGCTGTGCAGAACTGTCAGACTGTATTGTCAGATACATTAAACAATGGGAAACCTGTGGCTAGGGACAGCCGTGAGGCTAAGAGAGCGAGGAACCACGGGGTAGTTTCGAAGGTCTCTAACTAGCAGTTGTTGCTTTTCTGTCCTGCCTGCTTACTTCCCCTCCATTATCACCAGTCAGCATTCATTCCATTCCTTTCCATGCCAGGAACTCAGCTGCAGGCTGGGGACCAAGCAATTAAAAGAGAATCACTTTCGAGAACCCTGAAATCGTTCTTGAGGAACAGAGCTCTAAAGACAATGAACTGAACGTTGCTCCTGAATGTTAAGAAAGGTGAGGTTTGGAGCCCAGAAATAGGAGACTTGAGTGAGATCACTGCCATTGGGGTAAGATAGAGATAGCTCTTCCCCCATCCACATTTTCTCCTCTCACACCCTACACCAATGGCCAGACATTGCTGGGAACCAGGTGTCAGCTCAATCGAAGGAAGAACTTTCCTAGTTAGAGCAGTCCAAAGACAAAATGAAATATTTTGTGAGGTGGTGAGCTCTGGGCCACTGGGGTTATTGGAGAAGGGACTGGATAGCTATCTGGTGATATTAACAAGGCCCTTTTCAGACCTAATAGCTTGTGAATTCACAGAGGACTGGTCTGCTAAAGGGCCAGTTCTGGGTGGACTAGTCTGCTCTGGTCTGGCCTGTCATAAGGATGATGAAGAGGCCAGATCAGGGATAAGTGGTAGGGGAAAAGCCTGATAATGAAGTAGTTGGGGACTAGGGGTAGGAGTACAGGAGAAGGGGTTTATAGGGCTGCCGAAACAAAATACCAGAAACAGGGTGGCTTTAAACAATGGAAATGCAATGTCTCAGTCCAAAATCAAGATTTCAGCAGAGTTGGTTCCTTCTGAGAGTCCTAGAGGAGAATCTGTTGCATGCCTCTTCCAGCCTTGGATAGCCCAGGTGTTCCTTGGCTTGTAGACACATCACTCAAATCCTCTGTCATCACATGGAATCCTCCTCATCTGTCTCTACATGTCCATCTTCTTATACGGACACTAGTCATATTGGATTAGGGGCCCACCCTACTCCAGTATGACCTCATATTAATTTAACTAATTTGATCTCCAACCACCATGTTTCCAAATAAGGTTACTTTCTGAGGTATTGGCAGTTAGGACTTCAACATAGCTTAATTTTAGGGAGACACAATTCAACACATAACAGGAAGCAACTTCCTAAATCGCTGAGAACTCCTCCTTTCCCATCTGTACAACTCTAGGGCTGACATTGCACAGAGTCTGCATGGCTAGAGCAGACACCACTCCATCTGCTGGCCCTCCCTTGACTTTAGATACTGCATAGTTCTGAGCTTGTTCCCAAGGCTTCAAAATTCTGCCCTTCCCTATACTCCATAGAACCACTTCCCCTCATAATATCCACAGCACTCCCAAACCGGACATCCACATATATATCCTAACACCCTAGACCCAGAACTCTTTCCTTCTCTGTATCAAAGTCCTTCCTGCAATCTTTTATTTACACCCAGATACAGAAAAACTTGGGAAGTGTGTTTGAGGGTTTTTTTGTTTTGTTTTTCTTCCTTGAGACTCTCACAAAGACCTACAGAGTTCCCAAGGCTCTGGCCTATTTCACTCAGTGTTGCACACACAGTTACCTTAAGTGAATTTCCAAGATTTGGGGGGGAAGACATTATAAACCACAAGCCTAGAAATTTCTGCCAGTAATTCCTTCCATGGAGTTACCAGCGCAGAAGGAGAATGTGGTAAAATGCAGAAACATCAGACTAGAAGACACGAATCTGAAATTCTGTGACCACACACTCTGGATGAGCTGTGTGACAGTCGTGGTCAGGTCATTTCCCCTCTGTGCCCTTCAATTTCTCCAAAATTTATTTCTGAAAATAGATTAGATAATTTCAATGCTGATATTCTGTGATTTTACAAAAGCCAAAATTCTATGATTTCACAATAGGTCTTTAAGGGTAATTTCAATGCTGATATTCCACGATTTACTAATAGAATGTTGAACTTATCATGTGGGTTAAATGGAAAAAAAAGGAGACGTATTACTGTGAAAGTCAGCTATCTTTGAGGAATGATGTCACCTTTTGAGCTCAGTTATCCCCTCTATAAAACATAGAAATAACAATATGGACTTCATAAGGTGGTGGGGATAAGGGTGTTTGGAGCGATTTACAACTCTGCACAGAAGTAAGACAGGAACCCCTGTCTCAAACGTTTTCTAAAACACTCCCGGGCCGCCTGCACCAAAGGTACCGGCAAGCCCACAGTGAGAGCCAGGAGGGGCGGGGCGAGAATGTTGGCTTTGTTCTGCCCCGCCCCCGCCCTAGATATCGCGAGAGGGCGGGACCCGTTGCCTTGAGCGTCGGCGTCGCTCCCGCGTTGGAGCGACCGGCCGGCTTCTCTCAGCCAGCTGCGGTTAAAGTGCTGGTGGCTAAGGGCGCGCGAAGAGCTGCCAGCTGCGCGGTGTCGCCAAGACGCCAAAGCGTTGGCGTCATTGTGTCGTGAAAACGACCCAGGTAGCCGTCTTTGAGACAGCAGGTGAGGCCACTTTAGCCCCAAGCGGGCTTGGCGGCTGCCTGGCGAGTCTCCGCTCCTGCCTAGCCCTTTCCTTCCTGGACCCGACGCCAAGCAGCGACCCTGAGCCGACCGCCGGAGGGGCGGGCAATGGCGGCCTCGACGGCCTCGCACCGGCCCATAAAGGGAATCCTGAAGAATAAGAGCTCTACGACTTCCTCTATGGTGGCCTCGGCCGAACAGCAACCTGGCAGGAGTGTCGACGAAGAGCTGAGGTGAGTCTCGAGGGATGGCCGCTCGTCGCCCTGGTCAGCCCGGGAAGCCCCTCGACCTCCCTGCGGTTACCGACCTCGACCCCGGATCCTGAGCGCGGGCGTGCGGGGAGGCTGTGTGGATGCGGCTCCGGCGCCACCCGGGTCCCCCATCTCTGGCCAGCCTTAGAGGTGGAGTGTTTCTAAAGAAGGCAGGAGCTATGACGCGTTCATCTTTTTTTTTTTTTTAAGTATATACGTATATATAATATTTTAAAAGTACACATCACAACCTGTGTACTTTTGAATAATGGAAACATTAAACAATCTAATTGAAGTTTAAAAGCTTCACTTGCTAAGCTTTTATTATTTCTTAACTTCGTGTCCAAGGTATCTAAAATTCTTCAATAATTAAAGTATTTTCTTGGTTAGGGAACCCTTGGCTTGGGAACCCTAGTTTCCAAAAAATAGACAATTTCATTTTTCTAATTGTCCTTCCACAGTCATTCCATTTTACGTTAACATTATCAAAAGCATCATGCTTCACTCACACTTTTCCGATACTGGTTTGTCATTATCTGTACGCCTAAGAGGAACCAAAATTTCCGGAGTCTCTTATCTGTATTTAATGGAAGACTACTTATTGTTAATTGTATTTACATCTACAGCCAGAGTTGAGGGCTTTCTAGTCTTTGTTCTTTTTGCAAGACGTATCTAGTCTCAGACAATTCAGAAAGTAGCAATTTAAAATAATCCAGTGATAATTTACTTACTTTTGCATACTCACAGGTACACATGTAAAAAGACATTGACCCCATAGCATTGTGTGTAGTAATAAATATTGGAGGCAACCCAAGGTCTATTAGTAAGACTGGTGAAATATTAATTACGATACATCTGTATAATGAAACAACATATCAGCCTTTTAAAAAGAGTGAGATTAAATAGATGCTTGTGTACAGAGAAAGATACTTAAGGAGCAGTGCTCAATGAAAAATAATACATATATAGCCCTGCTAACCGAGTGGAATATTTAAAATTCCACTCGGTTAGCAGTGCTATAGGACTTGGTATAAGATATGAAAAATATAAGGACTCTATATTTTGAAAATAAGGTTTAAGAAAACTTACTGAAATCTGTAAAGTCCTAAAGGTAAAATGAGGATGTTCAGGAAACCCTAGAATATTGGAGCTACGGCACACTTGTTTGAAGGACCATTTTAGGTCTATAAAAGTAGCTACTACTCAGTGATAGTAAATTTATGTGGATTTGTGTTACCTTGAAGAAAAGGTAAGGAGGATCACAGCTTAGAATCATGACCTTTGGGGTTGGAAAGGACTTTAGTTTGTCTAGCAACTCCCCCAGCCCCTCTCTTTTGAGTGCTTGACTCTTACATTCTCTAAACGCACAATTTTCCAACCTTTATATGGGATAAGTCACTTCAAATGGGAATGAAGTGGTAGACCATATTTATAGGTCATGGGATTCAAAAAGCAGAATCTTGCCAGAACATAGCTGTTGTATAACAGGAAGACATAGATAGTTTAAAAAATTGAAACAAACTATGGAAGGCTTTTATGGAGCTTCAGGGTATCTTGGCAGCAGGAATGCAGTTCTCACTACCGTTTATGTTTTTAGCAATTTTCCAGTGTGAGCTTTTATTTTTGTTTAGCTACCAAGCAGCTTATAGTTTTCTTCTATCTTTCTCTGCTTTCTTAACTGCTTTTTATTCCCAACATTGATCTGGCATAAAAACCTGACCTCACTCAATGTATGGGTTGGCCTCTCTATAATTGGGGTTTACCTCCAGATCTTTCTACCTTGAAAGCCACTATATTAGGCTGACTCACCTACATAGGGCTGCTCCTTCTGCAGGAGCTAGCAAGGCAGGTGTCACAACAATGGGACCTTTTACAAGGTGGGTGACTTTGATTGATTTGTCTAGTTAGAGGGTCATAGTCCTGTCTTTTTTTTTAAATTTTTTTTTATTGGTTTTAGAGTGAGATAGAGAAAAGGAGAGAAACATCGATTTGTTCTTCCACTTATTCATGCATTCATCAGTTGATTCTTGTATGTACCCTGACCAGGGATCAAACCTGCAACTTTGGTATATATCAGATCAATGCTCTTAACCAACTGAACTACGTGGACAGGGCTAGTTATGTTTTTAAAGGGAGCTTCCACTCCCTAATTCATGAAGGTTCATGATGTGTGGCTCCAAGTAATAAGGGAGATGGGCTTTTTCCATGATCAGTTATATAAGACTGTAAAGCAGAAAGCTAATTTTATTGGTAATACAGTGACCCTTGAACAACATGGCCTTGAACTGCAGAGCTCCACTTGTAAGTGGGTGTTTTCTCCTGTTATTTTCTTAATAATACTCTTTCCTCTAGCTTACTTTAAGAATACAGTATGTAATAATATAAAACATACTAAATAACTTAATTGACTGTTTTGTTATAGGTAAACTTCTGGTCACAATAAGCTATTAGTAAAATTTGGGGGTAATCAGCACCCCAACCTCAGTGTTGTTCAAGGGTTAACTGTACAATAGACATTATTATGTATTTATGGCACAGCTCATACAAACAATATTAGCAATTTTATAAGAGCCTCTTTGAGCACAAACAATAAAAGTATAGTTGAACACATTTGAAACAAACTTTTTGTAATGTATAATTTCAATTTAAATACAACCAATATTCCTCCTTTTATATAAAAGAACTGAAAATAAGTAACTTTCAATTACATTGCACTTAAAATTCATAAAATAGTAAGTATAACGTAGAGATCTAACTTTAAATGTTGTACAGAGTGTAAGGCAAAAAAATCATGTTAATATGAAAATGACCAGGCTGTCAGTGAGTTCTGGTTATTTTTTTTAATATATTTTATTGATTATGCTGTTACACTTGTCCCATTTTCCCCCCTTCTCTCCCCTCCTCCCTGCACACCCTCTCCCACCCACATTCCCCCCCTTTAGTTCATGTCCATTGGTCATACTTATAAGTTCTTCGGCTTCTACATTTCCTATACTATTCTTACCCTCCCCCTGTCTATTTTCTACGTACCATTTATGCTACTTATTCTCTGTACCTTTTCCCCCTCTCTCCCCCTCCTACTTCCTTATTGATAATCCTCCATGTGATCTCCATTTCTGTGATTCTGTTCCTGTTCTAGTTGTTTGCTTAGGTTGCTTTTGTTTTTGTTTTAGGTGTGGTTAATAACTGTGAGTTTGCTGTTACTTTTACTATTCATATTTTTTATCTCCTTTTTTTTAGGTAAATCCCTTTAACATTTCATATAATAAGGGCTTGGTGATGATGAACTCCTTGAACTTGACCTTATCTGAGAAGCACTTTATCTGCCCTTCCATTCTAAATGATAGCTTTGCTGGTTAGAGCAATCTTGGATGTAGGTCCTTGCCTTTCATGACGTGGAATACTTCTTTCCAGCCCCTTCTTGCCTGTAAGTTCTCTTTTGAGAAATCAGCTGACAGTCTTATGGGAACTCCTCTGTAGGGAACTGTGTCCTTTTCTCTTGCTGCTTCTAAGATTCTCTCCTTCTGCTGAATCTTGGGGATTGTAATGATGATGTGCCTTGGTGTGTTCCTCCTTGGGTCCAGCTTCTTTGGGACTCTCTGAGCTTCCTGGACTTCCTAGAAGTCTATTTCCTTTGCCAGATTAGGGAAGTTCTCCTTCATTATTTGTTCAAATAAGTTTTCGATTTTTTGTTCTTTCTCTTCTCCCTCTGGTAGCCCTATAATTCGGATGTTGGAACATTTCAAGATGTCCTGGAGGTTCCTAAGCCTCTCCTCAGTTTTCTGAGTTCTTGTTTCTTCTTTTCTGGTTGGATGTTTCTTTCTTCCTTCTGGTCCATACCATTGATTTGAGTCTCAGTTTCCTTCCCATCACTAATGGCTCCCTGTACATTTTCCTTTGTTTCTCTTAGCATAGCCTTCATTTTTTCATCTAATTTGCGACCAAATTCAACCAATTCTGTGAGCATCCTGATTACCAGTGTTTCGAATTGTGCATTTGATAGGTTGGCTGTCTCTTCGTTGCTTGGGTGTATTTTTTCTGGAGCTTTGATCTGTTCTTTCCTTTGGGCAATTTCTTTTTTTTTGTCTTGGTGTGCCTGTTATGTAAAGGGGCGGAGCGTTACCTATTCACCCAGGCAGGGCAACCCACACCACTGCGCCATGATATTATATGTGGGGAAGGGGTCTGAGAGGGAACAATGGTGCTTGCTCCACTCTCTGCCAGCTTTCAGTCACTTCCCCCGCTACCCACAAGCAAAGTGGACCCTTCTGGTGCTGATTCCCATTTGAGTGGGTTTGTGTACATGCTGGGACCCTGTGGGTGTCTCCAGCAAACTCCTCTGTGAGGCTGGGAGTTTCTTCCACTGCCACCTCAACCCCCAAGGGGTTTTCAATCAGTGGTTTGAGGCTTTATTTCTCTACACTGGAGCCCTGGGGTTGCACGGTCTATTTCACTCCCCCTTTGTTCCTCCTGGTTTATCTGTGCGCGAATGTGGAACCACAGGGTCTGCCAGCCACTACCTTGCAGGGTCCGCCAGCTGCTCCTTGCCAGCCAACTGCAGCCTGGACCGCCCAGCTCCTCAATCCGCCACCTTGCTGGGTCCGCCAACCACTGTTTTGCCATGAGTCCTCTCCGACCAGCTATGTGTCTCTGCCCCTCCTACCAGAGTGGATGAATGTGTCTTCTTTAACGCCTTGCTTGTCGGACTTCCATATGGTTCAATTTTCTGTCAGTTCTGGTTGTTTTTTGTTTTCAAATTGTTGTTGTCCTTTTGGTTGTGTGAGGAGGCACAGTGTGTCTACCTACACCTCCATCTTGGCTGGAAGTCAAGTTCTGGTTATTTTTGGTAGTTATGTTATAAACACTGAATTAGTGAATACTGAATCATTGCTTCATGGGGAAATACAGAAGTTAGGTTTCTGTAAGCCACTGGTCGCATTTTCATCAATCAGCATATAACTTTTTAAAAATATTGTTTCTGTTTAAGACATCGACTTCCAGTCAGGATGGAGGCGTAAGTGAACACAGCTCACCTCCTCACACAACCAGATCAAAATTAGAACTAAAATATGGAACAACTATCACTCAGAAACGTCAGAAAACAAGTTGAATGGAAGTCTGACAACTATGGAATTAAAGAAACCACATCCATTCCAGACTGGTAGGAGGGCAAGAGACGCAGAACAGGCTGTTCCACACCCAACATGTGGTGAATAAAAATTCGGTAGGGATATCTTGGGAGCGAGGAGTCCTAGCCCCACACCAGGGTACCAGTGCAAGGAAGGTAAGTCCCCATAACTTCTGGCTATAAAAACCAGCAGGGATTGAGTCAATGGAAGAAACTGCTGGATTCCCAGGAAGTTCCTCTTAAAAGCCCTGCACACAGACTCAGACTTACTCCCTCTGAGCTCCAGCACCAGGGTAGCAGCTTGAAAGGCACCAGTGTCATACAAGGAGGAACTGAAGTGTCTGGCATCAGGGCAAGAGCTAGGGGACAGCTTTCTCCCAGACATAAAGGTAGGCAGAGGCCATTGTTCCTTTTCTGAACCATCCCCCCCCCCCCCATACAGCCACAGAGCCAGCAGGCGGATACCAGTCTGGGACTCCCATCAACCTGACTTAACACTCTTTGCATCACCCTGTTGTTTCCTGAGGCTCAGCTCTACCCAACTTAGGGGCCCACCCAAACTGTTAACAGTGGTTTTTCCATGTGAATGGCTGGTCTTAGCTCATCCTACACATCTTCCTAAATCCTCTCAAACAAGCAACAACCAGCCTCAACGAGCCCCCAACCCCCATACCTCTTTTAAGTGGCCCCAGGTCTGACGCTAGCAACAGCCAGACTAGGTTCACAGTTTGGCTTTGCCTGGAAACCTCCAAGCTCAGTACAAGTAGCAGCCATCTGCAGATTACTTTGTAGCTCATGCTGGGAGACCCTGGGCAGAACACAGGTGGGAGCTGACTTTGGCCTGCACCACCCAGAAACCCCAAAGCCTACACACCTAGTAGACAGCTACAAACCACATCAGACACCACCATCCTGCCCCTGCACATCTGATCCTCCATAGAGGGTAGAGGTTGATGGTCAGTGGTCACAGCCAGTCCCCTGCAGCTGACTGGCATGGGTAAGTCCCTCCTGTTGACCTGCCAACAGCAATCAAAGCCCAACTACAAGAGGAGGTGGTACCCACATGGAGTGCGCACCTCAAGGACCAATTTTGGGTGGTAGGGGAAGCTGTGCTACTGGACCCTATTGGACACCTACTACCTTAGGGCAAGCTGCCAAGACAGGGAGTCATAGTAGCTCTACCTAATACATAGAAACAAACACAGGCAGGCTGCCAAAATGAAGAGACAAAGAATCATGGCCCAAATGAAAGAATAGATCAAAACTCCACAAAAAGAACTCAACAAAATGGACATAACCAACCTGTCAGATGCAGAGTTCAAAACACTTAGCAAGGACCTCAACAGCATAAAAAAAGTCCACTCAGAAACAAAGGATGCACGTCCTTTCCATGCCATTAGCGCTTTTGCAAACATGATGAACATTCCTAAAACCCGCCAAGACTTTCTGTAAGAAGTATGGCAAGCATCAATGCCACAAGATAACACAGTACAAGAAGGGCAAGGATTCTCTGTATGTTCAGGGAAAGTGGCATTATGACAGAAGTAGAGTAGCTATGGTGGGCTGACTATACCAATTTCCCAAAAAAAGGCTAAAACTACAAAGAAGATTGTGCTGAGGCTTGAATGTGTTGAGCCCAACTGCAGATCTGAGAATGCTAGCTATTAAAGAGATGCAAGCATTTTGAACTGGGAAGAGATAAGAAGAGAAAGGTCCAAGTGATCCAGTGCTAAGCTTCATTTTTTTGTTTTATTATGTGACAATAAAATCTTGAGGATATGTTCACCAAAAAAAGAAAAGAAAAGAAACAAAGGATACACTAATTGAAATAAAGAACAATTTACAGGGATACTACAGTAGAGAGGATGAAGCTGAGAATCAAATCAATGATTTGGAACATAAAGAAGCAAAAATTAACCAATCAGAACAAGAAGAAAAAATCCAAAAAACAAGGAAAGTGTAAGCAGCCCTAAGACAATGTCAAGTGTTCCAACATTTTCATCATAGGGGTGCCAGAAGGAGAAGAGAAAGAGCAAGAAACTGAAAATCTGTTTGAAAAAACAATGAAGGAAAACCTCCCTAATGTAGTGAAGGAAATAGACATGCAAGTCCAGGAAGCACAGTGTCCCAAACAACATGGATGCAAAGAGGCCCACTTCAACACACATCATAATTAAAATGCCAAAGTTTAAAAATAAAGAGAGACTCTTAAAAGGCTCTTAAAAGCATCAAGAGTAAAGCAGTTAGTTACCTACAGGGGAGTTCCCATAAGACTGTCAGCTGATTTCTCAAAAGAAACTTTGCAGGCTAGAAGGGATTGGCAAGAAATATTCAAAGGGATGAAAAGCAGGGACATACACCCAAGATGGTGCTACCCAGCAAAGTTTTCATTTAGAATGGAAGGGCAGATAAAGTGCTTCTCAGATAAGGTCAAGTTAAAGGAGTTCATCATCACCAAGCCCTTATTATATGAAATGTTAAAGGGAGTTACCTAAGAAAAAGAAGATAAATAATATGAACAGTAAAAATGACAGCAAGCTCACAGTTATTAACAACCACACCTAAAACGAAAACAAAAGCAACCTAAGCAAACAACTAGAACAGGAACTGAATCACAGAAATGGAGATCACATGGAGGGTTATCAACAGGGGAGTGGGAGGGGAGAGGGGGGGAAAGGTACAGAGAATAAGTAGCATAAATGGTAGGTAGAAAATAGACAGGGGGAGGGTAAGAATAGTATAGGAAATGTAGAAGCCAAAGAACTTATATGTATGACCCATGGACATGAACTAAAGGGGGGGAATGTGGGAGGGAGGGGGTGGGTAGGATGGAGTGGAGTGAAGGGGGCGGAATTGGACAACTGTAATAGCACAATCAATAAATATATTTTTTAAATTAAATTAAAATTTATTTACAATTGTATGGAATAACAATCATATGACAGAATCTATGTGATTCGAATAACAAGAATAGGAAGTACACGACCCAGAATAGTGTATTGGAACACAAGTGAAGTGAAAGAATGAAAATTAAAAATACACTAAGAAAGAGAGAACATGTAAAACCAGTCTAACAATGCAGTTAAACAAAAGGAAGAAAACTAACAACAATTTAAAAATACTAATAAAATGAAAGAATATAAGTAATGAAATAATAATAATAAGACAAATAATACCTTGCAAGTTCCCTGAAATATCAAAGTGAAATTTGTCTTAGTTTGTCATTTGTTGGGATGACCCCTCTTTGTGTTTGACTGGGGTTCTTTCACAGCTCCAGGTCTGATTGTCTCACTTGTGGGGGGAAAAAAAAGAAAGGAAAGAAAAAGCCTCCTTTAAAACCGGCCAAGCCAGTTCGGCTGTCTTCCTGGCTGGTTTGGTTTGCTTTTCTCTCTTCCTGTGGTTTGTGCTGATGGGAGCCAGGTCTGAGCCTTGTTCTTCCCAGTTGCCCAGCCTCCAGCCCAGTTCTTCAGTTCACTGCCATTCCCCAGTGCCCTTCTGCGCCAGGCCTACCCCTTCAGTCCACCAGTTGTGCTGTCCTTGAGGTGCACCAGTTTGGGGCAACTCACACACCACCTTCTTGCTCTTTGCTGTCCTAGGTCCTAGGAACTCTCAAAGTCTCTTCAGGGTAGTTCAGCTCTCCCATTGAGTTAAGTCTTTCTGAGGACTGCTGACTCCCTGAGTCCTGCTGCTCTCTTCTGGGGGATTGGGGGGGGGCCTTCGCCTTCCTCTTAGCAAGCCAGTCTGGCCCCAAAAGGCTGGGGCAGGCATGCACATGTCCTCTGCTGCTGCTGGGGTGGAAGACCTCCGCTGCAGCATGGGTTGTGCACCTGTCACTGCGACCTCAGGTGGGGGTGGGCACCTGTGGCCACGGTCCTGGTGGCAGGGGTTGGCCCATGGCTGAGGCTGTGGAAGTTGCAAGGTCGTAGCCAGGGGAGGCAGGGGCAGCCACTGAGGGAGAATTCCCTAAACAGCCACCAAGAGCCTTTTTTTTTTTTTAATTCCTCCTGTTCAAGCCTGCCACTCCAAACAAGCACCTGGCCTGTCACACAGCCCAAATTAACAACCAAACTGGAGACTTTTGGGTCGGGGTCCATCATGGCCCAACTCTTTTACCTTTTCTAGATGTCATTAGCTCCCCAATTTCTCTGGTAATAACCCTGCCAGTGTCCATAGTCCCGAGTGGGTGTACATTGCCCCTGTGCATTTGTTTACTTGTTTATTCCCCACAGTGACTTCAAGCATCCAGGTCAATCCTGGTGGTGCTCAAACCTCCGTGTAGGGCAGTGGAGGGAGCCATTGACCTGGCTGTCTCCTAACAATCCTGCAGTAGGCACTGTGGCAGGCCCAGGTGCAGCTGCCCTGATCCCTGCGCTGGTCCCAGGGACCTTATTATCCCAAAGCAATCTCCTTACCATCTGATTTTTCAATGTCCTTTACAGTTTTGGCTTCCAACCTTCATATATGCTGGGATACTGTTGGCTGTTTACTCTGTACCTCGGAAGATCAGCTATGTGTTCCACCTGTGCCCAGGGGAAGTGGACTCTGCTCCCACCTATCTCACCGCCATCCTCCCTCTCTGATAAGGGGTTAATATCCTAAATTGTAAGGAACTGCTATAACAACACCAAAAAACAACCCAATTAAAAATTGGGCAGAGGACTAAATAGATATTTCTCCAAAGAAGACATACAGGTTGCCGAAAGATGTATGAAAAGATGCTTAATGTCACTAATCAGAGAAATGCTAATTAAAACTACAATGAGATATCACCTCACACCTGTCAGAATGGCTATCCTCAGTAAATCAGCAAATAACAAGTGTTGGTGGTGATGTAGTGAAAAGGGAACCCTTGAGCATTTGGTGGGAATTCAGATTGGTGTAGCCACTATGAAAAACAGTATGGAGGATCCTCAAAAAATAAAATGGAACTGGCCTGTGACCTAGCAATTCTATTTCTGGGTATATATCTAGGGGAGCTCAAAACACTGATTTGAAACAATATATGCACCCCTATGTTTTTACACTGTTACTTACAGTAGCCAAGATACAGAAGCAACCCAAGTGCCCATCAATAGATAATTGGATACAGAAGATTGGTACATACATACAATGGAATCTTACTCAGCCATAGTAAGAATGAAATCTTAACCCTTTATGCCACGTGAAGTAACTCAGAGAAAGACATATTACATGATTTCACTTATATGTGGACTCTAAAGAACAAAATAAACAAACTAGAAACAGATTTGGATGCACACAACAGACCAATGGTTGCCATAGAGGAGGGAGGTTTAGGATACTGGCTGAAAAATTGAAGGGATTACTGGGTACAAATTGGTAGTTACAGAATAGTCACGGGAATGTAGAGTACAGCATAGGGAATACAGTCAATAATGTAATGGCTATGTGTGGTACCAGATGGGTACTAGAAATACCTGGCAAAAATCTTTGTAAAGTATATGATTGTTTAACCACTATGCTATACTCCTGAAACTAATATAAAATATTGAATGAAAACATTGTAATTGAAAAGTAAAATTTTAAAAACAAAATTATTAAGTGGAGAATTCCAGAAATAAACAATTCATAAGTTTTAAATTGTACACCATTCTGAGTAGCATAATGAAATCTCAATATGAATATCATCCCTTTGTCCAGTGTGTCCACACTGTATAGAGGACCTGCAAATTAGTCACTTTGTAGCCATTTGGTTATCATATTAACTGTCAAGGTATCACAACACTTTTGTTCAAGCAACCCCTATAGTAGTAGCTTAATCCTATGTCACAAAGCCTTCATTGTTCACCTCACTTCATCTCTTCACATAAGCATTGTATCATCTCACATCATTACAAGAAAGGTGATGAGTACAATATTTTTAGAAAGACCACATTCATATAACTTTTATCACAGTAAAATTGTGCTATTTTTTAATGTATAAATTAAACTTGATCGTAAGTGTGTGTGTATAGGAAAAAACATAGTAAATATAGAGTTCAGTATTATCGGTGATTTCAGGCATCTTAACGTATCCCCCCCCACCAAGATAAGGGGGGACTGATGTATACACTATTTCTTAGCAAAACCTTATTTTTCTAGATTAAAAAAACTAAGCTATAATTTTATTGTTTTGTAACCTAAATCTTTATTTAGCGGTACATGAATTTAATGAGGTTTTTCTCATAGTTTTTATATTCTGATTCTTTTCATTGTTATGGATATCTCTGAAAACATTAGGCCAAAGAAATATTTTTGTTATGTTTTTTATCAAACTGTTACTAATAGTAAAGTCAAAATTTTTAACTATGGAGATCAAACAACATACAAATTCCAGTTTCTAGTGATTTAATTTTGTAGACACAATAAAGCTCTATAAGTATATCATACAGTGTTTTGAATGCCTTGTGAAGATTCTGAATAATATGTTTTTAATATGTGGGCACTAAGTATTTTATAAAATACCGAGATTTTATTTTAATTTCTTTACAGCTTTTATCCTATCACTTTCTATTCTAATAAAGTAGCTGGAAAAATAGAAGGTAGCAGTCAACTAGAAACTCAATGTTGGAGTTAGATGTTTGTGAATTTTAGATGTGCACATTTTTTATCTTTTATTGAATTGAGGAAGAATTCCTTTCTTTTTTAGTAAAAAATCCCAGAAGTGGGATGAAATGAACATCCTGGCAACATACCATCCAGCAGACAAAGACTATGGTTTAATGAAAATAGATGAACCAAGCACTCCATACCATAGGTAATATTTTGTAGACATTATTCATTTTTTGGCTTGTTTTCATTTTGCATTTGATAAGAACTTCTGGATAACAGCTGATTTGAATTTGTGTTTGTTTTTCTTTTGTTACTAGAGCGCTAATTAATAAACCCACTGCATATTTTTGTGTAATAACATAACTCATATATAACTTTTAAATTGTGGGGTACATTTTGTACATTATAATTTTAGTAGTAAGTGATTATTTGTTGCACCTCAGTGATATCTAACTGTCAATGATGCTCACAGGCCAGTGATTTTTGTCTTCCTTAAAATAATCTACAGGGTCCGGAAGAAGTAATGCAATAAAATATGGGCATTTTTTTTGTGCCAGACCCTGTATTTATAAAAAGGAAAATGAGGATTGGGTTTCTTTGTTTCTGAAATAGATATCAGAGGCTTACTCAGTCTCTGTAAAAAAATAACTTCACAGATGGTAACTATATTTTTAACCCATTCAAAGACAAGTGGTCATTACTTCTTTTTGATATCCTTATTTTTGAATTACATAATATTGTAGTTTAGATCATTACATTGTGATTGTTGACAATTTTGAGTGTTGCAGAATTTTTAAAATAAATTTTAAAATAGTGTGTGGCAGTGATTAGTATAAAGACAAAAATAATGTATCAATAAGCATTTTTGAGATGATGGCATTCTAAATAAGGAGAAATACTGGTCTCCCTGAGCAAGATGGCTGCTGCAGTATGGGGCATGACTCAGTACCAGGATCCCAGAGGCGAACCTCTCAGTTCTCTCCCCAAAGTGTCTGTCCCCAGTCTCTCCTCACGCATCTCTGGTCCACTCTGCCCCTCCCTTTGCCAGACTCCAGGGTCAAAAGACAAGACTTCCGGTCAAGATGGCAACATGGGCAGATATGGCTTGCCTCTTCATACAGCCACATCAAAATTACAACTAAAATGTAAAACAACCACTATTCAGGAATGTCAGAAATCAAGTTCCGTGGAAGTCTGACAACTATGAAATTAAAGAAACCACATCCATCCAAACTGGTAAAACGTGTGCAGACATAAAATGAGTTGGTCTCACACCCACATGGATCAAAAATTCAGGAGGGATATCTCAGGAGCAAGGAGTCCCAGCACCACACCAGGCCCCCTAGCCCAGGAATCCAGTGCCAGGAAGATAAGTACCCACAACTTTTGGCTGCAGAAACCAGCGGGGATAGAGTCAGTAGAAGAAACTGCTGGAGCCCCAAACAGTTCCTCTTAACCCACACACGGGCTCCCCTACTCAGACTCACTCCCTCTGAGCAGGGTCCCGCACTGGGGTAACAACTTGAAAGGTGCCTGGCATCAAGGTGAGCAGAGGCCATTGTCCCTTTGCTAAAACCCTCCCCCCACAGAACTGGCAAGCTGGTGTCATATTTGAGACTCTTATTAACCTACTAACAGTGTTTGACCCACCTTGGAGATTCCCAAAAGCTCTGCTCCACCCAACTTACAGGCCCACCCAGGCTGCTTTTCCATAAGAAGGGCTGGTCTTGGCTCCTAAATCCTATCAGACAACCAACAGCTGGCTTTAGTGAGCCCTAGCAGCACCCAGATTAGATTCACAGCTTTGCTGTACCTGGAAATCTCCAAGCCCAGCACAAATAGCAGCCATCTCAGATTGCTTTACAGCTCAGGCAGGGTACCCTGGACAAAACACAGGTAGGGGCTGATCTTGGCCTGTACCTCCTGGGAAAGCCCAGGGCTAGCACACCCATTGGACAGCTATAGACCACATCGGAGCACCACCACCCTGCCCCTGCACAGCTGATCATCCACAGAGAGCAGAAGTTGGTGGTCAGTGGTCATAGCCAGTCCTTGCAGCTGACTGGCATAGGTAAATCCTTCCCACTGATCTGCCAGCAGCAACCAAGGCTCAACTACAAGAGGAGGTTATACTTAGCACACATGAAGGGTGCACCTCAAGTACCCAGCTTGGGTGATGGGGTCTGTGCCACTGGATACTATAGGACACCTACTACATTAGACCTTCCTGTCAAAACACGGAGTCAAAGCAACTCTTACCTAATATATAGAAGCAAACACAAGGAGGCTGCCAAAATGAGACAAAGAAACATGGCCCAAATGAAAGAAGAGATCAAAACTCCAGAAAAAGAGCTAAATGAAATGGAGACAAGCAATCTATCGGATGCAGAGTTCAAAACACTTTATAAGGATGCTCAAGGAACTTAATGAAGACCTCAGCAGCATAAAAAAAAAAGACCCAGCTAGAAATGAAGGATACACTAATTGAAATAAAGAACAATCTTCAAGGAAACAACAGTAGATTGGATGAAGCCAAGAATCAAATCAAAGATTTGGAACATAAGAAGCAAAAAACAACTACACAAAATAACAAGAAGAAAAAAGAAAAGAAAAAAAATGAGGAAACTATGAACAGCCTCTGGGACAACATTCTCATCATAGGGGTTCCAGAAGGAGAAGAGAAAAAGCAAGAAATTGGAAATGTATCTGAAAAAATAGTGAAAGAAAACTTCCCTAATTTGGTGAAGGAAATAGACATGCACCTAACTCCAGGAAGCACAGAGAGTCCCAATTATCATGGATGCAAAGAGAGCCACTCCACGAAACTTCATAATTAAAAGGCCAAATGTTAAAGATAAAGAGAGATGCACCTGGCTGGTGTGACTCAGTGGATTGAGCACTGACCTACAAGCCAAAGGGGTTGCTGGTTAAATTCCCAATCAGGGCACATACCTGGGTTGCAGGCCATGTCCCCAGTTGGGGGCACACGAGGCAACCACACTGATGTTTCTCTCCCTCTCTTCCTCCCTCCCTTACCCTCTGTCTAAAGATAAATAAAATAAAATCTTTTTAAAAAAGATAGAGGCTTAAAAGCAGTTAGAGAAAAGAAGTTAGTTACCAGATAGTTGCCAGATGTAAGGGGGGAAGGGGAGAATGGGTGAAGAGGTGAGGGGATTAAGAAGAACAAATAGGTAGTTACAGAATAGCCTTGGGAATGTAAAGTACAGTATAGGAAGTAGAGTAGCCGAAGAACATATACACATGACCCATGGACATGAACAATGTTGTGGGGACTAACTGAGGGAGTAGGGGGCACTGGATGGAGAGGGGGAAAGGGAGGGAAATCAGGACACTATAATAGCATAATCAATAAATATAACTTATTTTTAAAAGTAGAAACACATACTCTGGTTTCTCTTCAGATCATATAAATCTTTTGCCTTTTAAAAATTAGAAACACTTAATTCAGATTAGGCCTTAGCTTATATTGGAAAAGTAAAGATTTTCAAACTGAAATACTGTGAATTAAAAAATCATAAATCCAGAAGTTACTGTTAAAAAAGAGTTAAGAAATTCTGTTTTAAATCAATGAGTGAAAGATTTGGAAGAAGATAAGCTGTGATAATAGCAGAAATTGATAATAGCAGAAACAGTAAAAACAAGAATAATCATGAAGATTGTGGCAGGAGTAGAAAAAACAATGAAATAGAAAGTACAGATTTTTTTTTAAAGATTTTATTTATTTATTTTTAGAGAAAGGGGAAGGGAGGGAAGAAAAGAGGGAGAGAAACATCAATGTGTGGTTACCTCTCGCACACCCCCTGCTGGGGACCTGGCCCACAACCCGGGCATGTGCCCTGACTGAAAATCGAACCAGCAACCCTTTGGTTTGCAGGCCAGCACTCAATTCACTGAGCCACACCAGCCAGGGTGGAAGTACAGATATTGAAACTCTAATACTAATAAACTTGAGGGAAAAAATGAACATATAATTTATGAAAAGTTTATATTCTTACAGATATATACTTTAAAACATAGCTTAAAACTTTTATTGTACCAGAAGCCAAAGTCAGGACTTGCTTTTTTTTTTCTTTCTTTTCCCCCAGTAAAAGTGGTAGACTATTTTGTAACTACCAATTTGTACTTAAATACTGTACCTCTTTCACAGGGATATAAACTACAGCATAGGGACTGTAGTCCATATATATGGTGCCAGGTGGGTATTGGAAGATTCGGGGGGGAACACTTTACAAAAAGTACAAAATGTGATTGTTTAACCCCACTATGCTGTATACCTGAAATCAATATAAAACATTGAAAGTAAACTGTAACTGAAAAATTAAAAAATAAAAAATAAATAGAAGTAGTAGATAGCTCTCATCTGTGTTGATTGGAGGTAACCTGGAAGAATTTAGATCAAACATGATTAAAAAAAATAGCTGTTGTCATTATTTTTAGGCTTTATATTTAAAATATAATAAGTGAGAACAGATATTTGATGCTGCTCTTTTTCTTCTCTTTACCTTACCATATTCTTCCTCTGAGAGTCTTTAAAGTTATTTGATCTCTAAATGATTGAGGCGTTATGTATATACAGAAGTATGTGCACAACTTTTATTTTAATGTAGTGCTCAGTTTTACCAGCTTTGTTTGAAAAAACAATATTTTTTAAAGATGCTTTTAGGTCTTTTGGTACTTCTGGCCAATATGGGGGTGTAGGTAGATGCACTTTGCCTCCTCACACAACCAAAAGAAGGACAACAACAAATTTAAAAACAAAAAATAACCAGAACTGTGAGAAAACCAAACTTGGAAGTCCTATAACCAAGTTGTTACAGAAGAAATATTCATCCAGACTGGTAGGGGGGGCAGAGACCAGCAGCCAAGGCAGAGAGGACTTGCAACATAGCAGTGGCTGACTGAGTGGGTGGTTCCACATTTGCATGTAGATAAACCAGGAGGAACAACTGGAGAGAGAGACAGACCACACAACCCAGAGTTCCAGCATGGGGAAATAAAGCCACAAAACCTCTGACTGAAAAGACCTGTAGGTGTTGAGGTGGCAGGAGAAACTCCCAGCCTCACAGGAGAATTCATTGGAGAGACACACAGAGTCCTGGAACGTACACAAAACTGCCTAGCCTGTAATCAGCACCAGAAGGGCCCAGTTTACTTGTGGGTATTGGAGGATGTGACTGCAAGCCAGCCGAGAGCCAAGCAAATGGCATTGTTCCCTCTCGGACCCCTCCTCCACATACAGTGCCACAAAGCATCGACATGGGTTGCCCCACCCTGGCAAATACCTAAGGCTCCCCTCAGGACATAATAGGCGTGCGGAGACAACAAAAATAAGGCCCAAATGAAAGAACAGATCAAAGCTCCAGAAAAAATACAACTAAGTGATGAAGAGATAGCCAGCCTGTCAGATGCACAGTTCAAAACACTGGTAATCAGGGTGCTTACAGAAGTGGTTGAGCATGGTAGCAAATTAGATGAAAAAATGAAGGCTATGCTAACTGAAATAAAGGAAAATGTACAGGGAACCAACAGTGACGGGAAGGAAACTGGGACTCTATAATCAACAGTGTGGACCAGAAGGAAGAAAGAAACATCCAACCAGAAAAGAATGAAGAAACAAGAATTCAGAAAACTGAGGAGAGGCTTAGGAACCTCCAGGACATCTTGAAACGTTCCAACATCCGAGTTATAGGGGTGCCAGAAGGAGAAGAGGAAGAACAAAAACTTGAGAACTTATTTGAACAAATAATGAAGGAGAACTTCCCAATCTGGCAAAGGAAACAGACTTCCAGGAAGTCCAGGAAACTCAGAGAGTCCCAAAGAAGCTGGACCCAAGGAGGAACACACCCAGGCACATCGTAATTACATTAGCCAAGATTTAAAAAAAGGAGAGAATCTTAAAAGCAGCAAGAGGAAAGGAGACAGTTACCTACAAAGGAGTTCCCAGAAGACTACCAGCTGATTTCTCGAAAGAAACCTTACAGGCAAGAAGGGGCTGGAAAGAAGTATTCCAAGTCATAAAAGGCAAGGACCTACATCCAAGATTACTGTATCCAGCAAAGCTATCATTTAGAATGGAAGGGCAGATAAAGTGCTTCCCAGATAAGGTCAAGTTAAAGGAGTTCATCATCACCAAGCCCTTATTATATGAAATATTAAAGGAACTTATTTAAGAAAAAGATGGTCAAAAATACGAACAGTAAAATGACAAGAAACTCACAACTATGAACAACTATGAACAATGGAATCTAAAAAAAAGGGACTAAGCAAACAAGTAGAACAGGAATAGATTCACAGAAACATCACATGGAGGGTTATCAGCAGGGTAGTGGAAGAGGGGAAAATGGAGGAAAATGTACAGGGAATAAGAAGCATAAATGGTAGGTAGAAAATAGAGGGAGGTTAGAAATAGTATAGGAAGTGGAGAAGCCAAAGAACTTATATGTATGACGCATGGACATGAACTAAGTTGGGAGAATGATGGTAGGAGGGGCAGTACAGGGCAGAGGAAAATAAAGGTGAGAGAAAAGTGGGAAAGCTGTAATAGTATAATCAATAAAATATAGTTAAAAAATAAAGATGCTTTTTATAGAAAGATCAGGTTATACTACTGAAGAATCTCACAGGCTAATATAATAAAAAGTTATTGCTTTCATGTATATACAAGGTGGGGCAAAAATAGGTATACCATTCATAAGGAAAATAGTACAATAAATAATAATACAAGAATAAATGGTTTTACCTCCTCAAAACTGTAAATCTACTCTTGCCCCATCTTGTATTTTATGTGTGTGTGTATATATAGTCTTTTATTATGTGCACATACACACAAATGTACTTCATCTGTAAATTTTATAACGTAACCTAGACTTTTCTGTGGAAGAGTTCTACAAATTGATGGATTGTTTTATCCTACTCTGCTTAATTATATCTGGTAACATAAATGAGTTTATTTCAGCTTCCCTTGGAAAAAAGAGCATCACCTAAACTATAGCATATATTTACTTTACCTCCTTAACTAACCAGAAAAGGTATAAACCAGCAGTTTTTATACACATAACTAAATTCTGATTTATACACCTTTCAGTGGCTTAAGAATTAAAGATGCCCATTTTTATAATTAAGTGGGGAGCAAATTTTTCCTTAGAAGGTAGAATGGAAAAGCTAAATATCTTTTAAAGTTCCTGAATGAGGTCTTTAGGGTCCAGTTTTGTGCTTTTACCTAACCTTATGTCTGCATAGATCCTTTATCTCATCTACTCTCATCTTCAGGTTGATGGATATAAATACATATAAATACCAGGCAGTGAGGGGCTTTTTGGGGGGCCGGGGGGATTTGCATTATATGTCACCCCACCTGGACGGAATAATTGAAGTAGGTTTTTTTTTCCAGATGATTTGAGTTTTCAGTATTTATCTTCTTCATTGCAGTAGTGTTTTTTTAGTGTTAATTTACTTTTAAGTGTTTTCATTGAATGTAACTAAAATTAAACTTCAAAGATGACAGCAGAGCTATAAATGTGTTGATACTTTAAGTAAGTCAGTAGAATTTTGTTACCTTGTTTTCTGCTTGAAAAATTATAGTATAATCTTCTTGTCATCCTAGTATGGTAGGTGATGATGAAGATGCATTCAGTGATTCAGAAACCACTGAAGCCCTGACCCCAGATATGTTAGCCAAGAAGTAAGTACTATGACTGTAAAAGCATTTTCACTTATGTTGTTTTTAATAGAGATAAAGGCATTTTACTTGTATGAGTGTACATAAAAAACATGCTAAATTTATCTGGATTTTTCATAATTTTTATAGTCTTGTTTCTAGATTAAAATCAAGGTATGCAGGTGGCAGAAAGATTAGAATATCAGTCTAGTACTCAGATTGTGGTTTTTTGTTTTTTTTTAAATGTCCTGCCTCCTGGGTTTTAAAGATGAAAGTGGAAAAGGCAAAAATAAGTTAATTCCTAAAGAAAAGCTCTACTTCCTTGCAGTCCATTGATTTGTCACCCTTCACTCTTCTTGTTTATTGGTTTCTACATCCATGCCCATACTCTTGCTTTTTATTTTCCTCATCAGATTATAGCTAGTATATTAGTGATTTTTAGATGTGTTTATGAGACTCAAAGTTGAAGAGGTCACTCAGCTAATAAAAGAGTATCACAGTGTTGATTTCTTTGTAAATGATTGTTTAGATTAGCTGCTGCTGCAGGCTCGGAGCCAAAGTATCAGGTTCATGAACAAGAAAGCAGTGGAGATGAAGACAGTGACCTTTCACCTGAAGAACAAGGTAGTTTATTACCTTTTATGCTTTTAGCATTATGTTAATAATTTTTGCTGAAATAAACCCATCATTTAGGAGATTATGAAATGGTTTTCCTTTTTGCAAAGTGAGAGATTAGGTAGCAACCTTTTAAAATTCAGATTCTACTTATGTGGGTTTATCATAAAACAGCCTTTTCCCCTCTCACAATATTACCATCTTTAAAGTAATTATTGGCATTCTTTTGTACTTTTTTTAGTGCTTGACATAGAGTACTCAGTAATTATTTACTAAATTAATGCTTTTAGAGTCATTGAATGTTTGAATGGTTTTAAAGTAGATAGAAATAAAAGCTAATTTCCCAGTCGCTTGTGCTTTTCCCATCAAACAAAAAAAAAAAAACAGTAGTGACATAGGAAAGGAGATAGAGATAGCCTCTCAACAAGGATGGAAAAAGCTCTTGTAGCCAGTACAGCATATATGTAGTTAAGGCATTGCTACTTACTCATTGTTTCTGTTTTTGCAAGTAACAAAGTGTGGAGAGAAGGAAGATATTTCACCTTGTTGCTTTTTATATTTTTTGAACCATGTGAATGTATAATATTCTTAAGAATTAAAAATTATTTATTTAATTTATTTTTAATTATTTTTAAAAGGAAAATAACAAGCCTATGTATAAAGGGGAAAAAAGAGGCAAGAAAAACACACCCTTACAGAAAAAGAAAAAGAAAGAAAAGAGAGTAGTATGGAATTTATAACTTTGAAATGGGGACTACCTATATTGTAAAAGAAATTCAGAATCTTTGTCATATGTAGCTGCTAAGGTAGAATTTGCTATTCCTTCCTCTCACCTTTAGAAAATAGCTTATTCAATGAAATTGTGATCTGTAAGCCTAATTGTTGTATAACAGAAATTTTACAGATAGCATAATCTCAAGTTTTATCTCTTCTACCCTCAGTGACTTCCTGACTTATATTTTTCCAAAGTATACCCCAAAAGACCCTAGAAATAGATTTCAAATATAAATTGTTTCTAGATCTTTGTTTCTTCATTATTTTCTAAAAAGATGATCTACTGAGAAGGAATTGATTATTAACCTATATTGACAATTTTCATTAACGAGTTTTTCCTCAAATTGTACTTCTGTGAAGTAGCCAGCAGGGGGAACCATTGACTAGTTACATTTTCACATGCGCAGTTCCTCCTAGTAGTAACTGCTGTGTATATATAGATGTTTGTTGCTTTTAAACAAATTATGTGTATGAAAATCCTTGTTTATTGACAGATATTCCTAGAAAGAAAAAGGTCTTGTAACTGATGGCATAACAATTAAGATATTGGCTATGGCAGATAGATCCAACTCTGTATTCCAGACGTGTCACTTACCCAATTTGCTTAATTTCTCTGAGCCTCCATTTCCTCATTTTTTAATTGGGAGCTATAATAATATTTAGAGTCATGGATAAGTATTAAATTAGATAAAGAATGTAAAACACTTAGCACTGGTTCTTGGCATATTATAAGTTCTCAGTAAATATTAACTTTTAAGGACTTTAAAATAATTGGTATATTCATTATTTTGTAAAATAGTAAAAGAAAATATAAAAATGATAATTCACTTGTCTAGTATAGTAGATTATTATTATAGCTGGGCCTGAAACCTGAATGACCTCATACTCTGTGCAATATGTTGCTCTACCATACAAGGATTGTAAATAAAATGAATACATTCAGTGTTTTTAAATTACATAATTTTGAGTAGTTCAAAACTAGACTGTATCTATAACAAACAAAACTAAGTTTAATATCTCTTAGAATTAAAAAGAAATAATTTTTTAAGACTATAAATATAATTCACAAAAAAATACTGTCATATCAACTCCTAGGAATAAGAAACTATATAGTAAAAGTGTCATGGTACATTTCTATCCTTTCAGATCAACAGAGATTAAAAAGAATGATATATCTCCTTTGGTGTGAATGTAGAGAAATAGTTTACTCATATACTATTAGTGGACATGAAAAATGGTTTGACTTTTCTGGAGTACAGTATGGCAATATATAAGCCAAAAACTTTGTTAAAAAATATATTCTTTGATCTAGTAACTCAGTTTCCCAGGGTTTATTTTGATGTTTTGAAAACATTTTTAACCAGATACCACTTAATGTATACATACACATAAAATTATAAAAATTTCACTAAAGAGCATTCACCTTTACTATATGTGATATGTGTTGATTCTGTTTTACTCCATTTTTTCTTAAAGCTGGCTGTGACTCACTAAAGAGTCATGAGGCACAGTTTGAAAAAACACTAGTTAATATTAAAAAAATAGTAGAACAAATGCACAAAAATGTATGTGTATTACATCATAAAAACATTAAGATAATAAAGAGAGAAATCAGGAATCTTTAACTAAGAATATGGGATAAAATTATAGTCATTTAATCTTTATAACCATTTAAAAATTACATAAATTTGCTGTGTACATGGCAGAATTTTACTATCTTTATATATTTCATTGTCTAAGCACACGGAATTAAATTATAACTCAGTACTTTGTAACCATTTAAAAATTGTAAATCTGCTATGTACATGGCAGAATTTCACTGTCTTTATATACTTTATTATTTAAACTCTGCATCATTTTAGGGTTGAAAGAAAAGATCACTGTTACAGTTTCACCAGGCACTAGGCATAAACTAAGACTTCCCTGGACATACTGGGATTTTATGATCATCCTAATGGAAAGAAAAACAGCGTATATAATAGTATATGACTGATTTTTATAAAAAATACATTTCTAGGAAAAAGTATAGAGTCATAAAATATTAATGGTGATATCTGAGTGAGGAAATTAAGAGTGATTTTTATTTTTGTTTCTCCCATGAAATTAGTTACTTTGTAATGAGAAAAAGTGTTATTATCTTTTTAATAAATTTATCTGGTATTGGAGGCAATTAGAACCTTTTGTATATTTTGCCTTGGACATTATCTGAATACTTAAAGGCATAACTAAAAATTTAGTCATGAGGACTTGGTCTTTTCAATACTCCCTTTTTTCTTTTAAATTTCACTCTTCCTTATAATACTGTACTCTGAAAGAGTAAAACAAATCACAAAAGTAATCTATAAACAGAGGAGAAGAAAGACGCCTGGCAAGATCTTTATGGGATGCTGAAATGGATGTGGGTCTCAGAACTTTCCTGAAAAGTGATTGATGAGTGGTGATGTGAACTTAAACACCTGTTTTAAAACATAGGTATACATAATGATAAAAACTTGCAGTTAGAGGACATTGAGAACATACTTTGAATAGCTGTATTACGAGAGATTTCTAGTTTTATTTCTCTATGCCTTTTTGGTATTGAAGTGTTTTTATGAATACCATAGTAAAACTGTGGTGAATGACTTTCAGTGCTCTCTTGTTTGACAAAATAAATAATTGGCAATTTTGTATCAACCCTCTTTTATGTTTTTTAACTTACTGATCTAAGAAATTTTAAAATCTTAGAATTATTTCTTTATAAGCGGTTGATCTTTAAAATGCTGTCTATTAAGTGTGATCACCTATGTTTATTTGCTAGTTTAGTATTTCTATAGTGAAGAATATAAATGAAAGAATAGTCTAGAATTACTTCACTATTATAACACGTTTTTATTTAAATTACCCTGGGAATGTGATGTTTTAAGCTAGAATGTTTTAAATCATAGCAATTACTTAATTATAAGAATTTTTCTTAATTATAAAAATAGAAAACTTGAAAAATGTTAAAATTATCCCATAGATTCTTAATGCAGAATTAACTACTGTTAATTATTGAGCCTTATTTTTTGTGTGTTTCTGTATGGATGCACATACATGTAGGCTTTATATATAATATTTGTACATAGTATTCATCAGTTTCTGCTCTGTCAATATACACACACACAGTATTATAGCTTGCTTGCTTTCCTATTCAACTCTTTCTGGAAAAACTAATGGCTTTATTCCTATAATCCAATTAAGATGTACTTGAACCATCTAAAACAAAGGTTGACAAACTTTCTGTGTTAAGGGCTAGAAAGTAAATATTTTCAGTTTTGTACATCTCAATGGCTTCTATTGCAACTACTCAACTCTACCTTTGAGCGCAAAAGCGACCTTAAGCATTACAAAAGCAAATGAGCATGACCCTGTTCCCATGATACTTACCAACAAACACAGGCTAGTCCTTGAACTAAAGACTTTCTAAGCCTATTTTTCTGTATTTTATAGAAAAAAAGCGCCAGTTTGAAATGAAAAGGAAACTTCACTACAACGAAGGACTAAATATTAAATTAGCTAGGCAGTTAATTTCAAAAGACCTACACGATGATGAGGAAGATGAAGAAATGTCAGAGACTGCAGCTGGAGAAAATATGAATATGGAAGAATCAAATCAAGGTTAGATGTTTCAGAAATAACCTTGAGACTCTTGTGATCCTTTGTGCCTAAATAATATACTTATTTTGCTGGCATACAAGTATGCCAGAAGTTTCTAAAATTTAAACCCCTGTGGCCAGAGTTGATATAAGACCATATGTTACATTATATTGCTGTGTGTTTTGGCTTATTTGATTTTAAGCAATGATGTTTGTCTTCATGTTAAGCTATATTTGCTTTATATCTTGTTTGCTCTGTCATAATTAAGGTTTAAACTTTTTTAAAGAAACATGCTTTTAATATGGGAAATTTGTTTAACATCCCTTTGGGTGCAAAATATGTCTTTCCACTGTTGATTCTTTTGACTGTTGGATTGGCAGGTTATTTGGCTGATTTTCATTTTATTAAGTCTCAATCTGCCTACCAACTTTATCAATCATAGGAAATAGATTTTACTTATTTATTTTTAATAAACTGTTATTTTGATATTCCAGTGGAGATGTAACTTTATTTGTTGTACCTTGGATGGCTGGGTCTTAGAAAAGTAAATACTTATTGTTGTCTCGGTAAGCTTATATGAAATATGAGTGATTCTGTGATAGAACCTGATGCCTCTGTCTCATTATAATAAAAATATGATTATAGTATTTTTGATATTTCATATTAGGCTTTACCCTTTCATACAGTTTGTTTTATGTAGCACTTCATTTCCATTTTATACACCATAGTCTGTTTCGCTTATATTTCAACTTGAACAAACTTTATTTTGAATAATAATTGTTATATGTCTCTTCTTTTAAAATTTATTATCCATTTTTAGTTGACCTATTTCCTAATTAGTCTTTGTTTCCCATTTACCTATATCTTGGTGATTTATTTTGATGTATTCAAAAATGAATGTTTCTTTGGTTTTAAGTTTTTATCAGATTCTACTCGTACTTTCAGTATCAGTTCTTAATGACTCTGAGGTCTTTGGGCTGGGTAGCTAAGTTGGTTAGAGCTTCATTACTTATGCCAAGGTTGCAGGTTCCAGCTCCGGTCAGGGCACATACAGGAATCAACCCAAGAATGCATCAATAAGTAGAACAACAAATCAGTGTTTCTCTCCCTCCCTCCCTCCCTTTCTCTCTCTCTCTTTTTCCCCCATCCCTTTTACCCTCTCCCCCTCTGTATCCCTCTCTCTCTCTCTCTCTCCCTCCCCCCTCTCCCTGTCTATCCCCCTCTTTCTCCCACCTTCCTCTCTTACCCCCCTTCCTCTCTCTCTAAAAATAAATAAATAAAATTTGAAAGTCTTAAATGACTCTGGCCAAGCCCTGGAAATACTTCTCTTATTCACCACTGGAAATTTGCACCAGCAACTCTGTGCCATAGGTTAAAGGGCTTTCGTTTTTCAACCCACAGCTTTTGAAAAGAACTCTGGCCTTCTGTCTATCTCTACTTGTAAGACATTAGATTTCACACATTTAGTACATAATTTTTTTTTGTTTAAAGATAATGATTAAAATTTGCATTAGTTCTCAGTGCAGTGATTTTTCTTCAGTGAAGATGAAGTACTCCTTACATAGGAGTATATTCTACTTAGCTTCTAAAGTCCATAAGGATAGAAAAGACTGCATAATAAGGCACAGGGAAGAAAGTGCCCTATATATTCTCTACTCTTTATGGTTCTTTAAAAAAAAATCTTACCAGCTTTTAAAATCTCCAAATTTTATGGAACGCATTATTTTTTTAGCATTGTTCCTCTCCTTCCTCTTCCCTGACCTGTTTTATTTGTTTTTATAAAAAGAAAAGTATGTTTAGACTCTGAGGAAATACTTAATAATTTTCATACCGTAAATGTAAACCTTAATATAGCTTTGGATATTTGAGTTGTAATAAATTCTGCTATCCACCTGTGATTTATTCACAGAAATGTTCCATCTGAAACCTATTGTTCCTGTCACCAAATAGACACTCCAGTTCTGCTCTTTAGAATATTTAGGGGATATGCCGGATTCTTTCATATCAGCCTAATTTGCCTGCATGAAATA
This sequence comes from Desmodus rotundus, assembly GCF_022682495.2. Taxonomy (NCBI): domain Eukaryota; kingdom Metazoa; phylum Chordata; class Mammalia; order Chiroptera; family Phyllostomidae; genus Desmodus; species Desmodus rotundus. The sequence goes on from NC_071388.1 coordinate 105,432,958, forward strand.
CACCCTATTTGTTTTTTAGATCTTTATATTTGTTTACCATCAATGGCAGTAGAAAGGAACTTTAGCTCAGGGAAGTTTCAAGGTTGGCAATACACAACAAATTATGCTGATTTTTTTTTCTTTTATCTTTGCAGGATCTGCTACAGGTGACCAACTGCAAAACAAATCACAGAGTTCATAGAAGAGATTTGTTCAACACTGTAATTGTGGGATACAAACCCTGTTACTCTATGATACTGCTTCTTGTTCTCTACACTCATGACTTAGTACCAAAATGCGTACCACTTATTATATGTTGCCAAGAATTAAATAACTTTAGAGACTGATTAGACTGAAACTGCTTAATTGATACATTAATTGTGCCTAGTACTTCACAAATACAGCATAATAGCATCAGTCCAAAACTGCAAGTCACTGGTAAGAACACTGGTTAATTTGTATAAGATGTTATATATAGCTTTTTATGCTTTAGAAGTTAAACAGTATCTTGGGGAGGAGATCTAATTTATTTTCTTCACTTCTAGATGTGATAACTCATAAAACTTTTTTTAATCAAAATCCAATTGTAACAGATTGTGTAGGCTGATAAACACTCAGTCTGAAAAGTTTTTTAACATACATCTCAACTTGGTTTGCCTGTTTAATTGAAAAGGAGTATAAGAGTTAGCATTTTCTGCCCTACTACCTTTAAATTACTTTTGAATTTCTTTATGTTTACAAGGAAAGGATTAAACTTTTTCTCACCAAAATTAGTTTTATTCACAAATAAATGATCAGGTTAAACTCGCATTAACATCTGCTCTTGTTCTGTTTATTTGATTGGCAGACTTCAGAACAGTTTTTTAAATAAATATAATTCTAATACAGCCTTAGCATTCCCTTTATATGCCTCTCCTAACCACCTGCCTTTGTTTCCTACTCCTTTCTACACATATGCACACAGTAATCCTTTACCTTTATAAAGGATCATAAAGATTGTTATGACGTTAGGAACTCTTGCTACAAAAATGAAAATCTCTTTTTGACTGTCAGTGATGATTTTTTTCTTCTAATACATGGAGAAAATAGATTTAATAGCAGCAGTTCTATAGACAGGAAACGTGATTCAACTGCAGAATTTCTACATCACTCTGATTTACAGCTTGCTAATTAAATTGCTATTACTAGTTTATAGTTTGATTTAAATAGACCTTAGAAAACAGCAGCAGTTTTTTTCATGATGAGAGAGTTGTGTGTAACTGTGATATGATAATAATTCCTAAATCTACAGTCAGAAGTAATCCTGAACAGTTTTTAACTTAAAAACTTTAATCTCTGCTTTAAGGGAATATGATAATATATGTACTATGACAAATGTACTTTATTCTTCTAGCACAGTAAAGTTGAGATATTTTTCCCCCTGAAATGAAATGCATGCCCTGACTGGTTTGGCTCAATTGGTGGGGTGTAGTCCCACAGTACAAAAGGTTACAGGCTCATTCCCAGTCAGGGCACATGCCTAGGTTGCAGGTTCAGTCCCTGGTCAGGGCACTTACTAGAGGCAAACAATTGATGTTTCTCTCCTTACTGATGTTTCTCTCCCTCTCTTCCTCCCTTCCCCTCTCTCAAATAAATAAATAAACAAATATTTTTTTAAAAAGAAATGAAATGCAGTTCCTGTGTATCTTGGTTTAGTGATAGTTTCATTTTTAGTCAATTATTTGTATCTTAATTTTTTGGTTGGTACCCAAAGAATCCATTATATGAACAGACTTTCTAAGTGATTTCTATATATTGTATATATAAAATGGCTTGTATTGAACAGCGTATCTTCCACTTACAAGTTTATGGAAATATCAATATGTCAAAATAAATAAAAAGAGAAATCTTTGCTTTTAAAAGAATATTTTTATTATTTTGAATGACTTTTAAAAAAAATGGGATCCAAAGCACTTACGAACTGCAGGTATAGTATTCTGACTATATACCGTGTTAGCTATTAATACCACAAAGCAGTGTTTATTTATCTTTGCCTTTCGAATTTAGAATGTTAAAGTTTTCTTACCTGTTTAAACCTATTTAGGGGGATTTATGCTTATATGTATGTTTGTACATACATTCATGCACACCAACCTCTGTTTTGGGTTTTCTCACTTTGAGTTCTTAGAAAGTATCTACACACTCTTTGTAGAAAAGTCTGCTATACAGTAAAGAAAAGGTAAGCCCTTTTAAAACTGCTTCTTTTAATGTTTTCTACAATTTCCTAAAACTTCAGTCACAGAAAAACTCATTTCTCATTTTAAGAAGTATAGTTATCCCTGGCGAGTAAGTCATGGCAAATAGCATGCCCAGTAGGATTTTAGGTAGTAGAATGTAACTAAGTAAAACTTCTCATCGAGTCATGAGTTACTAATTAACATGGTATTGGATTATATTAAAAAAGCCTTTATGATTCAAGTTACATTTTTCTTTGAAGAAAGTTACCTGTCAATATTCAGTTCTAGCCAAGGTAGATTTTTCATTCAACTTTTTAATCGTTATCACTTCCTCTGCATAATTCTTGTGGTCCCGCCATTTCTGTTCATTTGTTTTTTAGTCTGAAATTCAGCAGTGATGTTCTCTAAAACCTAATAATAAAATGAAAATAAATAGATTGTTAAGAATAAATTAAAGATTAAAGTGAAGTGCCATTTATCACTAGACTTTTGTTTACATTTTTCCCTTTAAATTGGTACACTGAACATATTGTAATAAAATATGGTGATGTGACAGTTGCCTGTCTGTGGATTCTACTTTCTTGCTACCCAGCTATCTTAGGATCATGTTCCATTGGCCAAGTATTCTGGATACCAGAGGAAGATCTTGGACTACATTGTGATAGGATAGTTTGTTGAGTTGTGATAGAAATAATAGCAAGAGATACAGGACTTCCAGTCAAGATGGAGGTATAGGTGGACATGCTTCGCCTCCTAGCACAACCATTGGAAGAATTACAGCCATCCCTGGCTGCTATGGCTCAGTGGATTAAATGCCAGCCAGTGAACCAAAGGGTCACCAGTTTGATTCCCAGTCAGGGCACAAACCTGGCTTGCAGGCCAGGTCCCCAGATGGGGGCATGCGATAGGCAACCAGACATTGATGTTTCTCTCCCTCTCTTTCTCCCTCCCTTCCCTTCTCTCTAAAAATAAAAATCTTTAAAAAATACAACCAGATCCCAAAAACAACACCCAGAATCATCATAAAATTGAGCTGTAGTTAATTCCGACAACCAAGGATTTAAAGAAGCCACATTTATCCAGATGGGTAGAAGGGGTGGAGTCGCAGAGACAGGGCTGAGAGGTGATGTGTGGACAAGCGGTGGAGGTGGCAGTGATGGAACAGATAGCCCCACATGCACTCATCATGATAAAAATTGTGAAGGAGCCCTGGCTGGTGAGGCTCAGTGGATTGAGTGCTGGCCTGTGAACCAAAGGGTCTCTGGTTCAATTCCCAGTCAGGACACATGCCTCGGTTGCAGGCCAGGTCAGGTACCCGGTAGGGGGCATGTGAGAGGCAACCACACATTGATGTTTCCCTTCTCTCCCTCCCTTCCCCTCTAAAACTTTTTTTTTTAATTGTGAAGGATGCCCTGAGAGCATGTGGTCCCAGGCCAGGCTGCACAACCCAGAGTTGCAGCACCGGTACAATAACATTACTTCTGGTGTAAAAACCAGTGGGGGTTAAGGCGGCAAAGGAAACTGCCAGATTTTCACCTAATAAAAGGCCCATGTGAACTTAGAAACCCCAGGGCAGCAACTGGAAGGGCACCAGTCACATACAGGAAGTGAGTGAAATGACTGGAAATGGGTCGAGCACAGGGAGGACTTCCAGAAGCCAGATAGCAGCTTGTCCCCTCTCTGGCCCGACCCCTGACAAGTGGAGCTACAGAGCAGTGAAGCAGGTTGCCCGGCCCAGGCAATACCTAAGTCTCTGCACCACACAATTTACAGGTGCCTTTGCTACACAGGCCACACTACTAAGATGGAGTAAAAGCAGCTCTACCTAATACATGGAAACAAACACAGGGAGGCTGCCAAATTCAGGAAGCAAAGAAATGTGGCCCAAATGAAAGAACAACAAAACCCCACAAAGGGAACTAAATGAAATGAAGACAGCCAACCAACTTATCAGATGCAGAGTTCAAAACACTGGTGATAAGGATGCTCAGGAAACCCACTGAGTACCACAAAAAATAAAGGAAAAAATGAACGTTACCCAAAATGAAATAAAGGAAAATACATAGGGAACCAACAGTGAAGGGCAGGAAACCAGGATTCCAATCAATGATTTAGAATAAAAGGAAGAAAAAAACATTCAACCAGGTAGAAAGAAGAAATGAGAATTCAAAAAAAAAAAAATGGGGGAGAGGCTTGGGAACCTCTGGGACAACTTTAACTGTACCGACATCCAAATTGTAGGGGTGCCAGAAGGAGAAGAAGAGCATGAAATTGAAAACTTATTTGAAAAAATATTGAAGGAACTTCCATAATTTGGTGAAGACAATTGACATAGAAGTCCAGGAAATAGAGTCCCAAACAAGTGGGACCCAAAGAGGACTACACCAAGACACATCATAATTAAAATGCCAAAAGTTAAAGAATCTTAAACGCAGCAAGAGAAAAGGAGACAGTTACCTACAAAGGAGTTCCCATAAGACTGTCAGCTGATTTCTCAAAAGAGACCTTACAGGCAAGAAGGGGCTGGAAAGAAGTATTCAAAGTGATGAAAATCAGGGGCCTACAACCTAGATTACTCTATCCAGCAAAGCTTTCATTTAGAATGGAAGGGCAGATAAAGTGCTCCTCAGATAAGTCCAAGTTAAAGGAATTCATCATCGCCAAGCCCTTATTATATGAAATGTTAAAGGGACTTATTTAAGAAAAAGAGGATCAAAACTATGTTTTAGACAGTAAAATGTTGTCATTTGACAGTAAAATGACAACAAACACAACTATCAACAACTGAATTTAAAAAAAAAAAAACCAAGCAACTAGAAAAGGAACAGAAACAGAATCATAGGTATGGAGATCATTTGGAGGGCTATCAGCTGGGAGTAGGAAGAGGGAGAATGGGAGAAATGGTGCATGGATTACGCATAATTGGAGGGGAAAATCGGATGTCAAGAATAGTATAGGAAAGGGAGAAATGAAAGAACTTGCACAACCCTTGAACAGGATCTAGGGGGGTATTGCTGGAGGGAAGTGGGGTACCATGTGGAGCAGGGGAAAAATTGGCACAACTGTAATAGCATAATCAATAAAATATACTAAAAAAGGATAATAGCAAGAGATACAATTTATTGGGAACCTTTCACTTGCTCGTTCAGCATTTTGCTAGGTCTCTTAATATATTATCAAACCAACCATGTAAAGCAGTTATTCTTATCCTATGTAAATGAGGAAAAGGCTCTTAGCCAAGTTATTCAGTCCCAATGTCTGTCTCATACATGCTAAATTACAGGATTCAATTTTAGCTCTAACTATAAATTTCTTGGTGTTTATTCTAATGTTTTTTTAGATAAAGAAAATTCATTTTAGAAGTTACACCTTACAAATTAAATTGTATTTGGATTCTTGATCCCAAGTCCTTTGCTTTAGGGGTAACATATTTTTAATCCTCACCTGAGGTTATGTTTATTGATTTGAGAGACAGAGAGAAGGAAACATCAATCAGTTGCCTCCCATATACTCCCAGACCAGGGATTGAACCCACAACTGAAGTACATGCCCTGACTGGGAGTCTAACCTGCAAAGTTTTTGGTGTATGGCACAATGCTCCAACAAACTGAACCACCTGGTTGGGGCTAGGAGTAACATTCTTTAGATGTTTTGATTTGGGGGGGTCAGTTTAATAGGAAAATTTGGAAATTATCTGTTTCAGGATTATGTGCCATTTAGGAAAAGATCTCTTTTTTTGGAATGGTCATCTTCTTGAAAAAAAATATTTTATTGATTATGCTATTACAGTTGTCCCATTTCCTCCCCTTCACTCCACTCCATCCTTCACACCGCCTCCTTCCCACATTCCCCCCCTATAGTTCATGTCCATTGGTCATACTTACAAGTTCTTTGGCTTCTACATTTCCTACACTATTCTTACCCTCCCCCTGTCTATTTTCTACCTAGCATTTATGCTACTTATTCTCTGTACCTTCCCCCCTCTCTCCCCCTCCCACTCCCCTGTTGATAACCCCCCATGTGATCTCCATTTCTGTGGTTCTGTTCCCGTTCTAGTTGTTTGCCTAGTTTGCTCTCGTTTTTGTTGTAGGTGTGGTTGTTAATAACTGTAAGTTTGCTGTCATTTTTACTGTTCCTATTTTTGATCTTCTTTTTCTTAGGTAACTCCCTTTAACATTTCATATAATAAGGGCTTGGTGATGATGAACTCCTTTAACTTGACCTTATCTGAGAAGCACTTTATCTGCCCTTCCATTCTAAATGATAGCTTTGCTGGATACAGTAATCTTGGATGTAGGTCCTTGCCTTTCATGACTTGGAATACTTCTCTCCAGCCCCTTCTTGCCTGTAAGGTTTCTTTCGAGAAATCAGCTGGTAGTCTTCTGGGAACTCCTTTGTAGGTAACTGTCTCCTTTTCTCTTGCTGCTTCTAAGATTCTCTCCTTCTGTTTCATCTTGGCTAATGGAATTATGATGTGCCTTGGTGTGTTCCTCCTTGGGTCCAGCTTCCTTGGGACACTCTGAGTTTCCTGGACTTCCTGGAAAGCTATTTCCTTTGCCAGACTGGGGAAGTTCTCCTTCATTATTTGTTCAAATAAGTTTTCAATTTTTTGCTCTTCCTTTTCTTCTTCTGGCACCCCTATAATTCGGATGTTGGAACATTTCAAGATGTCCTGGAGGTTCCTAAGCCTCCCCTCATTTTTCTGAACTCTTGTTTCTTCATTCTGTTCCGGTTGGATGTTTCTTTCTTCCTTCATGTCCACACCATTGATTTGAGTCCCAGTTTCCTTCCCATCACTATTGGTTCCCTGTACATTTTCCTTTGTTTCTCTTAACATAGCCTTCATTTTTTCATCTAATTTGTGACCAAATTCAACCAATTCTGTGAGCATCCTGATTACCAGTGTTTTGAACTGTGCATCTGATAGGTTGGCTATCTCTTCGTTGCTTAATTGTATTTTCTCTGGAGCTTTGATCTGTTCTTTCATTTGGGCCATTTTTTTTTTATCTTGGCACACCTATTACATAAAGGGGCGGAGCCTTAGATGTCCACCAGGGCGGGGTAGCGCTGGTCGCTGCACTGTGATGCTGCATGTGGGGGAGGGGTCTGATAGGGAGCAATGGCACTTGCTCCACTCTCTGCCAGTTTTCAGTCACTCCTTCTGCTACCCACAATCAAATTGGGCCCTTCTGGTGCTGATTCCCAAGTGGGTTGGTTTGTGTATGTTCTAGGACCCTGTGGGTCTCTCCAACGAACTCTCCTATGAGGCTGGGAGTTTCTCCCACTGCTGCCTCAACCCCCACAGGTGTTTTCAATCAGTGGTTTGAGGCTTTATTTCCCTGAGCTGGAACTCTGGGTTGCGTGGTCTGTCACCTGGTCCACCAGCTGCTGCCTTGCCGGCCAGCTGTAACTTTGCCCGCCCCGCTCCACAATCTGCCACCTCACTGGGTCTGCCAGCCACCACCTTGCCACGTATCCTCTCCACCCAGCTGCCTGTCTCCATCCCTCCTACCAGTCTGGATGAATGTTTCTTCTTTATCTCCTTGGTTGTCGGACTTCCATACAGTTCAATTTTCTGTCAGTTCTGGTTGGTTTTTGCTTTTAAATTGTTGTTGTCCTTCTTTTGGTTGTGCGAGGAGGCACAGTGTGTCTACCTACGCCTCCATCTTGGCCGGAAGTCCAGGAAAAAATCTCTTGAGATGTCTAAATGTATGTAATTTGGTTTCGTTCTGCAAGTTTGTTTCTAAGCAACATGCTTTAAACTCAGAACATTTTTTTCATAAGTACGAAGCTAGCTTATGAAAACTAACATATACCTTTACGTAACAGGGTGCAGCCAAGGGGGGACCCCAAAAAGGGATTTGTGATGGGGTCCAGAACTCAGGGTGTCCAGAAAATATTAGAAATATATATGTATATATTTATATGATGTCCTCACCCTCACAAGTCTGAGCTGGGGGAAGGGATACTTGGAGCAGAGCCATTGAGAGCTGTTTAGTACAGCAACAGCTTTGCAGCTAACCTCTGGCATGGTCATTTAACATATCTATAATCTTTAACTGGTTACATAGATATGTTAAATACCTGTGGCCATGCTTTGAGCCAGGGAGATGGGAGTGACTTCCACCCAAGATGTAACTGGGTGGCAACTCCCCCTGGTTACAGCGCCTGCATGAGAACTTGGAGATGATTGGCTCCCTGCCATGGGGACATGCCAGCCCGGACTTACTATGGCAGCCCAGTAAAGCTGGAAGAACAGGGAATGCTGGCAGGTGTAGCCGATTGTGGGAGGAGTCGGAAATGGGGTTGCAGAGGAAGATTGGCATCAGGATTTAAACCTAGGCGCGGCAGCCATGCCAGAGAGAGGACCCCACAACTTGGGCAAGAGTGAGGACCATGCAGCTTTGTGATGCTCCCTTTTGCCATGTGGTTTAGGAAGCAGGAGAGGCTTTGCCTGGAAGAAAAGGGGTGAAAGGACTCTTGCTGGTGGGCCATGAGAAGGGGCCACATGGTTTTGGATTAGCTGCAGATCATTTCAGCGACACAGCTGATGGTGCCAGAACCAAGGGGCTGCCTGAGCCACAGACTTCTACTTCTTTTCCTGAGATACGGTACCCCGGACTGGGCAGAGGGAGAAGGAAGGCCTGTGTGTTTGTGGACATTCTAAAGGACTTTAGTATTTTAATGAAGACATTAAGTCATTACTCCAAGTCTGTATATCTCTTTGAATAAATAATTCCTTTCCTTTTCACCAATCTCTGGCATTGAGAGACGTCTTTCCCTGGAGGCAGGCTAGGCGAACCTAGTAGGTGGGGGGGACCCCCAGAGAAAAAGGGGGGTCCTTTTAGTAATAGTATATCATTCACTCCCCCTGGGTCTGTTCTGTAACACCTTATCAGGCATTTCCCCGTGTGTCCGTGAAACCCTCAGTCCCACAGCATATTCCATGAAAAGGATTCCATAAGCAATAAGCTTTGCACATGCTATATACTTTATCCTCCTACCCACTTGATAATGCACACCATCTTAAAAGGCTGAGAAATTCTGCATAAGGAACATGTTTAAAACTTGGTTTAACCTAGCAGTTTTTAAACATATTTCACCATAATCACCTCTCCCCCCACCACTTGCCCCTCAAGTAGCATCCCAAATAGGAATAGGGGAGGTACACTAGGGTCTCCAATATCTTGTGAAAGTTGGACTTTCTCCTAAAAGAAGAGAACAGTTTACCATTGAAAGAGAGAAGACATGGTAGAAATAACTGTACAATATTTATGGATTGTACATGATATGCCAAGCATAAGGCCTTAATTCTTGCTAAGTTATTCAAGAAACTAAAATACACATCCAGGACAGATGAGGGTGTGGTTGACGTGGTTGTTATAAGCTGCTGTGGTTTAGTATTGATAAGACTACAGGCATGCCTTGTTTTATTGTGCTTCACAGATAACTGCTTTGTTTGTTTGTTTGTTTGTTTACAAATCGAAGGCTAGACCTGGCACAAACACTGGGAAGCCAAAAAATTTGTGTGACTTGATTTATTGTGGTGGTCTGAAACCAAGCCACAACATCTCCAAGGTATGCCTGTATTGCTCAAAAACTTGCTGCTTTGAGCAATTTTCCAAAAGGCATTGTCTTCCCCATCAGCTCTTGCAAAACTGGCAGATGAATACATCTGCTACTCTTTGGGAAAATAAAAGCAGATAGCAAGTCTCCTTGCTCTGGATCACACCTCCCAAGCCTTAGATAGCTACCCCAGGCAAAGTGGCTTGTGGGGTGGGGGGTTTGGCTCCTACGCTTTAAATATGGGTTTGACTCATGTAGTCTTTTATTTGAGGAATTATTTGGGGGAGGTAATTCTGAGAGTAGGTAAGTGAGGGTGGAATTGGCAAGTGTTTAGTCATGATTTTATCCCAACTGCCCAATCTGATTTTTTTTTTTCAGTTAAGTCTGCCAAGTGAGGGTTAAGCATTTCAGTTGTATTACCAATGGGAAATATTGGAATTGGAAGAGAACATCTATAAATTTTTGTTGTCTGTTTAATTGTTCTTGGATTGATGATAGAGTGTTGACTAGAAATAGAAGAGGATTGTGTAGGCTGATCTTTTGTATCTTAACATCATTTGACCTCACTTTTAGGTAAAGGACATTATAAGAAGCTTTGCAGTATGCCTTGGTCTAAAAAATTGTTCAACTTGAAAATTTGTCACCAATAACAGACCTAACAGACATAGGAAGAAGAAGGTTCAGTTATACTCTTGTGTAGTTGCACTCCTGGTATCTGAGTATATATTGTAAGACTTAAAACACAAAATATGTGTTCATCTCCCTATATATAAGAGATGCTCAGATGTGAAATAAGAACTTTTATTGTAGGGCACCATGCCAAGCTAACTGGGAGATGCGAATATAAGACTCTCTTTGCCTTTAGAGATTTTCAAACTTTCATGTACATACGGAGCAGAGAGTACTGTTTCAGAGGAACAAGGAAGAAGTAAGCAATGCACTTACCCTCACCAGGCACTCTGTGGGGGCTTTTCTGATATGGAAGGCTGGGCAAATAATAATTAGCAAAACTTTGTTATTTATCAGATTTTTATATAGTTTCCCTAAAAACCAAAGGAAGATCTCTTTAGTCATCTACCACAAGATTTTTACTAGGCAAAATAGAAAGATTCCACAGAAATCAGAAATACTAAGTGATGTTTTTCTCAAAAAAATCCTAATCCAAATGTTGGCTTTCAGAAGTTGAACTTGAAGTATATTTGTGGATTGTTGCAAATTAAGCTACTGCTGCCATTTTAGTAATCCCTAAATTATTTTATTGGGGCAGGTGGGAGGGTCTGGGTCAAGACCACAATTATGGGAGTCCCACTCAAGTTTAAAACACAGGCAATGTACTCTGGGTCAGTAGTAACTTTGACAAGCAAATTATTGGTCCCCACTTCCCCAAGTTGGAGTGTCTTGAGTTTTTCATGATAAATCAATCACAAAGTATGGAAGAATTCAGTCTAAGAATTTTGAAAGCAGCCTAGAGAAAACACACACAACTGACCAGATTGAACAGTGAATTTGATCCAGAATGGTATTCCCTTTTATTCTAAGTGTCAGGTGTTCTATAGATCTAGACTGGAGTCACCTGGAATTTTATGATCTGGCTGAGGGCACACTGATAAATGTAAAGTTGAAGGTAAAAGATGTTTATTTTTTAGAACATTATTAAACTTTTATTAAGCACCAACTATATGCCCAGGTATCTGCTGGGCAATGTATATGAAAAAGTAAATAAAAGACGGTTCTTAGAAAAAAGGTGTGCAATTACTGTGTCCAAAATCAAAACATAAGATAGGAGAACAGAGGATTCAGGATGTCTCACAGATATCAAACACTGTCCAGAACTGAGCTCTTTGTTTTTCCTCCAACTATTCTTTTTTTTTCTTTCTTTTTTTTTTGACAAGTTTGAATAGGTTTTCTTTTTTTTTCTCAGATTTTTAAAAATATATATTTATTGATTATGCTATTACAGTTGTCCCACTTCCCCCCCTCACTCCACTCCATCCTGCACACCCGCTCCCTCCCACATTCCCCCCCTATAGTTCATGTCCATGGGTCATACTTATAAGTTCTTTGGCTTCTACATTTCCTACACTATTCTTACCCTCCCCCTGTCTATTTTCCATCTATCATCTATGCTACTTATTCTCTGTACCTTTCCCCCCCTCTCCCCCTCCCACTCCCCTATTGACAACCCTCCATGTGATCTCCATCTCTATGGTTCTGTTCCTGTTCTAGTTGTTTGCCTAGTTTGCTCTTGTTTTTGTTTTAGGTGTGGTTGTTCATAACTGTGAGTTTGCTGTCATTTTTACTGTTCATATTATTTATCTTCTTTTTCTTAGGTAACTCCCTTTAACATTTCATATAATAAGGGCTTGGTGATGATGAACTTCTTTAACTTGACCTTATCTGAGAAGCACTTTATCTTCCCTTCCATTCTAAATGATAGCTTTGCTGGATACAGTAATCTTGGATGTAGGTCCTTGCGTTTAATCTTGGGTAATGTAATTATGATGTGCCTTGGTGTGTTCCTCCTTGGGTCCAGCTTCTTTGGGACTCTCTGAGCTTCCTGGACTTCCTGGAAGTCTATTTCCTTTGCCAGATTAGGGAAGTTCTCCTTCATTATTTGTTCAAATAAGTTTTCACTTTTTTGTTCTTCCTCTTCTCCTTCTGGCACCCCTATAACTCAGATGTTGGAACGTTTCAAGATGTCCTGGAGGTTCCTAAGCCTCTCCTCATTTTTCCAAATTCTTGTTTCTTCATTCTTTTCTGGTTGGATGTTTCTTCCTTCTGGTCCACACTGTTGATTTGAGTCCCAGTTTCCTTCGCATCACTATTGGTTCCCTGTACATTTTCCTTTGTTTCTCTTAGTATAGGCTTCATTTTTTCATCTGGTTTTCGAACAAATTCAACCAATTCTGTGAGCGTCTTGATAACCAGTGTTTTGAACTGTGCATCCGATAGGTTGGCTACCTCTTCCTCGCTTAGTTGTATTTTTTTCTGGGCCTTTTTTGGGGGGGGGTCTTGGTGCGTCTGTTACTTAAAGGGGTGGAGCCTTAGGTGTTCCCCGGGGTGGGGCGGGGTAACGCTGCGCTGTGACGCTGTACGTAGGGGAGGGTCTGAGAGGGAGCAATGGCGCCCACTCCACTCTCCGCCAGACCTCAATCTTTCACTCCACTACCCATAATCAAACTGGGCCCCTCTGGTGCTGGTTCCCGAGTGGGTGGGCTTGTGCACGCCCTAGGCCCCTGTGGGTCTCTCCAACGACCGATCCTGTGAGGCTGGGAGTCTCTCCTGCTGCCGCCCCAACCCCCACGGGTGTTTTCAATCAGAGGTTTGAGGCTTTATTCCCCGCCCCCCCCCCCCCCCCCCCCCGGCGCTGGAGTCCTGGGTTGCTCGGTCTGCTTTGCTCCCCACCGTTTGTCTGGTTTATCTGTGTGTGAATGTGGAGCCGAGGTGTGCTACCCACTGCTCTGCCTGCCCCATTCTCCGTCACTCTGAGTCCAGCCCTCTCAGTTTATCTGTGCACAAATGTGGGGCCGCAGGGTCTGCTAGTGGTCAGACTGCCTGCCCCGTTTGTCCCACACTCCGCCAGTCTCAGTCCTGCCAAGGCCACGCGAGTCCTCTCTGTCCCAGTGCCCGTCTCCGCCCCTCCTACCGGTCTGGATGAATGTTTATTTTTTATTTCCTTGGTGCTGTTCGATTTTCTGTCAGTTCTGGTTGTGCAAGGAGGCACAGTGTGTCTACCTACGCCGCCATCTTGGTTTTCTCCTCCAACTATTCTTAACTGTTCTATCCGCCCCCACCCCAAAACATTCTCCCCAAATCAATAACATAGTAGAATATTGTTTCTCAACATTGATTGCTTTCAAAAAACGGTTCATTAGTGAACTTTTTGGCTCTACCTCCATGATGTATCTTAAATCTCTCTCTTTCTTCAAACCCTACTGCAGTAACAAGCCACCATGGCACTATCCCTGCACTCCTGTTGCAACCTCCTAAGTGATTTCTCCATTTCCCTTATATCCCTTTCCAATCCATTTTCCATAACAGCAAATGTTGCTGCCCTATTTAGAGCCCTGCAGTGATCTCTCTACCACTCTTAAGAATGAGTCCTGATTTCTTAGAATGGCTTACAAAACTGTACTGGCCCTCACCTACCTCTTCAAATCTTCTCATACCACTCTTCTGCTTCATCATTGCAATTATACTTTGTTTTTTCAGTTTCTCCAATCACAAAGTTGCCCCCCCTCCTTTTTAGGGCCTAGACTCTAGTTTAAGGTTCTCTATCTGAAAAGCTCTTCATTAATTCTTCATATGGTTTTTCTTCTCATCATTCAGATTCAGACATAACTTCTCCAGAGGTACCGTTTCCTGTGCACCCTATCTTAAAAAGATGTGTTTCCTATTATTGTCAGAGTCTTGTTTCCTTATCTGATTGATTTGCTTGGCTATTGCCTGACTTCCTCACTGAATAGAAAGCTCCATGAAGGCAGTATTTCTTTTACTTACTCCAGTATTTTTAGAGCTTTGTATGGGCCATCTCAATAGAAGCTTCTGTAAATGTTGGTTAAATGAATAAAGGATAGATAATTGTTCATAATGTGATTACTTTTTCCTTCCTATTGCCTTTTAGCATCCTTATATACTTAATGTTTGAATATTAGAACTGGAAAGGATTTTAGAAATCAAGTAGTCTAATGTTTTTCAAAGAAATCAACCCACGCAAAGAAAAGTCAAGATTACCCAACTGGTTTTTGGCAGAGGAAAGACTACAGTCTAGTTTCTCTGACTCCTTATTTTCACAATAAATCTCTCCTGGGATTGAACAGCTATGGCCCTTTCTTGGCTTGGTTGTTATATTTTTATCAGGGTGGAGGTTGTTAAGAACTCATATTCAGGATCATCTGAAAATCTCACCCAAGTAAAATTTCTCAAAACTGAGCCTGAGTACCAAATATCTTAACTTTTAAGCATTTTGGACATAAATTATGCTAAAGAATGGTGCATTTTCCAATATTCACAAACCAAGGACCCCATACATAACCTTTATTTATTGACTCCAGTTGGTTCTTATGGACACTGATTATTGTAGTGTCTGAAATACAGTCTTGCCCTCAAGAGCCCATTGATGTTTTCCCCAAGCCTTCACATGCTGGTTAAGTCTCCTGAAGGTAGTTACCAGCTTCTGAATGTGGGCTTTGTGATGTCAAGACCCTTGGTTTCAAGCTTCCTGTCTTTGATTCTGGCTATAATTGCCAGAAAGCTCACACAAGGGTAAATGGGATGTAATGTAACATTCCTTGAACTACTTGAACTATGCCTAGCCCTACTTGTTTTAGGAAGGTCTTTTCACTTTCGGAAAAAAGATATCAGGTGTCAGGTTCTGTGGCTGAACTAGAACATGAGTCAAAAAAGTTCTATGATTTTGAGAACTAGACTTTGAATACTTTGAACAGTTAGATTTCTCTTCTGTCCAAATTCTGGAAAATCACATATGTTGAAGAGATTATCCTGAAGAATTAAAATGAAAGGGCATAATTTACGTTTTCTTTTAGATATTTTTCTGGGTTAGTTATAAATGTGAATAAAAAATGTAATTACTTTTCAGTTATTATTAGAAAGTTTTTAGGATGCCCTTGCCCAATAGCTCAATTGTCCCATATGCCAAGGTTGCAGGTTTGATCCCTGGTCAGGTCACATACAAGAATCAACCAATGAATGCATGAATAAGTGAAACAACAAACTGACATTTCTTCTCTCTCTCCACTTGCCTTCCTGCCTCTCTAAATCAATACATTAAAAAAAAAAGTCTATTTCAAAACCTTTAAAAAATTTTTTGTACCAATTTAAGAGATAGGAAGAGGAATTTCATCTTTTGTATGTAGGTATAAATGTATATTACTAGATAAAGTTTTAAAATTAATCTTCAGCAATAATATTTTGAAAAGAGACCTATGAAAGTGGCTTACTGTTCTTTAAAGTAGCTACTTCCCTTTCAGTGAACCTTATAATACACCTTTTAATGTAATGCCTGTTTTTTTAATGCAGTGCCCAAGGAAAATCATTGTTTTTAACAGTGTGGGTTTATGAAATCTATATTAATATTTTTCATTATGTTCATGTAATTTGCCTTCAAAAGATCATCTATTTTTAAACCATTAATTAGTCTCTAAACAGATGGCACAACAACTAAAAAATCATTTTTAGAGTTAGAGGCTTTGGTATAAAGTTAGTACCCCAAACTTTATGGTTCTTATTAACAAAAGTTATTATGTCCAAAGTTTAGTTATAATAAAAATTAAAATATCTACTGTTGACAAAAAGGCTATTAAGAAAAACATTTAAAATTGCCACCCCATATTTGTTGTTAAATGGAATTTTTGACAATAACAGTGGCAGGTCTTAGAGAAAGGGGATATTCCAATGCCCCAAAACAAGACATTTGAGCACAGAGCTAGACAGTTTGGGGCTAGTTTGGGAACTCAGCAGTCAAAGCAAATTTTTTCAAAAAGATATCGAAGGAAAAGCAGAATTTAAATTTATATATTTTTTGTTTATACTCAACAAAACTAAACAAAATTTTCCTACCAAACTGTCATAATTGTGGAACAGTGTCTTCTTGTCACCTGTATCACATGAAGTCATTTTTGATGCTCTCTTTGCCCTCACCCTTACATCTTATAAATTACCAAGCTGTCAATATTATCTTCAAAATATCACTCAAATTGGTCCTTATCTAGCTTCCCTATAAATCCTTTGTATAGTTCTCTGTTCTCACTCTGATTCTTTACTACCCGCCCTCCAACTAGTTTTATTCCTTCAGTCCCTCCTCTGTCATCCTCACTAATCCATCCTGCTCCTGGATGTTAATTTCCTCTTAGAAATGTTTTTAAAACAAATGTTTCAAATACCTTACAATACTACTGGTCTAGAAGCCCCTGACTCAGGTGTAGGGAGTCAGAGGCTTCTTTATGTTATGTCCCTGGACCACCTTTCCAGCCATGTTTCTACCCTGTATATGTCCCTTGGATTTGAATGAAGTTAGGCTGCTTTTTTTTCCTCTAACATAGCTCTTGCCTTCTTACCTTCTTCTTTCTCTATCACTATGATCTTTTCTCTCCTTTAGTTCAAGTTCCACCTCTTTCTTTGAAATTTTTCCTTTTTAAAAAAAATATTTATTTGTTTTTAGAGAAGGGAATGGAGGGAGAAAGAGGGAGAGAAACATCAATGTGTGGTTGCCTCTGTAGCGCTCCCTACTGGGGATCTGGCCCATAACCCAGACATGTGTCCTGACTGGGAATCAAACTGACATACTCTTCGGTTTGCAAGCCGGCACTCAATCCACTGAGCCACACCAGCCAGGGCTCATTGAACTTTTTCAGGTGTGATTTTTTTTCCTTTGAATCGCTAGTTCATTATGCTTATTTCTCCCTTGTTTTGCTCTTTCTTATAATTATTTGTGTACCTCTCTTCTCTTCCCCTGGACTAATGACATGTTCCTTATATTTTCTAACACATACAAAAGTGAACAAAAAAATTTAATTATTCTTGAGTTTTGAGGTATATGGACTAGTAAAGCACTAGTGTGTGATTCCAATCTGCAATGAGAGAACCCAGAGTCAATTTACCTTTGGATATAAGCGGAGGGATCAAGAAGAAAGATTGCTTAGATTCCAAAGCCTTAAACCTGATAGGGTGAGAAGGTTGCAGAAAGGTAGGTGGGATCATAGGGTGAGAAGGTGGCGGAAAGGTAGGTAGGAGTAGAGCCCAGTTCTCCCTGTGCCCAGCTGGAACACCTAGCCGATCTTCTGAGGAACAGAGTGAACAGCCAAGAGAATCCCAGCTTATATGAAGTTTGGAAGCAAAAAGTTGCAGAGGACATTGAAAAACAGACAGTGAGTAGATTGCACTGGGATGGTAAGGTCCCTGGGATCTGCCCAGGGTCCTAGGCCACTGTAGCCCCCTCCACCCGGCACCTGCCACAGAATACAGGGAGGACAGTTAGATCACAAGCTCCCATGCCTACCAGAGCAGGGAGGGCAGCCCAGCACCAGGAGAGACCTGGATGCTGGAAATCTCTGGGGGAAATAGAGATGAAGTGAGAGACACACAGAGGTAGTACACATCCACTGGGACTGTGGACACCGGCACCAGAGAAATTGAGGTGCTGGACGACACCTGGAGAAGGAAGGAGTTGGGCCGTGTTGGACCCAGTCTCCAGCCTGGTTGGAAAGTTGGGCTGTGTGAAAAGGTGTGCACTTAAGAACAGCAGGCAGCTGCTCACCCCGAGGGTGATTTTAGCTGCCCACACCCAGAGACTGAGTGGCTAAGTGGAACCACGCGCCCAAGCTTGTCTCACACACCCAGAGGCTGAGTGGCCGAGTGTAACTGGGCTCCCAAGATTGACTCCTGCTGTGCATCCAGAGTCTGAGGGGCTGATTGGAGCCTGTCAGCTCACAGAGGACCTGGGCCAGAGGCTGGGAAACTGTGAATATTGCGGCCCAGACCTGGTCCCCATCCTCTCAAACCATAGGAAGGGAGAAAAGAGAAGCCCAGCCCTCCTCTTCCTGTGGCATCTAGGAAGACCAGCAGAACGTGATGAACAGGTTTTAAGTAGGCAGGAGGATTTTTTGTAGCTGTTGTCCCTCTCTTTTTTTTCCTTTTTTTCTGCCCCAAGTGAGACAGTAAGATGTGGAGTTACAAAGGGTCCAGAGACAGATCCATAAGGGGAGTACAACGATAAGCCCCAAATGTGAGACACTGAGACAAATGTCACTTTGCTGTCCCATAGACCTCGCATTTTATTGTTTGTGTGTATTATTATTTTTTAATTATGTTTACCACTTTTATTTAATTCGTATCTTTTTATTTCTCTTCCTTTTTCAGTTTTCCTCATTTTATTTCTCTGTTTAATTGCATTGTTTGACTGGTTTTCCTTCTTCTGTCTTTACTGTATTTTAATTTTCCTTCTTTCACTTCACCCGTGTTCCAATAACACACAACTCTTGATTGGGTACTTTCTATTCTAGTTATCCAAATTATATATTTCTTGTCATATTATTGTTCTTCCAGTACAATTGTAAATAATTGTTGTTCTATACAATTGTACATACTGCACAGCAACCCTCCCTGATCTTTGTCAACTTCACTTTCACCATGCACATTATTATCTTTGTGGTTAACTCTATTCTCTCTCACACCACGCCTACTTTCTATCCTTTACTCTCATTATATCTCATCATCTAACCTTGCACAAGTGCTCTGTTTTCTAGATTCAGCTCACAATCCTCCTCCCCTCTAATAAGAGTCTTATCTTTCATTCACCTTTTATAAAAAGTTGCTAGTTGGGCGAAATATCACAGTTAATGCTATACTTATCCAAAGAATTTCCTATCACTTCTCTAGTTGCTGGTACTTTATTTTTTTAAATTACTTTATTGTTGTTCAATTACAGTTGTCTGCATTTTCTTCCCATCACTCCCCCCAACCCCAGCCACACTTGCTGGTACTTTAAATCCCATAAAATACTCTCCTGCTGTCTTAATCTATTTTGTCTACCCCCTGCCACTGATCACAAACATAATAGGTGGTATCTGTGAACATCAGTATACTTACTGGAGGAGAAAAAACAACAACAAAGGAACCACCAACAGGTGAAAGCCAAGTACAAGAGAGCCCACACAAACAGAAGAAAGGGCAAACCTAGAGCATCCAGACAAGGAGATCAAAGAGACCACACCACTGATCCCCATAGAATTCCAAACATAGAAGTCCACCCTATAAAGCGAGCTAGCAAAATGAAACATCAGGAAGCACAGAAACAAACAAAAAGACTCACCTAAAATGGGGAGACAAAAAAAGAACCTGCAATCAAAAGTAATGGAAGGCTGCCCACTAAAAGAGCTAAACGAAATGGAGGTAACAAACTATCAGGTATACAATTCAAAATAATGGTTATAAAGATGCTCAAACAACTCACAGACAACTACAAGACACTAAGTGAGAACTACAACGGTATGAAAAAGGAAACAGAAATTATAAACAAAACCAGGAAGAATGAACAATAAAATCTTGGAAATAAAAAACATACTAAAAGGCATTACAAGCAGGCTGATTGAAGAAGAGAATTGAATAAGCGAGCTGGAGGACAAGGTAGAAAAAAAAAACCCACCCAGGTAGAGCAAGAAAAGGAAAAGAGGTTCAGAAAGAATGAAGAGGGCTTAAGGGAAATGTAGGACAACATGACACGTAATAATCTCCGTATAATAGGGATACCAGAAGGAGAAGAGGAAGAGCAAGGGATAGAAAACCTGTTTGAAAAAGTAATGATGGAAAATTTCCCTAATCTGACGAGAGAAAAAGTCACACAAATCCAGGAAACACAGAGAGTCCCAAGCAAGAGGAACCCAAAGAGGCCCACTGCAAGACACATCATAATTAAAATGGCAAAATTCCAAGACAAAGAGAGGATCTTAAAGGCAGCAAGGGAGAAACAGGAAGTAACATACAAGGGAGCCCCAATAAGGTTAGCAACTGACTTCTCAATGGAAACGCTCCAAGCCAGAAGAGAATGGCAAAAAATATTCCAATATTGCAGAGGCCTGCAACCAAGACTACTTTACCCATCAAGGCTCTCAGTCAAGATAGAAGGCCAAATAAGGAGTTTCCCAGACAAAAGAAGTCTAAAAGAATACACTTCCACCAAACCAACTCTACAAGAGATGCTAAGGGGACTGCTTTAAAGAAAGGAAGGAAAAGAGAAAGAGAGAGGAACACAGGTATGAAAAAAATGGCAATGAATAAGTACCTATCAATAATGACCTTAAACGTAAATGGATTAAATGCTCCAATCCAAAGACGTAGAGTAGCTGAATGGATAAGAAAGCATGACCCACCTGTGTGCTGCCTACAAGAGACTCACCCAGGACAAAAGACCTACACAGACTGAAAGTGAAGGGCTGGAAACAAATATTCCAAGCAAATGGACGGGAAAAAAAAAACTGGGGTAGCAATATTCATACCAGACAAAATAGCCTTCAAAAAACAGCCCAAGAAGGTCACTTCACAATACACAAGGGAAGAATCTATCATGAAGACATAAACATTGTAAATATATGTACACTCAACATAGGAGCACCCAAATACATAAGGAAAATCTTGGAGGACTTCAAAAAAGTTATTGACAGCAACATGATTATAGTAGGGGATTTCAACACCCCACTGTCAAAAATGAACAGATCTTCCCAACAAAATATCAACAAAGATATTATGGCATTGAACAATGCCCTAAATGAAGTGGACTTAACTTATATAGAGAGAGCCTTTCATCCCAGAAAAGCAAAATACACACTCTTTTCAAATGCACATGGAACATTTTCAAAGATAGACCACATGATAGGACACAAAGCAAGCCTCAACAAATTCAAGAAAATTGAAATCATATCAAGCATTTTCTGTGATCACAAGGGACTGAAACTAGAAACAAACCTCAAGGAAAAAACTCAAAACACTCAAACTCATGGAGGTTGAATAGCATGCTTTTAAACAGTGAATGGGTCAAGAATGAGATCAAGGAAGAAATCAAAAAGCTTCTAGAAACAAACCAAAATGAACTCACAACAATCCAAATCTTATGGCACACAGTGAAAGGCAGTCCTGAGAGGGAAGTTCATAGCAATACATGCCTACCTAAAAAAGATAGAAACATTTCAATAAACAACCTAAACCTATGCCTACAAACACTCGAGTAACAACAAAGACAACCCAGAACAAGTAGAAGGAAGGAAATAACCAAGATCACAGCAGAGTTAAATGACATAGAGACTAAAAGCACAATTCTAAGGATCAATAATCCAGGAGCTGGTTCTTTGAAAAGATAAACAAAATCGACAAGAATTTAAGCAGGTTCATCAAGAAAAAAAGAGGATCCAAATAAACACAATCAGAAATGAAAGAGATTAGAAATGGAGAGATTACAACTGATACCACAGAAATACAAAGGATTGTAAGAAGTTACTATGAAGAACTATATGCCAAGATATTTGAAAACCTAGATGAAATGTACAAATTTCTAGAAAAATATAATCTTCCAAAACTGAATGAAGAAGAAGCAGAAAGCCTGAATGGAACAATAACATCTGATGAAATTCAAACAGTAATCAAAAAGCTTCGGACACACCTGGACCAGACGGTTTCACAGGAGAATTTTACAAAATATTTAAGGGAGAGCTAACCCCCACCCTTCACAGATTATTTCAAAAAATTCAAGAAGATGAAAGACTCCCAAACTCTTTTTATGAAGCCAGCATCATCCTATTCCCAAAACCAGATAACGACATAACAAAGACAGAAAACTTCAGGCCAATATTGCTGATGAACACAGATGCTAAAATCCTCAGCAAAATATTGGAAAACCACATCCAGCAATGCATTAAGAAGATCATACACCATGATCAAGTGGGATTCATCCCAGGGATGCAAGGATGGTACAATATTCACAAATCAATAAATGTAATACACCACATAAACAAAACAAAAAACAAAAATCACGTGATCATAGCAATAGATGCAAAAAAGCATTTGATAAGGTACAGCACCCATTTATGATAAAAACACTCAGCAAAGTGGGAATAGAGGGAGCATTCCTCAACATCATAAAGGCCGTATATGAGAGAGCTACAGCCAACATCATAATCAATGGGCAAAAACTAAAAACTTTCCCACTAAAATCAGGAACAAGACAAGGATGTCCACTTTCACCACTCCTATTCAACGTAGTATTGGAAATCCTAGCCACAGCAATCAGACAAGAAAAAGAAATAAAAGGCATCCAAATTGGAAAAGAGGACACAAAACTGACATTGTTTGCCGATGACATGATAGTGTACATAGAAAATCCTATATACTCCACCAAAAAACTACTCAACCTAATAAATGAATTTGGCAAAACAGCAAGATACAAAGTGAACATTCAGAAATCAAAGGCATTTTTGTACGCCAACAATGAAATATCAGAAACAAAAATCAGGAAAAAGTCCCACTTGATACAGCAACAAGAAAAATAAAATACCTTGAAATAGACCTAACCAAGGAGGTAAAATACCTGTACTCTGAAAAACTACACAACACTGAAGAAAGAAATGAAGGAAGACACAAAGAAATGGAAACACCTACCATATTCATGGATCGGAAGAATTAACATCATCAAAATGTCCATACTACCCAAGGCAATTTATAGATTCAACACAATCCCTATTAAAGTACCAATGACATATTTCACAGATATAGAACAAACACTTCAGAAATTTATATGGAACTATAAACAACCCCGAATAGCTGCAGCAATTTTGAGAAAGAAGAGCAAAGTAGGAGAGATCCCAATACCTGATATCAAACTGTATTAGAAGGCCACTGTAATCAAAACAGCCTGGTACTGGCATAAGAACAGACACATGGACCAATGGAACAGAATAGAGCCCAGAAATAAACCCAAGTCTCCAAGGTCAATTAATATTCAACAAAGGGGGCAGCAGCATAAAATGGAGTTAAAATAGCCTTTTCAACAAAGGGTGTTGGGAGATCTGGACAGCTACATGCAAAAACATGAAACTTGATCACCAACTTACAGCACACACAAAAATAAATTCAAGATGGATAAAAGACTTAAATATAAGTTGTGTCATCATGAAAGTCCTAGAGGAGAACATAGGCAGGAAAATCTCAGATATTCCACACAGCAATATTTTCATCAATATGTCCCCTAGAGCAAGCGACATAAAGGAAAGAATAAACAAATGGGACCTCATCACAATAAAAAGCTTTGGCAAGGCTAAAAACAGCATTAAAATGAAAAGGAAATCAACCATATGGAAAACATATTTGCCAATGATACCTCAGACAATGGTTTGATCTCCAAAATACATAAAGAACTCACATGACTCCACTCTAAGAAGACAAGCAACCCAATTAAAAAATGAGCAAAGGACTTCAACAGACCCTTCTCCAAGAAGGACATACAGAGGGTCCAGAGACATATGAAAAGATGCTCAGCACCACTAGGCATCAGAGAGATGCAAATTAAAACCACAGTGAGATGCCACTTCACACCAGTGAGAATGGCCATCATAAACAAAGCAACAAACCACAAGTGTTGGAGTGGTTGTGGAGAACAGGGAACCTTAACGCACTGTTGGTGAATTGCAGACTGGTGCAACCACTATGGAAAACAGTATCAAATTTCCTCAGAAAACTAAAAATGGAACTGCCTTTTGACCTGGCAATTCCACTGCTGGGATTATATCCTAAGAACCCTGAAACACCAATCCAAAAGAACCTATGCACCCCAATGTTCATAGCAGCACAATTTACAATAGCCAAGTGCTGGGAGCAAGCTAAGTGCCCATCAGCAAATGAATGGATCAAAAAACTATGGTACATTCACAAAATGGAATTCTATGCAGCAGAAAGAAAGAAGGAGCCCCTACCCTTTGCTAGAGCACGGATAGAACTGGGGAGCATTATGCTAAGTGAAGTAAGCCAGGTGGTGAAAGACAAATACCATATGATCTCACCTATAAATGGCACCTAATTAACAAAACAAACAAGCAAGCAAAATATAACCAAAGACATTGAAATTGAGAACAGGCTGACAGTAACCAGAGGGGAAAGGGGAGGGGAAATGGGGGAAAAGGGTGAAGGGTTTACAGGAACAACTGTAAAGGACAGATGGACAGTAACGAGGGGGTGTGGAAATAGGGGAAGGAGGTGGGGAGGGTTGGGGTGGTGGGGGAAGGCGAGGGGGAAAGGCAGAAAAGTACTTGAACAACTATTAAAAAAGCCTTAAACCTGTTTTTCTATTGGATATTTTTTTAAATAATAGTTTCATTGCTCTTCCCTCCTCGCTTCTCTAGATCTTGGACACCAGGCAAACTTGTAGGATTGCCACGGTATTATCTACATGCAGATTCTAACAAGTGTATTTGGGCTACCACAAACACATCTGTTCAGTTTATACTGAGCTGAGTTTACCCACCTTGCTCAAGGCCTTACAATCATCAAAGGAGATAGGGAATAGTGATGACATAGTCTCTCTCTCAGAGGACTGGAGTAGGTTTGGCTTGAGCAGCTGTCTGCTTCCAAATGCTGATTAGCAGAAAAACACAATGATATTTTATATTTTTTTAGTGACATGTGGACCCATGGAGATGACAGTGTTAATTTCAGCAGATTTATCAATTTTACTCAAGGACAAGATGTCAGAACAATATACCTTCACCAAAATAGCTTCTCTAAGGCACTTTGTGCCTGAATTTAGAAAGGTTAAAAATAAAAACAGAAACATTTTTATATACTTTTTAAATGGTGGTAAAATACGCTGTGCTTTACACAAGAACTTTTCCAGTGTGTTTATTTATTATCAGGATAGCTTCTTACATAAGCAAAATGATAAACATCTCTGCCAAATTTTCATAAATTCCCAGGGATTTTTCTTCTCTTCCCTTTTTAAGCTCTTTATTGATATGGGAAGACTTAATTAATAAAATTTTGTTATCCACATGCATCTTGATCCAGTATGAAGAGAATTTGTTTCTGGCTGCTCTTCAGTTGCAAAAGAACGAATTCAATACGGTGGGTGACTGGCAGCTGGGTTTTAGAATAGCTTTGTTCTTAACCTGCTTTGCTTTAATTACACATTACTCCAGTGTCCTTCCTACATTCAAACAGCAAAACATAGGTTTTGCTAAATATTACAAAAGTAAGGGAGAAGTTATAAAAATATGAACTAGGGTGAATTTGTGAATATGGAATCATTGCACTATTGAAAACAGATGATGCCTTTTTATAATCACACTGAATGGCAGAAATAGCACCACAGTGGTACTACATTATTTAGGTTTTACTAAAATTGAAATCACTTTTACTGAATAGTAACAAATACAGCAAAAGCTTCATATGACACAAATCATTCCTAAGGTGACTTCAACAGTAATATGAGGTCCTCTGTAAATTTGAAAACATGGGTTAACAACAATACTGACGAGGTCTCTGTCTCGGTTTTTCAGCTAAACCTAAAAGTGATCTTTAATTTTCATCTTTATCCATTGTGTAACATGAGTATTGATTTTTAAAAACTTGTTAGGTTCTTGAGGCATTACATAAAGAATGTTGTATAGACAAAGGCTATTACAGATACCTTAGAAAAGCGGAGTATCTTTTATAGAAAGTATGTATATTGAGAGTGTCACTTTTGGTGCAAGTGACAGAAACCAAATTCTTAATAAAAGTAGGAATTTGTAGCTCATAACAGAGGAAGATCTCACGTTCGTTATGGCTGAGTTCTCAGCCTGCGTTCTTCCCACATTGTGCCTTGACTGCTGTCTGTATTGGCCTCATCTTCTCGTCCTCTCCTCCTAGTGGTAGAGTTGACTGCTAGTACCTGTTCTACAATATTCATAGAGGCTTGAGATGAGGGAGAGAGGCAGAGACAGAGAGACTTTCCCCTACAGTTTGGCATAAATCCCAAGGAAGATTCTGATTTGGCCCAGTCTGGGTTTTATGCTGTTCTTTCTTGGAACAATCACTGTGTGTGGAGGTTTGAGAGGCAGGGTGGGGATACAGATGGCAGAGTATGGATGGAGAACTTGGGGCAGACCTGGATCTCATTTCTACTCCTCACCAGCACTAGATGGACCAAGAAGAATCACTAGGGATGAGGGAGGGTTGGTCCCCTAAAGGAAAGAATAATGTGCAGATAAAGCCCTTCAATGTGCTTATTTAAACCCTTTTATATCATTTGGAACTTTGGGGGGAAGCTAATTTGATTTATTATCTGAATTCTACAATATCTTTTTTAAAGATTTTATTTATTTATTTTTAGAGAGAGGAGAGGGAGGGAGAAAGAAAGGGAGAGAAACAATGCCCAACCCATTGAGCCACACCAGTCAGGGTTGAATTCTATAATATTTCATGTTTAAGAAATACTATGTTTAGTTTTTCTGTTTAAAAATGTTTTTATATGTAAATTTTGTTTAAAAAATTAAATACAGATTCTAGATTAGAGAACTTAGATTAATGAACTCAATGATTTGTACTTGTTAACTAAAAGTAATAATGGCTAACATTTATTGAGCACTTTTGTTCTAGAAATTTTAAGGATTATATATATAATACTTCATCTTCAAAACAACCATAATATGGCCCTGACTGGTGTGGCTCAGTTGGTTGGGTGTCATCCTGCAAAGCAAAAGGTTGCCGGTTTGATTACTGGTCAGGGAACATTCCTGGGTTGTGGGTTTGGTCCCAGTCAAGGCTCTTGGAGAGGCAACTGATGGATGTTTCTTTCCATCTCTTTCTCCTTCCCTTCCCCTTGCTCTAAAAATAAATAAAATATTTTTTAAAAATCCTCACGTGGTAGATGCTATTACTATCACTATATTTGCTATATTACACATAAAGAAATTGAGATACTGAGAAATTAGGTGACCTGTCCAAGGCCACACACAATGTGTGGCACATATAAGATTCCAACCCAGACAGTCTCTAGAGAGCTCATCCTCTTCATAACAGGTATGCCATATTGCCGCCCTTCATCTACTATTTGTGTGGCTGTTTACATATTTTTGCCTCTATCTTCTTACCATATGCGTAATAAAAGCCAAGCTCTGTGCCATGGCTCACAAGGTCATGCATGACCTGGCTCCTGCCTATCTGTCCAGCATCACTCTCGCCCTATACTCACTTTTGCTATTCCTCACATATGAATCCCAAGTTCACTCTGACCTCTGGAACTAAACAAATTCTGTTCCCTCTGCCTGGATGGCCCTTTCTCCAGATTACTGTAGAGCTTGTTCTCTTTATTTAAGTCTCTATCTAATGTTACCTCCTTCCTGATCACTGTATAAACTCTGTCTTGTTTTTTTAATAGCATTTATTACTTTTGAAATTACCTATTTACATGTTTTTGTTTTTGTCAATCTTCCTTTCTGCTAGAATGCAAACACCATGAGGGTAAGGATGTTGTCAGTTGGTTCATGGTGTGTCCTTGGTGTCTAGATAGTGCCAGCACACATAGTAGGTACTTTGTCTTTATTGAATGAACATTATTTCTCCCAAGAGTCTATGAGGTAAATAAGGCAGAAAAGATTATTCATATATATATATCATTTTTACACTTGAGATGGCCTCAGAAAGATGAAATAAATACCTCAAATGTATTGGCTAAATAGTGGTTGGGACTAAAGTGAGACTAGAGTCCCTCCCTCTTCACTCTCCGGTCAGGGCATTTTTCATTGTACTACCATGAACTGCCTGATGTCATCTGTTTTTCTCTTCTTTGCCTATATAGTGGTTACAAGACATTTCTGAAATTACCGTCTGCATTGCTCCTCACAGCAACCAAACCACAGGTTGACTCTAGTTTGAGAATTCTTAAGGCTCTAACTTTTGCTGTTTCTTGACATGATTTTTGTATGGCTAAAACTGAAGTATTTATAAACCTATGTCCTTTCCTCCAACTCCCATTTCATGTGTCATCAGAATATTTAGTAAAACCTAAATCTTTGCTTAATTTAAATGAATTAATTCATTATTCAATATGGATTTGAATTCCACTCTTCTATTTACTAATTCATTTCATCTCTAGGGGCCTCAGTTTCCTCATTTAGTAACTGGGCATAATAATAGTATATACTTTACAAGGCTGTTCTGATCATTAAATGAGATTATAGAAAGTGCCTGACACATAGTAATGGCTCAATAAATAGTAGTTATGAACTGTAATGTTATGTTCTATGCACTCATCGATGTGAGAACACAACAACGAACAAACCTGAATGGAGCCCTCCTCCCTCAGAACTTCTTTCTCTAACAGATAGTTAAACAAACACAACATACATCAAGTACTCTAAGGGAGAAGGGTGTCGACACTGGAGTTATCCTTGACTCTTCTCTCATACCCCACATCTAGTCCAGCAGCAAATCATGTCAGCTCTACCTTCACAAAAACATCCAGAATTCAACCACATCTCGCTCTCTCTCCCGCAGGCACTCTGGCCCAGAGCTTGATCGACTCTTTCCTGGATTACTCTAACAGCCTCCTTACCTGGTCTCCCTGCTTTCATCCTGGTCCCCTATAGTTTATTCCCCACAGAGCACCCAGGGTGATGCTGGTAAAACTTAAGTTAGACCATGTCATTTGTTACAGGCAGAATAATACCCTTCCCCAAAATGTCTATGTCCTAATCTCTGGAACCTATAAATATGCTGCATGACTAAGGGATATTGCATATGTGCTTAAGGACCTTGGGATGCAGAGACTTTTCTGGACTACACAGGTGGGCCCAACCTAATCACACAAATTTTTAAAAGTGGATAACCTTTCCTGGCTGTGGTCAGGAGCTGTGACTACAGAAGAATGGTCACAGAAATGTACATTGTTGTTTTGAAGATTGAAGAAAAGGGCCTCTAGAAGCTAGAAAAGGCAAAACAGATTCTCCCCTGGCGCCTCCGGAAGAAACGCAGCCCCACCAGTACCTTGATTTTATCCCAGGGAGACCTGTTTCTAACTTCTGTCCTCCAGAACTGTAAGATTATAAATGTGTGTTGTTTTAAGATACTAACTGTGGTAATTTGTTGCAGCAGGAATAGAAAACTACTATTTTACTCTTCAGCTCAGAACGCTCCAGTGGCTCCCCACCTAACACAGGGTAAAAGACAAGTGACCTTACAAGGCTCCAGGTCTCTGGCCCCCTGTGCCTCTCTGACCTCCCTTCCGTCTGATCCCCACTGGCTCCCTCTGCTCCAGCCACACTGGCCTCCTTACTGTTCCTGAACCCTCCAAGCACTCTCCACTCATGGTCTTTGCCCTGGCTGTTGTCTCTTTTAAGGACTGTTCCTCTTCCAGAAATCCACAGGCTGGCTCCCACTGCCTTTGGTCTCTGCTGAGATGTCATCTTGTTAATGAGCCCTTCCCTACCCTCCAAGTATAAAATAGGCACATGCCCCCACCCTGAGCGTATCTTATCCACTTTATTTTTCTCATTAACACTTATCACCACTTGACATATTATTTAATCATTTGTTTATTATCGCCCCACCACGTTTTGGAAAATATGAACTTATAGGGCAAGGACTCGGCCACTTTTGCTACTGTGTCTCCTTGCATAGAGTAAGTGCTCAGTGAATATTTATCAAGTGAATTGAATGGATGAATGACGGGGACTGAGGGGGGAAGGAAGGAAAGAGAGAATGCTAGGGGAACACAGAGGGCACATCTAGGGCAGTGTAAGGGAGTGAGGGAAGACCTAGAATGAAGCTTGTGTAGGAATGAACCAAATACAGGAATCATTTTGGACAGGGGGAATAACATGTGTGAGGTCATACAACTGTCCAGCAGGCTGGAGCAGACGCAGGCATCATGATGAGGCTGGGAGACTATTCTAAGCAGTTCGACTCACTGTTAACTGTGGCACAGTGACCAAGAGAACTAGGCAGCTGCTTGGGTTCAAATCTTAGCCCTGCCTCTTATTGGCTGTGGGTCTTTGGGCTGGTTGCACACCATATTTGTAACATAGGCATGAAAATAATCCTGCCCTTTAGAGCTGTTGTGAGGGATAAATGAGGGGAACATATGTAAAGTGTTTAGAAGAGGACCTGGCACATTGTAAGCATGGTTTATTAGCGATTATTATTACTGGCAACTAGAGGCCACTGAAGAGTTTTATACAAAGGACAGACATGATAGGAGTTATGTTTTAAAAGCCTTGCTTTGGCTGCGTGCGCAGGTATGGAGAATAACATGCAGGGAAAGTAACTGCCTTCTGGAACAGGCTTTACATGAAATATGAGACGTTCATTTTGATTACTCTTATTTCAGAAATATTTACTATGTAGTTGAGCCCTGGCTGGGTAGCTCAGTTGGTTAGAGCATCGTCCCATTATGCCAAGGTTGTGGCTTCGATCTCAGTCAGGGCACATACAAGACACAACCAACGAGTGCATAAATAAGTAGAACAACAAATTGGTGTGTCTCTCTCTCTCCCTTCTCCCTCCCTCTCTCTCTCTCCTTTCCTCTCAATCAAAAAAAATTTTTAATGAGCTGCATATTTCAGTGTGAAATAACACAAGGAGCTTTTTCTTATGTGATCATAGACCAATTTTGTAGGTCAAAAACAGCTTTTAAAAAACAGTAATAGGAAATGGAGCATAGCACTTAGGAAGGGACTTTGTCATACTATTTCTGTTTTAATCACATATATAGATATATTTATCCTCACATATGTACATATTACACTCACACTCATTGGTTAGCTTGTAAAATGTATATCTAACCATGAGTCAAATATGGTTTCACAAGTTTGAGAAAAACTGTTTCTTGGGACCTGTTCTAATTCCTGTTCTGCAAGCTAGCAGTGTCATCCTGGGTGAGTCCTTTCCAGAATCTTTAAGGTTCTTATGGCTCTATAAAATTATGACTCTAGATATAGCAATCATGTGGCCAAATGTCTTGCTGTGACATAGTGAGTTAAAAACAAACCCCAACCACTTCTTAAAGGACAATCCCCAAGGAAGCAGTTGGCAAAGAACAAGCCATAGCAGAACAGCTGCAGGAGGCTGAATCCAGATCCCAAAGTACTTTGTGTTTCCAAGTTAGGGAGTGGGAGTAAGGTTGGGGAGGTGTGAAATGTTTATCTCCATAGTGCCACCCACTTTGCTGCCTTTGAGAGTCACTTCCACAAGCTACCAATAGCTCAGCAGCAGCCCCTGTGCCCATTCTAGGCTCTTTCAGCTGTCAATTATGGAATCAGCTGAGGAGAACTGTGAGGGCCGGTATGCACATCAGGATATTAGAGGTCTTCACATGCCCAGGGGGCACCTCTGTGGAGTTCCTTTGCCATAATTTGCCTGGCAAATCAACTGCTCCATGGATGGAGGGGAGCACTGACTCTTGCTAATTACATGTGTAAAGTGATGTAACCAATGCCAGCGGTGTCACACACCCCTTTTGTCTGTGGCAGCATGCCACTAGCACTAGCCCACCTATTAGTTTTGCTCTAACAAATCTTCTGATACTCTGAAAGAGGTAACAAAGCTGGGAGCCAGATATGAGGAACTAAAATAGTGGCAGCTGAGACCAAGGGAGTCGGACAATTTCTGTTCTTTGAATTTAGCTGTCTTGTGACCAGCCATGTAGGAACCACAGTGCATTTGGACAACATTATACTTTAAGTCACTGAGGCCCTGGGGTGAAGGTGGGGAAGAGGGTGAAGGCCCTTGTACTCCAGAACTCTGTCCCTTTTCTAACAGTTTATTCCATGTTCTGGCTATTTTTACTAACTCAAAACATCATCCTTCCCCTTGCATTCCCATAGCACATGTATCAAGTGTTTTGAATATGTGGTTTTGGGTTGATAGCATTTTGGCCAGTATTCACTTTGGTGCAAAAGGTTATTAATAATGTCAACATTACAATGAATGTTGCACATCATTGGAATGTTGTAATGTCACTGTAATGTCAACATCACTTTGGTGAAATAAAACCTCTCTTAAAAAAGACTTTTTTGAAGTCATATAGTATTGTAGATCTGAACCATGATGTAGGACAGTGTTTCCAAAGGAACTAATAAAGTAGAATTCATCATCTCCCCCTACACCCCTGCCCTTTTTAACAAGAAGCCACCTTTTCATTAGGAGAGATTAAGAAATGAGGCACCTATAAAACATTTTGGCATATAGTTTGTGATAGGTAGCATCTTAAGCTTTTTAGTAAGGGACATATTTGGCTCTATTCCTACTATTGATAAAAATTAAAGAAATGCTTTTAATTTCAGCCACAGAAGTCAATGGCTTGCTTTTATCTATCAATACCAATTTTGTCACATGAAGGAAGAAGAAGAAGAAATTTATTTCTATTGCCTTCTACTTCCCTAGCACTTCTGCCAAGAGACTGGAGGCAGTTAAAGGGAAAAGACAGATATTGAGAAGAAAAGCAGTAAATGTTCATGCTGAAGGTTGTGGGTGGCCTTTGGTCATTAAGGAGGGGTGTCCAAGACTCGAGCACCCCTTCGCTGCACATCCCTTTGTGCCATGTGCAAACCTTTAAAGTATTTAAATCCTAATAATAGCAACAAAGCTAAAGTCCCCTAATACTTGGATTAAACGTTCATTTTCTTACTCTGGAATACCAGTTTTCTTAAAAATAATAAAAGCAAAGAAAATAGGGTCTATGTTTTGATGCCCACTAAAAGGAAGTACCAAAATATCCTCATAATAATTGTGGTAATACCTCATGTATAAGCACTTTCCAAGCTGTGGATTCAGCATTAAAGAGATGTTTGAGTGGAAGCACATGTTGTTGGCTTATAGGTAATAGGAATAGAAATTAAGCTTTTATAAATTCCTCTTGGAATTCAGGAAAATGTTTATCTTTCCTGACATACTGATATGAGTTTGTTTCTCAGTTAACTAGAACAATATGACAGTGTATTTTATTTTTAATTTTGAAAAAAAAAAAGCCTAGGTTCTTGGCATATCTTATTACTGTCTTCCCCATAAGGTTTTCATTTTTGAAAAATTTCATTTTCCATGGACAAGGACAACAGTGTGGTGATTGTGGGGGTAGGGGGTGGGTGAAGGTGGAAGAGGATATAAGGGCAATAAATGGTAATGGAAAATAATACAATAAATAAACTATTAAAAACGTTACTTTAACTGCCTTATTATTATTATTTTTTAATTCAGGAGATATGCAGGATAAAAATATGTAAAGTAAATAGACACAATTTGAAACTTCAGGACCCACTTTTCTTGTAAAAATAAGCGTAAAAAATCTTTTTCTGATTATAAAATATATATACATGTTTATTTTTTTTAAAGGAGTGACTACATAAAGGAATAAAGCAAAACAAATGATTATTGCTAATATTGTTTCCTTCTACTTTCTAAGAAACTTAACATTACATATTATAGATATATTGTAATTATCCAATATATTGGTAAAAATTAAGGATATATCCTCTTTTTCTCTAGAAACAACATTGTAGCAAAACAAACATACATATGTATATATGTCTTATCCTTTCTTAAGGAAAATTTAAAAGATACACATATTTAGCATTTTGATACATGTTGCCAAATGTTCTTTCAGAAAAGTTCTATGCTACTGCTACCAGTGTATGACAGCTATTGTCTATCTACACAGTCTCACCAACATTTACTTATTCTTTCCCCATATAAAAGTTTCCTGTTTCTTTTTTGGAGGTAGTGTATCTTCTCATGAGTCAGAACTTTCAGAATGGTGGAGCATACTCAGCTATGTATTTTCTTTTGAACAACAGGCATTTCCTTATGCATTGTGTGTGGCAGAGGGAATGCTGGAGGACTTGGATTTGCCCACCCCTCTCTCAATAAAAAAGCCCATACTGCACAGATGTGCTAGTCACTTACTCAATATTAAATATTAATTCGCTCCAACTATCTGCCAGACCTTGCACCACATGATAGGGATATAGTGATGAGCAAAACAACAATCTCTGTCCTCAGGAAGTTTACCTTGTAATGGGATGTTTTCTAAGATATTCTTTTCCATCTTTACCATCTGATAGGGAAGGTAAAAGATATATATTTTTAATTTGCATATGTTTGATTTCTGAATTCAGTAAATTTTTTTTTGTCCATTTGTATTTCTTCCACTTGTTAATATGACTCATCTTGGCCTTTTCCTACATTTTCTTTTTGACTTGTCAGCGTTAATCACATTAACCCTTTGCCATTGTAGCAGACACTAGTGCGCCTCTCTGTACTTGCTGACCAGGCCATGATTTTGTTCAGGTGCTGGATGACCATGGTAAGTGGAGCTGAATTTGGTGTCTGGGCTTTTAGGAGAAACAGAATACAGTGTACTGAGCCCCCGCTCTGGCACTAAATCCCCATGTGATGTTACAAGGGAACAGATTACTCTTGCTGTCTCTCCATTTCCTTACCTGTAAAATAAAAGAGCTGCACAAGACAATTTGTAGGTTCTTTCTGGCTCAGGTGGTCTAGTGTTTTGGATTTAGGAATATAGAAGCAAACCCAAAATATATAGTGAAAAATAAGACAATATCATTGCTTTTAAATGATTTGTCGGCTAGCAGGGAGGAAATAGGTGTGCAAACAAACAAAAAATGATCTACTAGGGTGGACTTTATAATGCAGAGCACTGAGGCAATGGGACAATTTGTTTTCAATATATATCTTTAAAGGTAGCTATCTTATGCCATTCATAAAAACTGAGTTCATATGGACATAAAGATTTGCATCCGAAACAAAACTGAGAAGATTCCATAAAAGAATATCTTCATAATCTAGGGTATGGAAGAATTCCTTCAGACAGCAGAAGCACAAATCATAAAGGAAAAAAGAGGTGTGACCACATTAAAGTTGATTACTTTTGTTTACCAAAAGATACCATAAAAAAAGAGAAGAGTATCCATAACCAGGAGAAGATATTTGCAACACATATAATTGAAAAAAAGACTGATATCTAGATACAAAGAAAAAATGACTCAAAAATTTGGCAAAAGATATAATAGGCATTTCACAAAAGACATTATTTAATATAATTAACCAAGAAGCATATGAAAAAAATGTTCAACCTCCTTAATAACCAGGGGAATTTATATATAGATATAGATATATACCTATATATATATATATATATATATATATATATATAATATATCCAATGAGATGCTTTTTATACCATTAGATTGGCAAGAATTGAAACATCTGACAGCACTGAGTATTGAGAGGATATGAAGTAATAGGAAGGAGCTATACAGGGTGAAAGCAACACAAAGTTGTTTGACGCCTGGCAAACAAGTTGTTGCCTCTATATTACAAAGTTGAGGATATGCAAACCCCTTGGCTCAGTATTTCCTAGGTATGGGCCCTAGAGATGCTCTTGCGAATGCATACAAGGAGACATGGACAAGAATACTTGTAGCATTATTGTTTCTGAAAACAAAGACTGTGAACAAGCCCTTGCCAGGTGGCTCTGCTGGCTGGAGTGTCATCTCTTATACCAAAAGGTTGCAGGTTCAATTCCCAGTCAGGGTTTGAGCCCCAGTTTGGGCACATAGGGGAAGCAACTAATTGATGTTTCTCTCCCACATTGATGTTTTTCTCTCTCATCCCCTCTCTAAAATCAATGAAAACTTATTCTTGGATGAGGAGTTAAAAAGGTTCACAGGAAAATGAATAAAGAATACTCATATAGCAGTGAAAAGTGAATGATTTGGAACTAGCAGGACTAATGTGGGTGAATTTCACAAACATGATTTAAGCTAAAAATATGAAAAAAGTTACAGGAGAACAAATACAGTATTATATCACTTACATAAAGTCCAAAAATATACAAAACTAACCTATTGAATCACATAGTTAGTCTAGCTGACCTTAACCATGCTTAGAACACTTACATTAGCCTAGAGTTGTGAAATTATTTTCAGTTTCATCTCATGAATAATTGCCTTCTTCTCTCTGGAAGCAGAAGACATAGATAGGCATTTTGTAGACATGATAGGATGCAAAGCCACAAAATACGATATCCAAAAATCACTGGCAACACAGTGCACTGTAGAATATTAATTGTTTACCCTTGTGATCATGTGGCTGGCTGGGAGCTGCAGCTCACTGCCACTGCCCAGAATCACGAGAGAGTATGGTACTGCATATCTCTAGCTGGGAAAAGATCAAAATCCAAAATATGAAGTATGTTTTATACTGAATGTATATCACTTTCACACCATTTTAAGATCAAAAATCCTAAATCGAACCATTACAGTTGAGAACTGTCTGTACTCATCTTTTTACTTGTTGATGGATATGTGGGTTGTTTCCTATTTTTAGCTACTATGAATAAAGCTTCTATGAACAATGTGAAGAGCTGAATGTTTAAGTCCCCCTAAAATTCATATATTGAAGTCCTGACCCCTCGTTTGGCTATACTTAGAGTAATTAAGGTTAAATAAGGTTATAAGAGTGAGACACTGATCAGATAGACTTTTGTGTTCTAATAAGAAACACCAGAAAGCTTGCTCTGTTTCTCCTGTCTCCATGTGAGCAGAGAAAAGGCCATGTAAGAACGCACTGAGAAGGTGCTGTCTACAACCCAAGGGTAGGGCTCTCACTAGACACCAAACTTGCTGGCACCTTGTTCTTGGACTTCCAGTCTCCACAACTGTAAGAAAATAATCTCTGTTGTTTAAGTCACACAGTGTGTGGTATTTTGTTATGGTAGCTTGAGCAGACTAATACAAACACCCAACAGCATTGTAAGGAATTCCTTTCCTGCTTAAACTAGCCAAACTAGAGTTGGTTTCTTCTTAAACTTAAAGGCTGAGAACGACATGGTGTGTATGACCAGAGTTTTGGAAGTAATTGCTCAAGAATAAAAATGGTGGAACCAAGATGGAGGCATAGGTAGACACATTGCGCCTCCTCGCACTACCAGAACTGATAGAAAATAGAACTGCAAGGAAGTCCAACACCAAGGAGATAAAAAATAAACATTCATCCAGACCGGTAGGAGGGGCGGAGACAGGCAGCCGGGGAAGAGAGGACTCACGTTGTCCTGGTGGGACTGAGACTGGCGGAGTGTGGGACAAAGGGAGCAGGCAGTCTGACCACTAGCAGACCCCACGGTCCCACATTCGCACAAAGATAAACCGGGATGAAAGGCGGGGAGCAAAGCAGACCGCGCAACCCAGGGCTACAGCGCCGGGAAATAAAGCCTCAAACCTCAGACTGAAAACACCCGTGGGGGTTG
Source organism: Desmodus rotundus (assembly GCF_022682495.2). NCBI lineage: Eukaryota > Metazoa > Chordata > Mammalia > Chiroptera > Phyllostomidae > Desmodus > Desmodus rotundus. Next base: position 105,470,515 of record NC_071388.1, read on the forward strand.
GGGTGGCAGCAGGAGAAACTCCCAGCCTCACAGGAGAAGTCGTTGGAGAGACCCACAGGGGCCTAGAGTGTGCACAAGCCCAACCACTTGGGAACCAGCACCAGAGGGGCCCAGTTTGATTGTGGGTAGTGGGGGGAGTGACTGAAATGTGGTGGAGAGTGGAGCAGGCACCCTTGCTCCCTCTCAGCCCCTCCCCCATATACAGCGTCATGGCGCAGTGACCAGCGTTACCCCACCCCGGTGAACACCTAAGGCTCCGCCCCTTTACCTAACAGGTACGCCAAGACAAAAAAAAAAAAAAAATGGCCCAAACGACAGAACACTTCAAAGCCCCAGAAATAATTCAACTAAGCAGCGAACACATAGCCAACCTATCAGATGCACAGTTGAAAATGCTGTTAATAAGGACGCTCACAGAATTGGTTGAATTTGGTTGAAAACTAGATGAAAAAATGAAGGCTATGCTAAGAGAGACAAGGAAAACGTACAGGGAACCAATAGTGAGGCGAAGGAAACTGGGACTCAAATCAACAGTGTGGACCAGAAGGAAGAAAGAAACATCCAACCAGAAAAGAATAAAGAAACAAGAACTCGGAAAAATGAGGAGAGGCTTAGGAACCTCCAGGACATCTTGAAATGTTGCAACATCCGAATTATAGGGGTGCCAGAAGGAGAAGAGGAAGAGCAAAAAATTGAAAACTTATTTGAACAAATAATGAAGGAGAAATTCCCCAGTCTGGAATAGGAAATAGACTTCCAGGAAGTCCAGGAAGCTCAGAGAGTCCCAAAGAAGCTGGACCCAAGGAGGAACACACCAAGGCACATCATAATTACATTAGCCAAGATGAAACAGAAGGAGAGAATCTTAGAAGCAGCAAGAGAAAAGGAGACAGTTACCTACAAAGGAGTTCCCATAATTCTGTCAGCTGATTTCTCCAAAGAGACCTTACAGGCAAGAAGGGGCTGGCAAGAAGTATTCCAAGTCATGAAAGGCAAGGACCTACATCCAAGATTACTGTATCCAACAAAGCTATCATTTAGAATGGAAGGGCAGATAAAGTGCTTCTCAGATAAAGTCAAGTTAAAGAAGTTCATCATCACCAAGCCCTTATTATATGAAATGTTAAAGGAACTTATCTAAGAAAAAGGAGATAAAAAATATGAACAGTAAAAATGACAGCAAGCTCACAGTTATTAACAACCACACCTAAAACAAAAACAAAAGCAACCTAAGCAAACAACTAGAACAGGAACCGAACCACAGAAATGGAGATCACATGGAGGGTTATCAATAGAGGAGCAGGAGGGGGAGAGTGGGGGGAAAGGTACAGAGAATAAGCAGCATAACTGATAGGTGGAAAATAGACAGGGGGAGGGTAAGAATAGTGTAGGAAATGTAGAAGCCAAAGAACTTTTAAGTATGACCCATGGACATGAACTATAGGGGGGAATGTCAGAGGGAGGGGGTGGGCAGGATGGAGTGGAGTGAGGGGGGGGAATGGGACAACTGTAATAACATAAATATATTTTTTTAAAAAAGAAAGTTAAAAAAAAAGAACAAAAATGGTGCTGCTTAGAAGGCCCAGAGCACTCCCAAGAAGAGCAAGGTAAGATACCACATTATTTTGTCATGAACCAAATTAGCTTTCTGGAAAGATAATTTTTAGTGGTACAGAGAATAAATTGAAGAGGGTGACACTGTGGCAAGGTATTTAGTTTACTAGGACTGCAATAACAAAGTACCATAGGCTGGGTGGTTTAAATGACAGAATTAATTTTCTCATGATTCTGGAGGCTGGAAGTCCAAAATCAAGGTGTTGGCAGGTCTGGTTTCTCCTGAGGCCTTGTTCCTCAGCTTGTGGATGTTTGCCTTTTATTTGTGTCTTCAATTGGCCTTTGTGTGTACTTGCATCCCTGGTATCTCTTCCTCTTCTTATAAGGGCACCAATTATATTAGATTAGAGCCCCATCCTTATAACCTCACTTAACATAATTACCTCCTTGAAGACCTATCTCCAAACACAGTCACATTCTGGGTCACTGGGGGTTACGGCTTCAACATACAAATTTGGGGTTAATACAACTCAGCTCACAATAGGCAAGGGGCCCATTTAGGATGTTATTTGGAATAATGCAGAAGAGAGGTAGAGAAGAACTGAACCAAGGCAGTGGCATTGAGGTTTGGAAGGTGGGCACAAATTCAAGAGCTGTCACATGGGAAACAGTTAACAGGATCTGAGGTTCAATTAAATGTGATGATTATGAGAGACAGAGACTCCACAAAAGCTCTCAGGATAGCCACGGCCAAATTAAAAGTTAGAAAGCAAATACTTAGAATCGTTGGTGTTTGGGATCTATGGGGATTGCAGTTGGGCAGAGAGTAAGTTTTCTTACTATGTACTAAAGGCAGGAAGGTGGGAAGGATGTCGAAGAAAGGGAAAGTAGCAGAGGACTCACTGAAGTACAGACCCAATGATGAGGGAGAATCAAGTTATGGTCTGGGCCTCTTTAGCCTAAATCTACCTCTTCACCTCAACCCTTGGCTTGTTAGATATAAAAAATATGTTATGTTCTGAATGTTGAAAACATTATATATCTTCAGTTTCAACTCAACCTATATTTAGTGAGTACCTACTACATCATTGGTCTCTGTGCCAGGTCCTGGAGTTATAAAATGAACATTAGCTAGGAGTTATTGAGTTTCAGTTATGAAGGCTGGGCATCAGAATCGATGGGTGGGCCTTCTGCCTAGGTCTCATCTATGGAAATCTGATTTAGGAGGTAGGGCCCACCAATCTATATTAAAACAAATAACCAAAAGACACAGAAAAACTCTACAGGGGATTCTGTTACAGACAACATGAAAACTATCCATGGGTCAGGCATTATTAGGCACTTTTACGTATATCTTATTTAATTGTCACAATCAAGTATCATTATCTGAGCTCATAATATGGTGGGGAAATAAAAACGTGTGTCAAATAATCATGGGGGTATGAATAGGAAAATACCACGTTGGGAGAAAAATAAATCCATTTGTTCACCATTTATCAGATACTTAGTAAATGCCAGGCACTGAGTAGGTTCTAGAGCTACAAAAATGAAAAGAACATAATGTTACCACCCAAAAGCTACAGGTCTGAGGAGAATATGGTTATAAAAATCTCAAATTATAATACTAAACTGAACTCCATTCTAATAGAGTTATGTACAATGGGTGCCAGAACAACCAGAGCACAAAACAATCATGTCACTGTGACAGGCAAGTACCTGAAAAGCTTCCATTTAAGCCATGTTTTAAATAGTAGATTGGAGCTCACCAGGCACACAAATGGAGGAGGCCCATTCAGGCAGAGGAAACATCGTGTACCAAGGTGGGGTTGAGAGAGAAGTACACTGAAGCAGCTGAGAATTCCCTCATGGGTGGGTGAACCCATTTGGAGGAGAGAGCCTGGGCCTTCTGGTAGGAAAGGTCAATTTTGAAATTAAGAAATTTGGAGTTTATTCTACAGATCTGTGGTTTTCATATTATACTCAGTGGAGCTGTGAATACTCTTTGGAGTCCACTGGTGAGTCATCTGTGAATGAAAAGTGGAGCCAGGAGGCCAGGCACTGGGTCTCCCTCCCCTGTTTCGACCATATAAGCTCTGCTTTTGTCCATTTGATGGTGGGTATTAGTGAAAGACTTTTTTCTTTAAACGAAGGGTTCCATGATTAAGGAAAGTTTTAAAAGCATAGCTTTAGGTGATATTAAACCTTTGAAGAATTTAAAGCAGGAGAGTGCTGTAAGTTTTCAAGTTGCAAATAGTTGCCAAGAGTGTCCAGTGCCAAAGCAATGTCAAGAAAAAAGTACGGAAATGTGCCCTTTGGTCTGGCAATTGGAAAGTGACCTTATTGAAAAAAGTTGATGGGCCTGGGTAGGGAGTGGAGAACAGAATACAATGGAGAGTAAAATGAATAGGAGGAGATATGTGAAGACTATGATGTTAAGAATCTTAGATGGCAATGGAGGGAGATTTGGCAATAGCCAAAGAGAAATTTATCCAACTCCTAAGGTCCCTGCTGAAAATTTTCCAATGGCTCCAATGGCTTTATAAAATTTACATTGTCTCTAGTATTGCTCAGCAACTAGGAGGGGTGAACATAAAGGAAATATTTGGGCAGCCAGTGCTGGGCATGTGACATTGCCAGGGAATGACTTAGGGAGATGTATGGAAACGTCGTAAAGAGTGTTGGTGAAATGGTGGAAGAAGGCAAGACAAGTGGATACCAACATTTAGGAAGATGAAAAGAGTCCTGGGGGTTTGGGGATATGAAGTGAATGTGTGGGAGTGAGACTGCAGGAAACATTCAAGGTTGAGTTTGTGCATGGAATGTTCTGGGTGAGATAAGGTATAAGGCGGGAACAACATGGAGTCACCCTAGGGTTAAATTTTTTTCCTTTTTGTTCCTCACATTCAGTGGGCCATCAGATTCTTTGATCTGTATTTGTTAAATATCTCTTGATTGCAACTGTCTTGGTGGAAAACCTCAAAATTGCTTACCTCATTTAGTCTCAGTTCTGATAGTCCCACTCCTTTGCCCCACTCTTTAAAAAATGCAAATTATCCAAAATTTATAAAGAACTTATAAAACTTAACACCCCAAAAACAAACAACCCAATTTAAAAAATGGGCAAAGGACCCAAATAGACACTTTTCTAAAGAGGACACACAGATAGACGTGAAAAGATGCTCAATGTCACTAATCAACAGAGAAATGAAAATTAAAACCACAATGAGATATCACCTCATACCATTCAGAACGGCTATCATCAATAAATCAGCAAACAACAAGTGTTGGCAAGGATGTGGAGAAAGGGGGACCCTTTTGCACTATTGGTGAAAATGCACATTGGTGCAGCTGCTGTGGAAAGCAGTAAGGAGATACCTCAAAAAATGAAAAATGGAACTGCCTTATGACTCAGGGATTCCACTTCTGGGAATCTATCTGAAGAAACCCAAAACACTAATTTGAAAGAACATAAGCACCCCTATGATCATTGCAGCATTTACAATTGCCAAGATATGGGAGCAGCCCAAGTGTTCTTCAGTAGGTGAGTGGATAAAATAACTATGGGACATTTACACAATGGAATACTCAGCCTTAAAAAAAAAAAGAAAATGTTACCTTTTGTAACAGCATAGGATGTGGAGAACATTATGCTAAGTGAAATAAGCCAGTAAGAGAAAAACAAATACCATGATTTCACTCATATGTGGAATCTAATGAACAACTGAACAAGCAAAATAGAGACAGACTCCTAGATAGAGAACAGAATGACAGCTAAGGCTGGGGGAGGTAGGTTATGGGGTGGAGGGATGGAGGAAAAGGGACTCAGGGACGTGGAAAACAGTGTGGTGACTATGGCGGTGTATAAGGGGAATAAATTGTAATGGGAAAAAATACAATAATTTTTTTTAATTGGCATGTTATTGATCAACAGCAAGGCTAAGCTAATTTCATCTGTTCCTTAGCCATTTAGACATTTCTCTTCTAAATTGATTGTGCAAATATTTGTCCATATTTCTAATGCATTGTTTCATTTTCTTATTAATGCATAGGAATAGTTTATACATTAGCGTACAGCCAAATGCTTATCTTGCCTTTTAAATGTGTTTATAGTTTCCTCTACCATTAATAAGTTTTAAAGTTTAATGTTGTCAAATTTTCAATCTTTTCCTTTAAAAAATTCAAATTAGATCACATCACTTCAAGGCTTAAGTTCTGCTGATGGCCTCCTATTGCCTTAAGATACAATACCTTAGCATGGCAGGCAAGGTCATTTGTATGTGGTTACTGTTTACCTCTTTAGCCACATAGTTCTTTGTGATTAAAGGTCCTTGGAAAGAACTTTCTCATCTCCTGTTGGATCTTACTTTTTCAAGATTCTTCATATTTACAGACATATATGAACCTTATTTCCTTTCCCAGAAGAAATGACTATCAGTGTATGAGTAGCTCCCTGTGCATATTCCTGGCCCGGAATTTATCATGTGCTTTCCTTTCTGGTTTGGAAGCTCTAGAAATAAAATACTGTTTACTTAATATGTAAACCTCAGAGCCTACCATAGGGTCTGGCCAGAGAACATGCTCAGTGAATATTATTGAGTGAAAGAACAAGTGAATGTTGAAATCACCTTAATTAATGGTACGGGTTGGGATGGAGGACTGTGAGTCAGAGGTCAAAGTCCAAATGAATGTGAGTAGCTGTGTTTAATGGGGCCCAGACATCAACATCCTCATTCAGGGAAACTGCATTCTCTACAAGTCAGCTATTCTACAGCCCCCATCCCTATCTCCATTCCTGTGCAAATGACTGAGTGATCCACCCCACATTCAGGCTTTCCAGAGGCCTGTGTGACTTGTCATGAAAAAATGAGCTGCGTTGATCAGATTTTCTCCTGGGATCTGGGGATTGAGAGACAAATTAAAGTGATAAGCTCCAGAAGCATGGGTTACAAGAATACATCAAGAATTGTCAAAAAATATATAGCAGAAATTGCAGAGTGGCCCTGAAAGTTATTTTTATGACCTGTGACACTTTGGGATTTCCACCCTAACCCACTCTTAATAGTTCTTTTTTATTGCTTTTTTTTCAGGGGTGGGGGGAGAGAAACATCAATTTGTTGTTGCACTTATGCACTCATTGGTTGCTTCTTGTATGTGCTCTGACTGGAGATGGAACCCACAACCTTGGTGTATAAGGGCGACACTCTAGCCAACTGAGTTACCAGGTTAGGGTTCTTAATATTTCTTAATATGTCTTTAGGACATATCTTACCATTGACACCCTGTAATGCTTGCTTTACCGTGGGACAGAGAAGAAAAATTGTGAAATTGCTATCATTAAATGGGTATATGTAAATTTAGACATCCACAGAAAAACGTTTATTTGATATTTAGCTTAGTTATTTGTATTCATGGTGTCATGCAGTTTAATTTTAATTTGAATCTCGAAGTATCACTTTAGGCATCTTCCAAAAGGTTATACCGTATTAAAACAGTAAGTTATTGTATATACAGATTAGTTGTTATGCAACAGGAATTCAATTAAATGTAGAAATGGTCTACTCTATTTCTAAATTTGACATAGAAGTTACAAATCTAGAAGAAGTTGGCTTGATTAACTTAAGTGTTTGAGGACATGTAATGTTTGAGTGTCCATAGGTTCTGGTTATCAAGAGAAGCTGAGTAGATTCCAGGAGTATAGAATTCAATTACAATAGAGAAACCAAGTTTATAACAAAAGAAGACACATTTTTAAAGCTTGTATATTCTTTCAAATGTCTCAAAATTATACTGTTAATTCCTAAAGGTGCTAAAGAGATCAAGATATAACCATAGGTTATGAAAAGCAACAAGCCATTATTCTATAGTCAGCCAGATGGTCCAAGGGTTATACAAGACTTTAGTCAGTAGAGGTGAAAAGGCTTACCCTTAACTACTGATTATACCACTGAAGAAAAAAGCGGTACAATTATAGTAATAGTTAACATTTACCGAATGATTACTATGTAACACAGTGTTAAGAACCTTTAGAGGTCTTACCCATTTCAGCCTCAAAACAATTCTATTAGATCAGAGGTGTTATACTCATTTTACAGTGAGAAAGCTAGGAGGTATATCCAGGGAGTTTCCCTTCCAGCTCTCACTCAGAGCCACTATGCTGTTAGAACATCCTACGTGTGCATTTTTATAAATACGCTTATGCTTTTTAGATGGGGTTTAAAAAGTATACATTTAAATATAATGTATCCATGGTGCAGGTTCTGGAAGTTGGTTGGAGTGAGTCTGATTTTCAGAATCCTATCATCTTAGAATTGGCGAAGGCTACAGAGAGAAAGGTGTCTGTTAAGAAGGAATGTCTTCTGTGGTATTAAGAGCGGTTCCTCCACACGAAACGCCCTACCTTTCATACCTGACTGAATCCGTCTGATCTTTCCATGCCCACCCTAAATATCAGCTCCTTCAGGAAGTAGTCTGGTTATATAAAAAGATGCACATGGGAGAAATTTCTAAATTATAAGCGATGAAGCCAATAACTGAAAGAAGGATTTTATCATTAACGTTCACCCTCGCTCCTTTCCTGGCTTCAGTTTCTTTAAACTGAAAGGTGGCTTGGCCTGTCTCTTCCTTTTATAATTTCTCCTAACCTCTTTAGATTTCTGCCAAAGCAGCCTTAAAAAATAACTGTCCTGCCTAAGTCCTGCAGGAGGAGCTTCTCCGCGTTGGCAGCTTCTCGGCGTCGGCAGCTTCTCGGCATCGGCAGCTCTGCAGTAATGAGCTGGAGGAGCAGGAGAAGAGGCGGGGGGCTAGGAGGGAAGCGCGGTGCGCAGACACGTGACTTCCTTCCCAAGGAGCCTCAGCTGCCAGCCTCCCAGCAACCGGTGCGTCCCGCCCGACGATGTCGGCGCAACCCGGTTGGCCCTCGGGAACGCAAGTAGCAAGAAAGCATCCACGGTCGCTCTGCTCATTGGCTTGGGCTATTGTCGCTCAGATG